>NW_028147597.1:2593587-2673219 GCF_008360975.1 Lichenostomus cassidix
GCTTGATCACTCTGAAAATCGGACAATTTGTTGCTTGGTAACAGAAATGGGAAGAAATTCTCAACCCCCGACACCTGTTTTTCCCCCCAAAACAGGATTTCTCACTCCTGATCCTTTGCTAGATGGAGAAGGAAGCTGCGAGGAAGAGGATGATGCCCTGGGACACCCAAGCAGGTGAGGAGGAAGCCACTGCCCCTTTCCCTCTCTCTTCTCCTCTATGGTCCAGCTCAGCATCGCCCCTGGATGCAGGACTGCCCTGCTGCCAATGCTGTCCTGCTGGGGATGGACTGGGGGATCTCCTTTCCCTTTTCTCTGTTTTCTCTCTCTCCCTCCCTCCCTCCCTCCCTCTTCCCTTCTCCTTTTTACTTTCTCCCCTTGTTCATGCTGCTTCCTTCCTTCCTCCCCCAGAAAACAAATTTAGGACTGAGACCAGGGAGGACAAATCTCTCCAGCAGAACCTCCTGGAAGAGGAAAAGCCATGGAGATCCCCCACGAGGAGAAGCTCCAAACCTGTGCCGGGAAGGTGGCTGGAGCTCCAGCAGAAGCTCCAGCCTGATCCACCACCAGATGATCCACACAGGGGAACAGACCTACAAGTGCCTGGAATGTGGGAAGAGCTTCAGTTATGCCTCCAACCTGTTCATGGCACCTGAGGATCCACACTGGGGAGAGGCCCTATGAGTGTCCTGAGTGTGGGAAGAGCTTCTCCATGAGGTCTCACTTGACCAAAGAGTGATGGAGCCACTGGTAAGGGAAGCCTTGTGAGTGCCTTGACTGCAGGAGGAGCTTTGTCCACTGCACCAACTTCATTCCCCATCAGAGGACCTACGTTGGGAAGAGCCCTGGTGACCCACATTGCTGGTGATCCACGTTGGGAGGACATTTGGCAGGTGATCTCTTTATTCTGGTTTCCCATAGTGTAACACCCCATTCACTTCAATCCAGGGTCACTGTGGTGCTCAAGGACAGGACTGGAGGGAAGGGCTGGAGCTGAGTCAGGGCAGGTTTAGGTTGTAGCTCAGTCAGGGCAGGTTTAGGTTGGAGCTCAGTCAGGGCATGTTTAGGTTGTAGCTCAGTCAGGGCAGGTTTAGGTTGGAGCTCAGCCAGGGCAGGTTTAGGGTTGAGCTCAGTCAGGGCAGGTTTAGGGTGGAGCTGACTCAGGGCAGGTTTAGGTTGGAGCTGAGTCAGGGCAGGTTTAGGGTGGAGCTCAGTCAGGGCAGGTTTAGGTTGGAGCTGAGTCAGGGCAGGTTTAGGATGGATCTCAGGAAAGGTTTCCCCAGAGGCTGCTCGAGCACTGATCAGCTCCCCAGGGAAGAGCTCACAGCTCCAAGGCTCTCTGAGTTCCAGGAGTGTTTGGTCACTGCTCCCAGGCCCAGGCTGGCATTTTGGTGTGTCCTGGGCAGGGCCAGGAGTTGGACTCAATGATCCTGGTGGTTCCTCCCAGCTCAGACGATTCTGTGGTTCTGTGATCCCATGACCCTCGGAATGGGATGGCAAATGGTTGCCATGGAAATGGGCTGTGGCTCCAGGCCTGAGCTGGTGTCCATGGAAACCAGCCCTGGTATTGGGTCTCCATGGAGCTGCCAAGGTACTGATCATAGCAACAGGTCTTGGTGATGGTTGCCATGGAAACTGACCATAGCAATGGATCCTGGTGATGGTTGCCATGGAAACTGATCATAGCAATGGCTCCTGGTGATGGTTGCCATGGAAACTGACCATAGCAATGGGTCCTGGTGCTAAGGAGCCAGTTTGTCACAGGCACTCAGAGGGGTTCCATGGGGACATTCCAAGAGTCTCTAGGCTGCTCAAGAGCTGGAATGTCACAGGCAGAGACAAGCGTTCCATGGAGACCTCCCAGGGGTTTCTGAGGATGACAATGAGCCGTGTGGTCACAGGCAGTCACAGATATTCCACGGTGACATCCCAGGGGACTTTGGGCTGCTCAGGCCCTGATCTGTCACAGGCACTCACAGGAGCTCCACAGTGACATCCCAGGAGTCCCCAGGCTGCCAGAGAGCCAGGATGTCACAGACACTCACAGGGACTCCTGTCATGGGCAGAGTGGGAGCTTCAGGCAAAGTTTATTAGAGGAGCTCCCTGTGGGAGCAGAAAGGACTCCCAACATCCCCCATAGACCCTGAAACCCCTCCAGAACCTACAAGCTACCTAAACTGCTTCTGACAGAGGAGCCTGGAAGTGGCTGGATCCAATCCCAGCCCCAGAACTTGTCAAGGGTTTATGTGTACAGCATTATTCAGGTGTACTTGAACCTTTATACAATTTTCCCACAGAATTTGTGATGGAAAACTAGATATATAAATACAGATATGATTTACTATGATCATGATTAGGCAAAAAGATCTTAATCAGAATTATTTACAGTATAGGATCTATAACAGTTATTATAATAGAGCACTCTAGGTAGCAATTTTGAAGCAACTGTATAAAAACAAAACCAATTATTATGTAGAGATTGATGTCACTCCCCCAGACAAACAACCATGGGCAAATCTCAGCTTTGAGCAGTGATCTTGAGGGGTGTCCCCACTG
Source organism: Lichenostomus cassidix (assembly GCF_008360975.1). Classification (NCBI taxonomy): domain Eukaryota; kingdom Metazoa; phylum Chordata; class Aves; order Passeriformes; family Meliphagidae; genus Lichenostomus; species Lichenostomus cassidix. The sequence goes on from NW_028147597.1 coordinate 2,596,141, forward strand.
CAGGGAGGAAACTCCACACCCCTCCAAGAACAGAAATGTCAGGAGGTGCTGCTGTTAAAATTTGGGATGAGGCTTTTACAGCCTGAAGTGCTGCCCTGCCAGTCAGATGTGCCCAGGCTGTGCCAGCTCAGCAGCTCTGGAGAACTTCTCAGTGGTGTCACTTGATAATTCCTTTCTCTGGGGATTTTTCCAGCTCTGCCCCATCTTCAGCTCCCTCTCAGGATGCTGAACTTTGGGATGGAGGAGTCAGGCTGCTTTCAGCATTATTCACCCCAAAAGCAGTGTAACCTCCCTTCTGCAATTACCCCTGGGGGCTTTGCAAATGAGGCTTGTTGGAGTTGTTGGAGCTCATTGCAGGCAGAGCCTCCTGCTCCAGCAGGAATTGCCTTTCCTGTGCCAGGACCAGGGCAGATCCCACTGGAGGAAAAGCCCCAGGCCAGCAGCAACCCAGTGAAGGCCTTGGGCACAAGTGCAGAGTGACGTGGTGGGAGCTGTGCCAGGCAAAGTGGGACATGAGACACCAAAGGCACCTAGACAGCAGCAGCTCCTGCAGGCCATGGCCAGAAGCCTCCCTTGCCAACCCAGCCTGGTGGCCACCACTGCAGAGCTGCTGCTTCAGGGGGGATTTCTGGCTGGGCTCTGCTCCACCCCAGAGTGTGACCTCAGCACTGACTGTCACAGCCCTTGTGCCTGAGCCCTGCAAAGCCTCAAGGTCACCTGAGCCACCCTGGCTCTGTCAGCCCTGGGGCAGAGGAGAGAGCAAGGCCAAGAAGGGTTTGGGTTTGGCTGCTGCATGTGAGCTCCAGCAGAGACGAGGAGTCAAGGGAGTGCATGAAGAGAGATGGGCAAAGGCAACATAAATTGGGATGTTGAATATGAGGTCACTGCTGGGACAGGAGCCTGATTGACAAATGATTGGCCTCAGGAGCTTGGGGACAAAACATTCATCACAAGACTGCTCATCCCAGCAGAGACAAGACAGGGGCAGAGGAAAGGGGAGAGCCAGGCCAGGGGACATGGCTGCAATGGTGATGGCTGTGAGGTCACTGCCACTGCAGCAGCCTGCTTGGCCCTCAGCAGACATTCTGGCCAGAAGCATGGTGAGCTCACCCAGCACATCAGAGACACCACACAACAGGAATTCCATCCTTGGGGAGGGGAGGGGTTTCACTATGTCAGGTTGTGCAAAGATCCTCATCCTGGACAATTTCTGAGATGAGGCATTCCCTACTCAGGAAAAACAATTGCAGTTTTGTGCCACTCTCATCATAAAATATTTCTTCCTGGTAACAAATCTAAATCCACTCTTGTTCAGTGTAAACATATTTGACCTTGTTTTGTCTCTGCAAGATTTGGGAGAAAATAACACTCTGTTTTTCTTGGACTTTAACCACTCTGTTTCCTTTTTCACAGATCCTGGGGACAACTGAAAAATCTCCCAAAATGGTGTTTGGAGGCCGCATCCCGTAAGCAGCAGGGAGAGGCTGAGGGCCCAGGGCTCAGGGGTGTGGAGACTGAGGACAGAACAGGAGTAGCCTGGGAGGGCTTGAAGGGTGGATTGAGAGATGTGGAGCTTTTTTCCATAGTGGAAATGAGCATGAGGAAGAAATAAGGGCACCAAGGGCAGCTGGGGAGGTTTAGACTTGAAACGAGGAAAAAGGAATTTCCCTCCCAGGGCAGTGCTGTGGTGCAACACATCCCCCAGAAGGAGTCTGGGTCAGCCCAAGGCTCTGTGTGCCAAGGCAGAGGCAGGCAGGACGCAGAGCTGTCAGCAAAGGAAGGGCCAGCGAGGTGGGGCAGCCGGGGGATGACGACAGCCTGCAGGGACAGAGGCGCAGGGCATGGACAGCGTAGGACAGCCTGGGCTGGAGAGGGCAGAGGGATGTGCAGGAGCTGCAAGGCCCTGACAGAGCCAACTTGTGCAGCACTTTGGCCATGGCTGCTGTCCCTGGCCCTGAGGCCATGAGGAGGACACAAGTGACCCTTGCAGCCCTGGGGCCTCATTGCCTCCTTGTCCCTGCCCAGCAGCCTGGCAGGGGCTGCCCCATGGTCCTGCCCTTGGCATTGCACATCCCCACATGCCAGTGCCCCGGGAAGAGCCCTGAGCACTGAGGGAGGGACAGGATCTGCCTTGCCAGGGGCTGGGGCTCAGGCCTTGGCCCTTTGCATTCCTGAAACACATCCAGCTTTGCTCAGCATCAGAGACACCTTTGGTTGTTTGTCCCCAGCTGTCATCACTGCCTCCAGTGTTCTCCTCTACCTGGAACCTGGGGACACATTCTCACTTGTGTCCCTTAGTGAGAACCATTAAAACTTCAAGAAACGTTGAAGATTTATTGTGACTTTGAATTCTTTAGAGATTTCTTCAACTCCCTCTCAGGGACTGATGTTCAGGGACTCCACACCCAACCCACAGGAGAAGTCTTTGTGCTGTTGCTGTGCTGCTGAGCTGGGCTGGGCTCCCAGCAGTTCCTGTGCACAGCCCAGCACGGCCAGGGATTTGGTGTGGTTGTGACCCCAGGACAGGATGCTGCCCTTGGCCTTGCTGAACCTCATCCAATTGTCCTGGGCCCATGGCTGCAGCCTGTCCAGATCCCTCTGCAGAGCTTCCTGCCCTCCAGCACAGCCACACTCCCACCCAGCTTGGGGTCACCTGGCAACTGACTGAGGGTGCCCTCAGTGCCCTCATCCAGATCAGCAATAAAGAGATTTAACTGAAGTGGCCCCAATCCTGAGCCCTGGGGACACCCCTGGCTGTGACTCCATTGCCCAGCACTGCTTGGGCTGGACTTCTGTCTTTTATGGAGCTCTGCATTCCCTTGCTACTGTTTGCTGACAATAAATGAACATCCCTCTGTGTCTTGGGCAGCTCCTTCTCCAAGGAAAGCAGCTGGGAGTTTGTGCCAAGGAGCTGAAAGCTGCAGGTGCAGCCTGGAGTGGAGGAAGCTGAGATTTGCACAAGGCTGCTCTGAGTCCCAGGGGTTGGATGAAGGAAATGGTGGGGTGGGGGTTAGGGACAGAGTCTGATTGATTGTCAGCCATAAAGGGTCTTGATTTTCATATCTATTCAGACTGCATTAGGAGATGCTGGGGATCAATATCAGATGGAGATTGCTGATAAAAATGTATGAACAGGAAAAGAAAACCAAACAGGACCAAGAGTCTGTCTTCATTGTTTTTAAATATAATGTATTTCTTTTGAATACACTTCTGGAGTTGGTCTAATTAACCACAAAACAATTGAAGACATAAATGATTCCCAGGGGCTTGCCTTCTTAGGATGTTTTCAAATATTAAGGAGCCTGAACTGAAGAGCTGAAGACCGAACAAGCCTCTGGAGTAGTAAAATTCCTCAGGGAGCCTCCATGTTGCTGAGGATGCATCCTCATCAGAGCAGGAATGAACAGAATGGGCACAGCTTTCTGGCTGCCCCAGCTTTGGGATGAGCCCTGGGCCTGGAGCAGGAACAGCTCCTGATGGCCACAAGGCCAGGGCTGTTGTGCTGATCTGGGCAGATGGGATGGCAGGAGGGGCTGCAGAGCTCTCAGCATCTCCTGGACAGGAGAGCAGGGCACACAGTGCTGCCTTTCAGTTGGTCTTAGAATTATGAAGGCGACATGATTTAAAGGATGAAATGGTTTTACCTCGGTATGTTAATAGGAACCTGGGTGCACAGATCTTCCAAGGTGGAACCTGCTGAGATGCACACACCGTATAATGTGTATAAAATTTTTATAGACCTTTCAAATTAGCATATCAGCCTAGAATTCCCCAATAGGAAAATTAACAAAAGAAGTAATATCCCCCTATTCTAAAGAAACCCACCAGTATGAGGCTAGGGCGCCGTTTATTAAATATGTTCTAGAGAGTTTTTGATAGCATAGGGCTCTCTGGGCTTTTACTATAAGTATTTAGGCTTTCTGCCTTGCAGAACCTTAAATCTGAGGAAGAATATCAGACTCCAAAAATTACAAGTATGTAGGTTAAGCAGATAGAGGATACAGAAAGTATGGAAGAGGTATAAAAATGTATAAAAGGGTATATGAAAAATAAAAGGCAAAAATCATCAGACATCAAGAGGGAGCGTCCTTTTCCTTTGGCCAAGCCCGTTCCCCCATGGCTGGGGCTGAGTCCTCTCGCAGCTCCAGCTGCTGCTGTGCCCTTCAGAGGGGCTGAGGCCGTGGGGCCACTGCCCAGAGCAGCCTGGCCTGAGCAGGGCTGTGGGGCCAGAGGTGGCTGGGCTGTGCTGGGGAGAGGCCCTTGGTGCTGCAGAGAGCTCAGGGCAGCTGGCAGAGCTTGGAGGGAGCTGGGCTGGGCTGAGAGAAGCTGCCAGAGAAACCATCAGTGTCCATCTCAGCCTGTGTGAGCGTGCAGGGGCAGGACTGAGCCCAGGGCTTGTGGGGCAGAGCCAGGGCCTGGGGAAGGCATGGAAAACAGGCAAGTGGCTGAGAGAGGAGGCTGCTCTGTGCCCTTGGTGGCACGGACAGAGCAGGGAGGGAGCCCAGGACATTTGTCAGCCCAGCCTCTGTCCCCAGCCGTTGCCAGCCCTGGCTGCTCAGCCCAGGTTTGCGGGTGAGTTTGGCTGTGCCCCAGCTCCATCCTGCTGCGGGGCTCAGGGCCTGTTCCCGGCAATGGCCAGCCCTGCCCGGCCTCTCTGCTGGCCCCGAGCCCGGCAGAGCCTGGGGCAGGGCTGGCTGGGAAGGCCCACAGGTGCCATGGGCTGTGCAGGAGCTTGGAGAGGCTGCCCAGCAGGGAGGCCATGGGGGCACAGAGCCCCAGGGGCTGCTGTGGGCACCACGGCACAGGGGCTGTTCCCACCCGGAATGCTCCTGGCCTGGGCTGGGCTGCACAGGGGGCTGTGGCACCATGGCTGGGGCAGCGGGGCACAAAGGGCACACGGAGCTGCTGCCGGGGGTGCCAGCAAGGCCAGCAGCAGACAAGGAATTGCTGGGCATTGCCTGTGCTGGGCAGGGCTGAGTGTGGGAAAGGCAGAGCTCAGCTGGCCTTGGTGGCTGCAGGAAAAGTGCAGAGCCAAAAGAGCCTCCATGGCTGTGCTGGAGACCAAGGCTGGAGGAGGGAAATGCAGAGCTGCTGTGGGATGGGGAGGGGGATTGAATTCCAGCAGATACTGATGTGGGGCTGAGGGACTCAAGGGCTCCTTGGCCTGAGTCTGTCCTGGAAAGGTCTCTCAGGCCTCTGTGCTCAGGAAAGCTCCAAGGGAATTCCCGCGGGGCTCGGCCCTGCCCGGCACGGCTGATGTCCCCCGAGCTCCACACTGCTCCGGACTGGTGCTGCCAGTGCCGCTCGGGGTGAGGCTGCTTTGGGGACACCCAGGGCACAGCAAGGCTGCTTTGGGGACACCCAGGGCACAGCAAGGCTGCTTTGGGGCTGAGGGCACTGCCCAGTGCTGGGGATGGGGCGAGTGGGGATAGCTGGGGCTGTACTGGTGGCACTGGTGGTGCTGGGAGCACCCCAGGCTGCTGGGTGAGGAGCTGTGGGGTGAGCAGAGGATGGGGTAGATGGGAATGAGGAGAAGGGGGGGGTAAAAGATGGAGTGGGACCCCCCAAACTGAGTAGGAGGTGAGTGGGACCCTGCAAAAATCACTGTTTAGCAAATGCAATAAAAGCCACTATGAATCAAGAGGGATGGTGAGTTACAAACAGAAACTATATAATAGTTTTACCTCCCGTAACGAGGAAGATATTACCAGATGAAAAATCATCTGCACCTGGGGAGCTCACACATTGCTTGTTCTTCAGAAACCACTGGCCCATGGATCTGCACAATGCCCATTGTGGAAGAAGGAGAACTCCAGTTGCTGCAGTTGAACAGCTCCAGTTTTGGCAATTTTTACCAGTTCACCAGGCATTCAGGTGTGACTTTGGGGTCACCAACCACCAGGGACCCCCAAAGTGACTCCCAAGGGCAGAAAAATGCATGTGTAAATGGGAGGGAAATGAAGTTTATGATTTTTGAGAAATTATTATCCTATGTATGTTATTTCTGGGACAATCAATGAATATGTATGTAAAATACAGTCTGTCAACAGGAACTTCCCTGCACTCAGCATGCATGGTATTTCAGATGAGATATCCCCTTGTGCATCTGGCTGAATCAAGAATGCTGCTTCCAAATGCTACAATGATGTTAAGGAGTTTCTGTTATTGTTATTGATTTTTTAGTAACAGTGTCACAATGGCCCCTTGGTTCCATGATGCCCCTAGCATCACAATGATCGCCTTGGTTCCATGGGCCATGTCGTGTCGCAATGACCTCCTTGGCTTCACAGTGTCACAACTGGACTCCTGGTGACATGAGACCCCAGCTGTCACAGTGGATCCTTGTTTCCAAAAGGTCTTGCTGTGTCACAATATTCTCCTCAGTTCAGTCAGGCCCCACAGTGTCCCAATGGTCTCCTTGGTTCCAAAGTGTCAAAATGGCCCCTTGGTTCCATGAAGCCCTGCAGTGCCACACTGGCCCTTGGCTATACAAGGCCTCACAGTGTCACAATGATCCCCTTGCTTCCACAAGGCCCTGAAGTGTCACAATTGATTCTGTTGGTTCCATGGCACTCTGCAGTGTCACAATGGTCTCCTTCATTCCATAAGGCCCCACAGTGTCACAGTGGATTCCATTGTTCCATGAGTGTCACAATGGCCTTTTGGCTCCACGGGGCTCCGTAGTGCCACAATGATTTCCTTGATTCCATGAGGCTCTACAGTATTACAATGGACTGCTTGGCTCCACATTATCCCAGTGGATCATTGGTTCCATGGGGTCCCTACAAGTCACAATGGATTCCTTGTTTCCATCAACCCCCACAGTGTCACAGTGGCCCCTTAGTTCCATGACACCCTACATTGTCACAATGGCTCCTTGGTTCCATGGGACCCAGCAGTGCCACAATGCACCACTTGGTTCCATTGGCCTCCACAGTGACACAGTGGTTCCTTGATTCTGTGAAGCTGTGCAGTGTCACAATGCTCTCCTTGGTTTCATGAGGCTCTGCAGTGTCAAAATGGCCCCATTGGTTCTATGAGGCCCCAGAGTGTCACAGTGGTCTCCTTGTTTTCCATGGTGCCACACAGTGCCACAATTGTCCCTTGGCCCAACATGGCCCCATAGTGTCACAATGGTTCCTTGCTTCCATGAGGTCTGGCAGTGTCACAATGGATTCCTTGGTTCCATGGGGCTGCAAAGTATCACAATGGTCCTTTTGTTCAATGATGCTTCAGTGTCACAATAGTATCCATGATTCCATGAGTCCCTGCATTGTCACAATAGTTTCCATTGGTTCCATTGAGCCCCACAGTGTCACAATGGCTCTTTGGTTCTGCAAGGCCTCAGAGTGTAAAAATGGCATCCATGGTTTCATGAGTACCTGCTGTGTCACAATGGACCCTTGGTTCCATGATGCCCTGTAGTGTCACAAAGGTCTCCTTGGTTCTGCAGTATAAGAATGCTGCCTTGGTCCCTTGGAGCCTCACAGTGTCACTATTGTGCCCTTGGTTCCATGAGGCCCAGCAGTATCAGATTGGCCCCTTTGTTCCATGGAGAACCACAGTGTCACTATGGTCCCCTTGGTTCCACAGGGCTCCCTGGTGTAACAGTGGACCCTTGGTTCCATGAGGTTCCTCAGTGTCACAATGGTCTCCTTGTATCCTCAGTGTCACCATGGATCCTTTGTTCCATGAGGTTCCATAGTGTAACATGGTCACCTCAATTCCATGAGGTTTCCCACTGTCACAGTAGAGTCCTTGGTTCTGTGAGGCCCTGATGTGTCCCAATGGACCCATGATTCCAGGAGGTTCCATGGTGTCACCATGGTCTCCTTGGATCTGCAGTATAACAATGGACCATTGGTTCCATGCAGCCCTGATGTGTTACAATGGCTTTTTGGTTCCATGCAGCCCCACAGTGTCACAATGGACCCTTGGTTCCATGATGCTTTTTTCTGTCACAATGTACTATTTTTTTTGTTCCATAAAGTTTCTCAGTGTCATAAAGGTCTCCTTGGATCTGCAGTGTCACAATGGACAGTTGGTTCCATGGAGCCAATTGTCACACATTGTCACAATGGTCTCTTTGGTTCCATGAGGTTCCATAGTGTCACAGTGGACTTCTTGGTTCTGTGTGGCCCTGCTGTCACCATATCTCTGAAATATCAGAATAAGACTCCTTAACATAATTTGGTATTAAAAAGAGGACATCATTTATTCAGATCTGAGGTCCCATGGCAGAATAACTGCTAACCTTACATGGAGTCATGATTCTACAAGTGTGTTGTTTATCTACAGTGGCTACATGTGTATTACAATTTACCCATTACCATAAAACCCACCCAAGTTCCCAGATCCAGTCCTTATTTTTTCTATCACTGCACTCTTTAGTCAGATGTTTTCTTTTTCTCTTCCAACCATCCTCGCTGGGAAAGCAGACCTTGCATGCTTTGCTTCCCTGCTATAAGTTCACAGGCACAGTAAAAATTGAATTAACCCTTCTGGTATCAAGCCCAAGGCTCTGTGTGCCAAGGCAGAGGCAGGCTGGACGCAGAGCTGTCAGCAAAGGAAGGGCCAGCGAGGTGGGGCAGCCGGGGGATGACGACAGCCTGCAGGGACAGAGGCGCAGGGCATGGACAGCGTAGGACAGCCTGGGCTGGAGAGGGCAGAGGGATGTGCAGGAGCTGCAAGGCCCTGACAGAGCCAACCTGTGCAGCACTTTGGCCATGGCTGCTGTCCCTGGCCCTGAGGCCATGAGGAGGACACAAGTGACCCTTGCAGCCCTGGGGCCTCATTGCCTCCTTGCCCCTGCCCAGCAGCCTGGCAGGGGCTGCCCCATGGTCCTGCCCTTGGCATTGCACATCCCCACATGCCAGTGCCCCGGGAAAAGCCCTGAGCACTGAGGGAGGGACAGGATCTGCCTTGCCAGGGGCTGGGGCTCAGGCCTTGGCCCTTTGCATTCCTGAAACACATCCAGCTTTGCTCAGCATCAGAGACACCTTTGCCTTGTTTGTCCCCAGCTGTCATCACTGCCTCCAGAGTTCTGCTCTAATTGAAACCTGGAGACACTTTTTCAGTTGTGTCCCTCAGTGGGACACATTGAAACTTTGAGATACTTGGAAGTTTGAATCTGACTTGGAGTTCTTGAGAAGTTTTTTGAACACTCTCTCAGGGACGGAGTCTCATGTAAACAACATGAAAGCCCTGAGAGGCTCATTAACGTCCTTGTGCTGTTGCTGTGCTGCTGAGCTGGGCTGGGCTCCTGGCACAGAGGGAACTCCTGGCTACCAAGATGAGCTTCAAAAAGACATTTCTCCTGAGGAGCAGTTTCTCTCCCAGCCCAGCAGGGCTGAGGGTGCTGCCTGCAGCTACCTGAGAGGAGGGAAGCAGACAGAGGCTTAAAGCAACTGGAAGGACAGTTCTGAGCTTATTCATGGAGAAATCTTCACAGCTTCTGACACAGTAAGTCTCTGGCTGGAGGGATCTCCTAAAGCTGACACATGACAGCACAGATATGACTGTAAGGATGGCTCTGCTGGTGTTTCTGGTTTGGAGGAGGATGTGCTGCAGAGTGGGGCTGCCCTGGGCACCGTCAGAGGGACAGGGCAGGACAGCTGCTGCTGCCAGGGATGGCTGCAGGCTGGGAAGGTGGGGGTGCAGCCAGGGGTGCCCAGGGCTGTCCTGCAGAGCAGCTCCTGCAGCCCTGAGGGCTCTTTGCCATGGCCGGGGATCTGCCAGCTGCCCTGAGCAGCAGAGCTCTTGTGTCCCCTGGCAGCCAGCACAGCCCTCAGCCCGGGGGCTCGGGGCCCTCAGTCCCCTCCTGGGCCGGCAGAGCAGCACCAGAGATGAAGGGCATCTCTCCTGCCATTGCCCATTCCCTGCTGACCAGGGCCTGAGGGCGACTGTCCTGCACTGCTGCTGCCTGCGAGGGGCTGTGCAGGGCTGGGCAGGGAAAGGCTTTTCCTCAGGGCTCGGCTGTCTCTCTCCTTGCCTTGCTCAGCTGCTCCTGGCATTGCTGACAGGCTCTCTGGCAATGGCAGTTGCAGCTGCAGGGTCAGGCGCAGCCCTTGGGGCTCCTCCTGTGCAAGGTGAGCACAGCAATGAGGTGTCCCAGCTCCCTCTGCCCTGGGCAGCTCTGGGCAGGGCAGGCTGGCAGGCTGGCAATGAAATGATTCTCCTCAATCAGTTCCATGGCCAGGACCCTTGGTGTGTCCTCGGGGTGTCCATCCAAGCTGGGAGCTGCCTTCCAGGGGACACTGGGGGACAGGAGTGTCCTTGGCCAGGAGTGAGGTTGAGACTCTGAGAAAGGCTGAGCCATTTGGCTCTGCTGTGAGTCCCTCTGCTCTCAGCTGTGTCAGGGTGAGTTTTAGGGGAACACAGGGACTGCCCTTGATCTCAGAAAGGGCAGCTGGGAACAGATGGAGCATCAGAGCAGCTCCCCTCACCCTTCACTGAGTTACAGCCAATCCTCTTGCCTTGCACAGTTCTCTCTGCTCTCCCTGAGCACAGCAGGAAATCCTCTCAAACTGCCTTTGGCTGTCACTGTTCCTTAGCCCTGGGACAGGAGATGCTGCCAAGCTCCTCTGCCTTAGGGGCAGTTTGGTCTGATGAAGTGCAACCCAGGACTGGTCCCTGTCCCCCATTCCCATGACCACTGCTACAGAGCAGAGCTGACTCCTCGGTGTCCATGGGCAGAGCCACTGCTTGTCACAGCAACAGGGCCAGATCCCAGCAGAACTCCAGGCATGGGGCTGGAGGAAGAGCTCTGAGAAAAGGGAAATTGGGTGACACAGAGTGGCAGGGGCAGGGCTGGGAGAAAGGGCCTGGATATTGCCCAGGAAAGTCTCCCCTGACTTGTCACTGTCCTTTTCTCCATGAACAGGTTCCCATGGCCAGAGGATCAAAATGTCCAACAGCAGCTCCATCAGCCACTTCCTCCTCCTGCCATTCGCAGACACACGGCAGCTGCAGCTCCTGCACTTCTGCCTCTTCCTGGGCATCTCCCTGGCTGCCCTCCTGGCCAACAGCCTCATCATCAGCGCCGTAGCCTGGAACCACCGCCTGCACACCCCCATGTTCTTCTTCCTGCTCAACCTGGCCCTGGCTGACCTGGGCTCCATCTGCACCACTGTCCCCAAAGCCATGCACAATTCCCTCTGGGACACCAGGGACATCTCCTACTCAGGATGTGCTGCACAGGTCTTTCTGCTTGTCTTTTTTGTTTCAGTAGAGATTGGTCTCCTCACCATCATGAGCTATGACCGCTATGTGTCCATCTGCAAACCCCTGCACTATGGGACCCTCCTGGGCAGCAGAGCTTGTGCCCACATGGCAGCAGCTGCCTGGGCCAGTGGCTTTCTCATTGCCTTCCTGCACACAGGAAATATATTTTCCCTGCCCCTGTGCCATGGCAATGTCCTGGGCCAGTTCTTCTGTGAAATCCCACAGATCCTCAAGCTCTCCTGCTCACACTCCTACCTCAGGGAAATTGGACTCCTTGTGGTTAGTGCCTGTTTGGTATTTGGGTGTTTTGTGTTCCTTGTTTTCTCATATGTGCAGATCTTCAGGGCTGTGCTGAGGATCCCCTCTGAGCAGGGACGGCACAAAGCCTTTTCCACATGCCTCCCTCACCTGGCTGTGGTCTCCCTGTTTATCAGCACTGCATTTTTTGCCTACCTGAAGCCTTCATCCATCTCCTCCCCATCCCTGGATCTGACACTGTCAGTTCTGTACTCAGTGGTTCCTCCAATACTGAATCCCCTAATCTATAGCCTGAGAAACCAGGAGCTCAAGGCTGCAGTGTGGAGACTGAGGACTGGACGATTTCAGGGACATTAAACTGGTTTCCAATTTTGGCAATCATTTTCTAATAAAAGTCACATTTGATAGTTCTTGTTGTTTTCGTTGAGGAGTTATTTCCTGTGTTTTTTAAGATCGTCCACACAGTAAAATCACTGCTTGTGCCATTTCTCATTTTATTTCTCTCCCTCTTTGCTGTGGCCACAGTCTTTGTCAATGAGGAGCTGTGCTCTCAGTGGCTTTTAACAAACTAAAGGATCTTCCAGCCAAGTTTTCACCAGAGATCTCCTTTTGTTCCCTTCTGTGGAGCTGCAGCAGCAATGTCTGTGTGCAGAGCTGGGGCAGATCAGGGGTGGCACAGCAGCTGTGCCAAGGAGCAGCAGCACTTGGTGTTGCCAGTGCTGCTCCCGTGCCACTGCCCCGCTGCCCTGCTGCCCCTCGTGTTGCTGTAGGGCCTGAGTGCTTTCGGGGTCGCTGCCAGTGCTGGGGGTGGCAGTGCCGGGGCTGCAGCAGGGACAGGCCATGGGCACTGCTGGGGCACAGCTGACGCCTCAGGGCAGGGCCTGGGGGCTCGAGGCTCCTTGCCCAGGCTCTCTCCAGAACACGCCCAGGCCAATGCTGAGCAGAGAAAACCCCCGTGAGCAGCTGCAGGGTGGCCGTGGGCAGGCTGGGGGCAAACAGCATGGCTGGGGCTCTGCAAGGTCCCTGGGGGAGCTGGGAAGGAGCAGCAGAGCAGGGGCTGATCCATCCCCACTGCGCTGGACAGCCCAGGGCAGCGTCCCAGAGCGTCCTCATGGAGCTGCCAACAACATCCCCCCTTGGCAGCCCTGGCCTCTCCCCCAGCTCCCAGAGCTGCTTGATCCTTCCAGGCAGAGACACGACAGCACTGGCTCAGGAGCCCTGTTTGCATTGCACACAGCAGGCGTGAGCACCCCATGCTGTTGGTGTGGGGAGATGAACCTGAGTGAGCACAAACACCATCAGCCCTGGGGGCCAGCAAGGGCTGGGGATGGGAGGGAAACCACTCAGCTTTGTTGTCACCTCTGAAGTCAGCCAGAAAGTTTGTTCCCATGAGCTGTGAGTTTCCTGTCCCACTGCAGACGTTGTTGCTCAGAGCCAGGGCTGCCTGGCAGCCACCCCCAAACAGCCCTGAGCATTTCCTTTGCTTCACCTTTGCTTTCATTCCTCTTTCCTCATCCACATTTCTTCCTCTTGCCCATCCCTGTCCCCTCCCCTGCAAACAGCCCATCCCTGTTTGCCCTTTCCTCTCTGGCCCCACTCCCCCTTTCAGTTCCTGACTTGGCACCATGGGAACATCCCTTGGTGAGCAGGATCATCCTACAAGTGCTTCATGAATTGTCTGCAGGGTCCTGCAGTGCCTTGTGCTGTTCCCTTGCCAGAGGCAGCACAGGCCAGGGGGCACATCTGGACTGCTGTGTGTGGCTGTGAGGCTCCCTGTTGTGGGGCAGTGAGGAGGAGCTGGAGAGGCTCTGCAGGACTGACAGGATGGGCTTTGGGGCCTGTGGGGAGAAGCTGAGGGCCATGGGCTGCTGGACCTTCTGAAGAGGAGGCCCAGGGCTCATCCTGCAGCTGCTTCAAGGGTGCTTTCAGAGAATCACAGAATCAATGAGGGTGTAAAAGACATTTGAGATCATCAAGTCCAACCTGTGACCTAACAGCACCTTGTCTGCCCTGAGCCTCCTGTTCTCCAGGATAAACAACCCCAGCTCCAAACTCAGCCACTCCTCACAGCACTTGTGTTCCAGACCCTTCCCCAGCCTTGTTGCCCTTCTCTGGACACACTCCAGCCCCTCAATGTCCTTCCTAAACTGGGGGCCCAGAACTGGACACAGCACTCGAGGTGAGGCCTCACCAGTGCCGAGTACAGGGGAAGAATCACTGCCCTGCTCCTGCTGGCCACACCATTCCTGATCCAGGCCAGCTGCCATTGGCCTCCTTGGCCACCTGGGCACACTGCTGGCTCATGTCCAGCCTGCTGTCCATCAGTGCCCCCAGGTCCCTTTTTGCATGGCCACTGTCCATCCACTCTGTCCCCAGCCTGTAGTGCTGCAGGGGTTGTTGTGGCCAAAGTGCAGGACCTGGCACTTGGTCTGGTTAAACGTCACCTTGTTGGATTTGGCCCCTGCATTCAGTCTGTCAAGGTCCCTCTGCAGAGCCCTCCTACCCTCCACCCTACACTCACACCCAACTTGGTATCACTACTATTACATTAGGTCCTAAAGTGTCCCAATGGTCTCCTCGATTCCGTTAGCATATAGTGGCAGTGGCCCCTTGGTTCAATGGAGCCTCTCAGTGTCACAGTGGTTTTTTGTTGCTTGGGCCCTGCACTGTCACAATGGTCCCTTGCTTCCATGAGGTCTCACAGTGCAGCAATGGTCTCTGTGCTTCCACAGTTTCACAATGGCCTCTTGGTCCCATCTGGTTCCACAGTGTTTAAATTGTTTCCTTTATTCCATGAATCCCCACCGTTTAACAATGGCCCCTTGCTTTTGGTGACAGCGGGGCCACACAGAACTAAGGAGTCCATTGTGACACTATGGAACCTCATGGAACCAAGGAGAGCATTGTGACAATGTGGGGCTCCAGGGAACCAACTGGCCATTGTGACAATATAACTCCAAGGAGACCATTGTGACACTATGGAACCTCATGGAACCAAGGGGCCATTGTGATACTGTGAAGCCACATGGAACCCAAATCCATTGTGACACAACAGGGTCACATGGAGCCAAGGAGCCACATTGTGACACTGCAGATCCAAGGAGATCATTAGGACACTGAGAAACTTTATGGAGCTAGAAAAAAATTTCATTGTTACACAGAAAAGCATCATGGAACCAAGGGGCCATAGTGACACAAGGGGCTTCTTTGGAAGAAAGGAGACCATTGTTGACAGAACAGAAGCTCAAGGATCTTCATGAAACTCACTGTGACACTGTGGGGCTGCATGGAACCAAAAAAACATTGTGACATATCAGGGCTGCTTGGAACCAATGGCCCATTGTTATACTGCAGATCCAAGGAGACCATGGTGACACTATGGAATCTCCTGGAACCATGGGTCCATTGTGACACAGCAGGGCCTCACAGAACCCAGGAGTCCACTGTGACACTATGGAACCTCATGGAACAAAGGATCCATGATGACACTGCAGATACAAGGAGACCATTGTGACACTGAGGAACCTCAGGGAACCAAGGGTCCATTTTGTCACTGGGGAGCCCTGTGGAACCAAGGGGACCATAGTGACACTGTGGTTCTCCATGGAACGAAGGGGCCATTCTGATGCTGCTGGGCCTCATGGAACCAAGGGCACAATAGTGACGCTATGAGGCTCCAAGGGACCAAGGCAGCATTCTTACACTGCAGAACCAAGGAGACCATTGTGACACTACAGGGCATCATGGAACCAAGGGTCCATTGTGACACAGCAGGTACTCATGAAACCACGGAGGCCATTTTACACTTTGAGGCTTTACAGAACCAAAGAGCCATTGTGACACTGTGGGGCTCAATGGAACCAATGGTCTATTGTGACACTGCAGGGCCTCGTGGAATAATGAAGACTATTGTGACACTATAGGCCTCATTGAACAAAAAGACCATTGTGACACTTTGCAGCCCTCCAAAAGGAGGCCATTGTGACACTACCAGGTCTCATGGAAGCAAGGAGGCATTGTGACACTACGAGGCCATGTTGGGCCAAGGGGCAATTGTGGCACTGTGTGGCACCATGGAAACCAAGGCGACCACTGTGACACTAGCGGGCCGGGTAGAACTAAGGATTAATGTAACGGTGTGGGAACTCATAGAACCAAAGTTCAATTGTGTCTTTGCGAGGCCTCATGGAATACTGGAGACCATTATGACACTTCAAGGCTTTGTTGAATCAAGCAGGAGACCTTGTGGAACCAAGGAGCCAATTGTAACACTACAGGACCTCATGGAAGCAATGAGACAATTCTCACACTGTCAGTCCCCATGGAACCAAGGGGCCGTTGTGACACTGTGGTACCAAGGAGACCACTGTGACACTACAAGGCCTCATGGAAGCAAGGAACCATCTTGTCGCTATGGGTCCTTGACAGGCCAAGGGGCAATTGTGGTGTCACTGTTGAGCCGCTAGCAGACAAAAAGACCCGGATTCTCAGCGTGGCAAGAAAAAAGAAACTTTATTATTTTGATTCCAACTTATATAGACTTTTCAGAGGTCACCCAGATTGGTCAGTCAGAGACCTCCCCCTAGGCCTGATTGGCCAGGCCTGAACTGTCCAAATCTCGAGACACTGTTTTAATAACATCCAAACTTTATCTTTGTTTATAAAACACAGGAGAAAATTCTCATGGGAAAGACCTGTGCTAGCCACATTGTGGCACTGTGTGGCACCATTGAACCAAGGAGACCATTCTGACACTACAGAGACCCATAGCACTAAGGATTCATGTAACAGTGTCGGAACTTGCGGAACTAAAGTTCAGTTGTGACATTGCAGGGCCTCATGGAATACTGGAGACCACTGTGACACTTTGAGGCCTCGTTGGTTGTGGAACCAACGAGACCCTTCTGAAGTTGTGAGTCCCCATGGAACCAAGGGGCCGTTGTGACACTGCGGTACCAAGGAGACCACTGTGACACTGCAAGGCCTCATGGAAGCAAAGAAGCCAAGGAGCCATTGTGATCCTGAGGAGCACAATAGAACTGTGGGGCCACTGAGACAATGCTGAACTGTATGGAATCGTGGAGACCATTGTGACACTCTGCAGCCACATGAAACCAAGGAGCCATTGTGTCATTGTGCAGTCCCATGGAACCAAGGAAACCATTTTGACATTGCAAGGCCTCATGGAAGCAAGGGACCATTGTGACACTACGGGACTTCATGGAAACAAGGGGCCAGTGTGACACAGCGGGGCCTTGTAGAACCAAGGATCCAATATGACACTACCATTGTGACACTGTAGGGCCTGGTGGATCCAAGGGAACAGGTAACAGGTCTGGTTGGCTTGGCCTGACTGGTCCAACTGATGTTGTTTTGTCGAGGGTCTCTTCTTATGTGCCCCTGAAATACTGGGGCTCTGGGCTTTCCTTCAAATGGAAAAGAACTGTGCTTCTCATCCAGGCATCCATGGCCAAAAGGGGATTCCCCCTCCAAAATTCCCTATATCCAGGGATTGCTCCTAGACAAAAGCTTCCAGGACAGATGGATCTGGCAGACCTTGGCCTCTGGTGGCTACTGCTAATCTGCCCCTGAAACACTGGGGCTTAGTGCTTTCCTTCCTAGGGAAAACAACCATCCTTCTTCTCCAGGTTCCCATGGCCAAAACTGGGATTCCACACCCAAAAGTCCTATATCCAATGATTGTTCCTATACGAAAGTGGCCAGGACAGACATGTCTGGCTGGCCTGGGGCTCCTGAAGACCAGCTCTCACCTGCCTTCCAAACACTGGGGCTCCATGCTTTCCTTCCTATGGGAAAGAACTGTCCTTCTTCTCCAGGCGTAAATGGCTGAAATGGGGATTCCACATTAAAAATTCTGTATATCCAAGGGTTACTTGTGGACAATCCTGCCAGGACAGACAGGTCTGGCTGGCCTTGGCCTCTGGTGGCTGCCATTCATCAGCCAATGAAACACTGGGGGTCTGTGGTTTCCTTCCTGTGGAGACCATTGTGACTCTGTAGGACCCTGTGGAACCATGGAGACCATTATGACACTTTGGGACCTTGTGAAATGAAGGGACCATTGTGACACTGCAGGGTACCATGGATTCAAGGGACCATTGTGACATTGTGGGAACTCATGGAACCAAGAAGATCATTGTGGCACTGTGGGGCTGCATGGTCCCAAGGGTCCCAGTATGAAGCAGCAGGGCTTTGTGGAACCAAGAGGCCATTGTTGCATTACAGGGCCTTATGGAACCAAAGGGCCATTGTGATCCTGCAGGGCACCATGGATCCATGGAGACCATTGTGGCATTGCAAGGCTCCATGGAATCATGTGACATGGAAACCATTGTGACAGTGTAGGGCCTCATGGAAGAAAGGGGACATTGTGATGCTTCAGAAGCAAGGAGAACATTGTCACAATGTGGGGCTCCATGGAAGCAAGAGAACATGGAACAGGTCTGGTTGCCTTGGCCGCCCCTGCACCACCTGAGAAGTCATGCTGATCTTGGCATGTGGAGGGCTGCATCTCATCAGTACCGTGGAGCGCTGGGGCTCTGTGCTTTCGTTCCAATGGAAAAGAACCGTCCTTCTTGTCTCGGTGTCAATGGCCAAAAGTGGGATTCTACCTCCTGAATTCCATCTATCCAAAGATTGCTTCCAGAAGAAAGTAGCTAAGACAGACAGGTCTGGCTGGCCTTGTCCTCTGGCAATTCTCCTAGACTATGAGCTGAATGTTTTCATTTGCAAACACCTTAGAGAGAGCCCAGAGATCTCCCAAGGTGGGGATTGGAGGACTCAAGCGCATGACCACTATGTAGGGACAAAGGAGCTCTGTGCTCAGTGGAGTGGAGATTGAGGAGAGTAGGGGAGAACCCTGGGGAGGGCTTGAAGATGATGGGGTTCAGAGATGGTGGATCCTTTTGATATAGTAGAGAAGAGCCTGAGAAAGAAAGAATTAATGCCCAGTGAAGCTGAGGAGGCCCACATGGGACACAAGGAGAAAGGAATTTCTCTCCCATGGCAGTGCTGTGGTGCAACACATCCCCCAGAAGGAGTCTGGGTCAGCCCAAGGCTCTGTGTGCCAAGGCAGAGGAAGGCAGGATGCAGAGCTGTCAGCAAAGGAAGGGCCAGCGAGGTGGGGCAGCCGGGGGATGACGACAGCCTGCAGGGACAGAGGCGCAGGGCATGGACAGCGTAGGACAGCCTGGGCTGGAGAGGGCAGAGGGATGTGCAGGAGCTGCAAGGCCCTGACAGAGACAACTTGTGCAGCACTTTGGCCATGGCTGCTGTCCCTGGCCTTGAGGCCATGAGGAGGAGACAAGTGACCTTTGCAGCCCTGGGGCCTCATGGCCTCCTTGTCCCTGCCCAGCAGCCTGGTAGGGGCTGCCCCATGGTCCTGCCCTTGGCATTGCACATCCCCACATGCCAGTGCCCCGGGAAGAGCCCTGAGCACTGAGGGAGGGACAGGATCTGCCTTGCCAGGGGCTGGGGCTCAGGCCTTGGCCCTTTGCATTCCTGAAACACATCCAGGTTTGCTCAGCATCAGAGACACCTTTGGCTTGTTTGTCCCCAGCTGTCATCAGTGTCAGCCTCCAGTGTTCTGCTCTACCTGGAACCTGGGGACACATTCTCACTTGTGTCCCTTAGTGAGATCAATTAAAACTTCAAGAAACGAAGATTTACTGTGACTTTGAATTCTTTAGAGATTTCTTCAACTCCCTCTCAGGGACTGATGTTCAGGGACTCCACACCCAACCCACAGGAGAAGTCTTTGTGCTGTTGCTGTGCTGCTGAGCTGGGCTGGGCTCCCAGCAGCTCCTGTGCACAGCCCAGCACGGCCAGTGATTTGGTGTGGTTGTGACCCCAGGGCAGGACGCTGCCCTTGGCCTTGCTGAACCTCATCCAATTGTCCTGGGCCCATGGCTGCAGCCTGTCCAGATCCCTCTGCAGAGCTTCCTGCCCTCCAGCACAGCCACACTCCCACCCAGCTTGGGGTCACCTGGCAACTGACTGAGGGTGCCCTCGGTGCCTCATCCAGATCAGCAATAAAGAGATTTAACTGAAGTGGCCCCAATCCTGAGCCCTGGGGACACCCCTGGATGTGACTCCATTGCCCAGCACTCCTTGGGCTGAACTTCTGTCTTTTATGGAGCTCTGCATTCCCTTGCTACTGTTTGCTGACAATAAATGAACATCCCTCTGTGTCTCAGGCAGCTCCTTCTCCAAGGAAAGCAGCTGGGAGTTTGTGCCAAGGAGCTGAAAGCTGCAGGTGCAGCCTGAAGTGGAGGAAGCTGAGATTTGCACAAGGCTGCTCTGAGTCGCAGGGGTTGGATGAAGGAAATGGTGGGGTGGGGGTTAGGGACAGAGTCTGATTGATTGTCAGCCATAAAGGGTCTTCATTTCATGTCCATTCAGGCTGCATTAGGAGGTGCTAGGGGTCAATACCAACTGGAGATTGCAAATATCAATCTATAAACAGGAAAAGAAAATTGAACAGGGCAAAACAATTCTCTCAACATTGTTTTAAATACAGTATATTCACTGCCAATAGACTTCTGAAAACTGTATAATTAACCACAAAACAATTGAAAACATAAATTCTTCCCAGGGGCTTGTCTGGTTAGGGTGTTTTGAAATGTTAATGAGCCTTTGGCACTGAATTCCTGAAGTGATAAGCTGAAGGCTGAAAGAGCTCCTGGAAAAGTGAAATACTTTAGCAACCTCCAAGTTGCTGAGGAGGTCAGCAGCCCCCACTGAGGCCATCCCTGCCAAGAGACCATGGGGGCAATGAGCAGCCAAGGAGAGCATCCCTGGGCTGGGGAAGCAGAACTCAGAGGCACCAGCAGTTCCAGGTGGGAAATGGACTCTGCAATGTTGCTGTGAAAGCCCTGCCTGGGCTTGGCCAAGCAGGACAGCCAAGGCCTGACCCCCATGCCCTGGCAATGGGGATCGGTGGCCTCACAGGATGCTCGTGGCTCTCCCGGAGCAGTAGGATGTGGGGTGTGGGATGGTGAGGGCAGGAGAGCAGCAGGAGCCCTGCAAAGCTCTGTGGGCTGGGGGAGGAGGCCACAAGCCCTGGGGCTGCAAGGAACTGGTGTCTTCTCATGGGCCTCAGTGGCAGGGACAGCAGCCACAGCCAGAGGACACAAATGTCATTGCTGCTGGCAGGGGGTTGTCCCAGCCCCACCAAGGCCTTTGGTCACCCCACTGCAGCTCTCCTCCCCTGGCCTAGGCCTGTGCTGCTTCCCTTGCAGACTTTACCCACTGCCCCATTTCCCCACCTCCCTCTGACTCTGGGAGCTCCCAAAGCTTTCCTCATGTCCCTCTGTCCTCCCTTGTTGATGCTTCAGACAAAAAGCTGTGTTTGGCTGAGGAATGGCCAATTCCTGTGGGATTCCCAACTCCTGCCTTCTTCCCACACCCTGCTAAAGCTCCTGTGGCTCCCAAGCTGTCCCAGGCACAGCCTTGCTGGAATCTGCTCCTTCTCTCCCTCTCCCAGCACTGAAATCCATGTCCCATCTGCAGCCCTGCAGAGCAGCCCAGCCCTGTCTGGCCTTGCAGCAGGAACTGGAGGCACTGGAGGTCAGGGACAGCAACTGGCTCTGGAATGCTCAGGAGATGCTCAGCTTGGGCAGCTCCTGCAGCCCCAGGGCCAGCCCTGCTGCCCAGGACAGCAGCAGAGAGTTGGCCCAGGGGCTCCTCAGGCAGCTCCTGCTGCCCCAGAGACACAATCACAGAACCACAGGATTAACCAGGTTGGAAAAGACCTTTGAGACCATCAAGTCCAACCTGTGGCCTAACACCACCTTGTCACCAGATTGTGGCTGTAAGTGCAACATCCAGTCTTTCCTTAAACAGCTCCAGGGACAGTGACTCCACAACCTCCCTGGAAAGCCCCTTCCAATGCCCAATGAGCCTTTCTGTGAAGAACTTCTTCCTAATGTCCATCCTAGACTTCCTATAACACAGGTTAAGACATTTCCTTTCATCCTGTCCCTTGTTCCCTGGTAACAGAGCCCAATCCCCAACTGGCTGCACCCTCCTCCACGAGGCCCCAGAGTGTCACAGTGATCTCCATGACTCCATGAGGCTCTGTAGTGTCACAATGGCCCCTTGGTTCCTTGGGCCCTGAAGTGTCCCAATGGCACCTTGGATCCATGAGGTCTTGCAGGGCAGTAATTGTCTCCTTGGTTCTGTAGTGTCACAATGGACTCCTTGGTTCCATGGAGCACCACAGTGGCACAATGGGTCCTTGGTTCCATTTTATCCCGTAGTGTCACAATGACCCCTTGCTTCCCTGGGGCCCTGCAGTGTCACAATCATCACAGAATCACAGAATCAACCAGGTTGGAGAAGACCTTGGAGATCATCAAGTCCAACCTTTGACCCAACACCACCTTGTCACCCAGACCATGGCACTGAGTGCCACATCCAGTCTTTCCTTAAACACCTCCAGGGACAGTGACTCCACCACCTCCCTGGGCAGCCCATTGCAATGCCCAATCACTCTTTCTGTGAAGAATTCTTGCCTAATGTCCAGCCTAAATCTTTCCTAGTGCAGCTAAAGTCTGTGTCCTCTTGTCCTCCGACTGTTGCCCAGGAGAAGAGCCCAACCCCCACCTGGCTGCAGCCTCCTGTCTGGGAGTTGAAGAGAGTGATGAGGTCTCCCCTGAGCCTCCTCTTCTCCAGGATAAACAACCCCAGCTCCAAACTCAGCCACTCCTCACAGCACTTGTGTTCCAGACCCTTCCCCAGCCTTGTTGCCCTTCTCTGGACACACTCCAGCCCCTCAATGTCCTTCCTAAACTGGGGGCCCAGAACGGGACAGAGCAATCGAGGTGAGGTCTCACCAGTGCCAAGTACAGGGGAAGAATCACTGCCCTGCTCCTGCTGGCCACACCATTCCTGATCCAGGCCAGATGCCACTGGCCTCCTTGGCCACCTGGGCACACTGCTGGCTCATGTCCAGCCTGCTGTCCATCAGTGGCCCCAGGTCCCTTTCTGTTTGGCCACTGTCCAGCCACTCTGTCCCCAGCCTGTAGCGCTGCAGGGGTTGTTGTGGCCAAAGTGCAGGACCTGGCACTTGGTCTGGTTAAACCTGACATTGTTGGATTTGGCCCCTGGATCCAGCCTGTCCAGGTCCCTCTGCAGAGCCCTCCTACCCTCCAGAAGGTCTACATTTGCACCCAGCCAGATGGATGTCAGTGTCTTTTCCTGGGCAAACAGTGAGAGGACAAGAGGGGACAGCCTTAAACTGTGTCAGGGGAGATTTAGGCTGCACATTAGGAAGAGGTTCTACACAGAAAGAGTGATTGGGCATTGGATTGGGCTTCCCAGGGAGGTGGTGGAGTCACTGTCCCTGGAGGTGTTTGACTGAATGTGGCACTTGGTGCCATGGTTTGGCTGACAAGGTGGTGTTGGTTCAAATGTTGGACTTGATGATCTCAAAGGTCTTTTTCAACCTGGATGATTCTGTGATTCTGTGATAATTGTGACATTGCAATGCCCCAGGGAAGCAAGAGGCCATTGTGACACTGTGGGGCCTTGTGGAACTAAGAGGACCAAAGTGACACCGTGTATTGCATGGCATCATAGAGCCAAGGGGCCATTGTGACATTTTGAGTCCTCGTGGAACCACAAAGGCCACTGTGACACTGTGGGGCCTTGCTGAACCAAAGGGCCATTGTGCAACTCTGAGGACTCTTGGAAGCAAGAAGCCACTGTGACACTGTGGGGCTAAATGGAATAAGGAAGACCATTGTGACACTGTGTGGCCTTGTTTAACGATGGGGCCATTGTGACACTGCAGGGCCTCATGGAACCAAGGGCCAAGCGTACTAAGTGGAGCCTTGTGGAGGCACAGAGAGCACTGGGACACTGCAGGACCTCTTATAAGCTCGGGGCGGTTGTTACATTGTGGGGACTCGTGGAATGAAGAATACAATTTTGGCACCATGGCGCCTTGTGGAACCAAGAGGCCATTTGGGCACTGTGGAACCAAGGAGATCATTGCTGACCTGTGAGACCTCATGGAACCAAGGAGGCATTGTGACACTGCAGGGCTTTGGGGAACCAAGGAGCCATCAGAATGCTATGGAGACTCATGGAATCATGGAAACCATTGTGAAACTCTAGGGCCTCATGGAACTGAGGTGAAACCAACTCAGCTGGGTGAAACAAACTCAGTGGATCTGCTGGAGGGTAGCAGGGCTCTGCAGAGGGACCTGGACAGGCTGGATCCAGGGGCCAAGTCCAACAATGTCAGGTTTAACAAGACCAAATGCCAGGTCCTGCACTTTGGCCACAACAACCCCTGCAGTGCTGCAGGCTGGGGACAGAGTGGCTGGACAGTGGCCAAACAGAAAGGGACCTGGGGGCACTGATGGACAGCAGGCTGGACATGAGCCAGCAGTGTGCCCAGGTGGCAAAGGAGGCCAATGGCATCTGGCCTGGATCAGGAATGGTGTGGCCAGCAGGAGCAGGGCAGTGATTCTTCCCCTGTACTTGGCACTGGTGAGACCTCACCTCGAGTGCTGTGTCCAGTTCTGGGCCCCAGTTTAGGAAGGACATTGAGGGGCTGGAGCGTGTCCAGAGAAGGGCAACAAGGCTGGGGAAGGGTCTGGAACACAAGTGCTGTGAGGAGTGGCTGAGTTTGGAGCTGGGGTTGTTTATCCTGGAGAAGAGGAGGCTCAGGGCAGACAAGGTGCTGTTAGCTCACAGGTTGGACTTGATGATCCCAAAGGTCTTTTCCACCCTTGTTGATTCTGTGATTCTCTGAAAGCACCCTTGAAGCAGCTGCAGGATGAGCCCTGGGCCTCCTCTTCAGAAGGTCCAGCAGCCCATGGCCCTCAGCTTCTCCCCACAGGCCCCAAAGCCCATCCTGTCAGTCCTGCAGAGCCTCTCCAGCTCCTCCTCACTGCCCCACAACAGGGAGCCTCACAGCCACACACAGCAGTCCAGATGTGCCCCCTGGCCTGTGCTGCCTCTGGCAAGGGAACAGCACGAGGCACTGCAGGACCCTGCAGACAATTCATGAAGCACTTGTAGGATGATCCTGCTCACCAAGGGATGTTCCCATGGTGCCAAGTCAGGAACTGAAATGGGGAGTGGGGCCAGAGAGGAAAGGGCAAACAGGGATGGGCTGTTTGCAGGGGAGGGGACAGGGATGGGCAAGAGGAAGAAATGTGGATGAGGAAAGAGGAAAGAAAGCAAAGGTGAAGCAAAGGAAATGCTCAGGGCTGTTTGGGGGTGGCTGCCAGGCAGCCCTGACTCTGAGCAACAACATCTGCAGAGGGACAGGAAACTCACAGCTCATGGGAACAAATTTTCTGGCTGACTTCAGAGGTCACAACAAAGCTGAGTGGTTTCCCTCCCATCCCCAGCCCTTGCTGGCCCCCAGGGCTGATGGTGTTTGTGCTCATTCAGGTTCATCTCCCCACACCAACCCCATGGGGTGCTCACGCCTGCTGTGTGCAATGCAAACAGGGCTCCTGAGCCAGTGCTGCCGTGTCTCTGCCTGGAAGGATCAAGCAGCTCTGGGAGCTGGGGGAGAGGCCAGGGCTGCCAAGGGGGGATGTTGTTGGCAGCTCCATGAGGACGCTCTGGGATGCTGCCCTGGGCTGTCCAGTGCAGTGGTGTCCCGGGTTAATGATAAGACTCTCTCTCCTCCGAGAGCGAAGGGCCCCGACACCCCCTCCCCCACCCACAACAGAACCTCTTAGATGGAAGTGAAGAAAAAAACTATTTATTTGACAAAACCACGCAGAGTGCCCTGCAAGGCACAGGGGAAGGGGAAGAAACAAGGTGAAAAGGAGTTATTCAACCTGATTAAAAAGTCCTTCTCTCAGACGCAGCCCCTCTCCTCCTCGCCCCCCCGGGGCCGGGTGGAGCTCCCTGGAGAGCTCTGCTGTCCTCTGGCCCTCCTGGGTCTCCGGGTAGCAAAGCAGATCGAAGAGAAGGGGTCCAAACTAGGAAAAAGAAAAAAAATGGAAAAAAAAAATGGGAGCAGAGCTCACTCCGACCCCCATCCAGCAGGCAGTCTCTGCCGGGCGACGAATCCTCCCCCGGAGCGAGGCTTGGGGAAAATGTTTTCAAAACAACCCGCGTTTCTCTCTTTGGCTGGGTGTAGTTAAAGAGATAGGACCACACATTTTTCTTTCTTGGGCATATAAGCCAACGATAGGGGATAAAGGATTATCATAACATCAATCCAAGACAAGTTGGGATGGATCAGCCCCTGCTCTGCTGCTCCTTCCCGGCTCCCCCAGGGATCTTGCAGAGCCCCAGCCATGCTGTTTGCCCCCAGCCTGCCCACGGCCACCCTGCAGCTGCTCACGGGGGTTTTCTCTGCTCAGCATTGGCCTGGGCGTGTTCTGGAGAGAGCCTGGGCAAGGAGCCTCGAGCCCCCAGGCCCTGCCCTGAGGCGTCAGCTGTGCCCCAGCAGTGCCCATGGCCTGTCCCTGCTGCAGCCCCGGCACTGCCACCCCCAGCACTGGCAGCGACCCCGAGAGCACTCAGGCCCTACAGCAACACGAGGGGCAGCAGGGCAGCGGGGCAGTGGCACGGGAGCAGCACTGGCAGCACCAAGTGCTGCTGCTCCTTGGCACAGCTGCTGTGCCACCCCTGATCTGCCCCAGCTCTGCACACAGACATTGCTGCTGCAGCTCCACAGATGGGAACAAAGTGGGATCTCTGGTGAAAACTTGGTTAGGAGATCCTTTAGTTTGTTTAAAGCCACCGAGGGCACAGCTCCTCATTGACACAGTCTGTGGGTCACAGCAAAGATGGAGAGAAGCAAAATGAGAAATGGCACAATGACTTTTATTTGTGGATGGTAAAAAACTAAAACAAAAAAAAAACCCACAACCGACCAACAAGAACCATTAAAGAAGACTCCTGTAACAAGTGATTTTTGGAAAGTGGCAACCAATTTAATGTTTCCGAAATTGTCCAGTCATCAGTCTCCACACTGCAGCCTTGAGCTCCTGGTTCCTCAGGCTGTAGATGAGGGGATTCAGTACTGGAGGCACCACTGAGTACAGAATTGAAACCATGAGGTCCAGCGTTGGGGAAGAGATGGAGGGAGGCTTCAGGTAAGCAAACATTATAGTGCTGAGGAACAGGGAAACCACAGCCAGGTGAGGGAGGCATGTGGAAAAGGCTTTGTGCCGTCCCTGCTCAGAGGGGATCCTCAGCACAGCCCTGAAAATCTGCACATAGGAGAAAACTATGAACACAAAACAGCCAAAAGCTAAACAGGCACTAACAGAAAGCAGCCAAAGTTCCCTGAGTTTGGAGTGTGAGCAGGACAGCTTGAGGATCTGTGGAATTTCACAGAAGAACTGGCCCAGGGCATTGCTGTGGCACAGAGGCAGGGAAAATGTATTGGCTGTGTGCGGCAGAGCATTGAGAAAGCCACTGGCCCAGGCAGCTGCTGCCATGTGGGCACAAGCTCTGCTGCCCAGGAGGGTCCCATAGTGCAGGGGTTTGCAGATGGACACATAGCGGTCATAGCACATGATGGTGAGGAGAGAAATCTCTGCTGAATTGAAGAACAAAAAGAAAAAGACCTGAGAAGAACACCCTGAGTAGGAGATGTCCCTGGTGTCCCAGAGGGAATTGTGCATGGCTTTGGGGACAGTGGTGCAGATGGAGCCCAGGTCAGTGAGGGCCAGGTTGAGCAGGAAGAAGAACATGGGGGTGTGCAGGTGGTGGTTCCAGGCTACGGCGCTGATGATGAGGCTGTTGGCCAGGAGGGCAGCCAGGGAGATGCCCAGGAAGAGGAAGAAGTGCAGGAGCTGCAGCTGCCGTGTGTCTGCGAATGGCAGGAGGAGGAAGTGGCTGATGGAGCTGCTGTTGGACATTTTCTGTCTCTGGGCATTGGAAGCTGTTGAAGGAGGAAAGAATTGACAATTTTGAAGCGATTTCTAATAAAAAAGTCAAAGTCCTTTCTCATAGAGCCTTCCCTGCCACTAAATACCTCCTCCTTGTCTGTATCTCAAGCACTTCCTTCACCTTGTTTGCTGGAGCCCTGATTGCTGCTGGCCAGTGTTGTGTGAGGATCTGGACCTTGACCTGCAGGACACCTGGGAGTCAGACCTGCTCCCCCAGTCAGTGCAGGGGACAGTGAGGGCAGGAGCCACTCCTGGTGTTTTAACTTGGATAAGGAATCTACTCCTAAGGCACAGGAGCTTGTCAGCAGCAGCACTGCAAGGGCAAATGGATGGGGATGGCAGAAGGCAGAATGAGAGACTCTGCTGCACTTTGGGAGAACAGCCAGTCCAGTGAGGCAGGAGGATTGTCTGAGGCTTAGTGCAGACTGAGGGGAGCTGCTCTGTCCCTCTCTCCTGTTCCCAGCTGCCCAGCACTTGCACCGTTCTGAGATCCACTCCCATGTTACCCAGGAAAGCCAGGAGACACTACTGAGAGCAGAAGGATCTGTGGCCAACAAAGTGCATCCTCCCTTTCCCAAAGTCAGGGACAGTCATTTCATTGCCAGCCTGCCCTGCCCAGAGCTGCCCAGGGCAGAGGGAGCTGGGACACCTCATTGCTGTGCTCACCCTGCACAGGAGGAGCCCCAAGGGCTGCGCCTGACCCTGCAGCTGCAGCTGCCATTGCCAGAGAGCCTGTCAGCAATGCCAGGAGCAGCTGAGCAAGGCAAGGAGAGAGACAGCCGAGCCCTGAGGAAAAGCCTTTCCCTGCCCAGCCCTGCACAGCCCCTCGCAGGCAGCAGCAGTGCAGGACAGTCGCCCTCAGGCCCTGGGCAGCAGGGAATGGGCAATGGCAGGAGAGATGCCCTTCATCTCTGGTGCTGCTCTGCCGGCCCAGGAGGGGACTGAGGGCCCCGAGCCCCTGGGCTGAGGGCTGTGCTGGCTGCCAGGGGACACAAGAGCTCTGCTGCTCAGGGCAGCTGGCAGATCCCCTGCCCTGGCAAAGAGCCCTCAGGGCTGCAGGAGCTGCTCTGCAGGACAGCCCTGGGCACCCCTGGCTGCTCCCCCACCTTCCCAGCCTGCAGCCATCCCTGGCAGCAGGAGCTGTCCTGCCCTGTCCCTCTGACGGTGCCCAGGGCAGCCCCGCTCTGCAGCACATCCTCCCCCAAACCAGAAACACCAGCAGAGCCATCCTTACAGTCATATCAGTGCTGTCATGTGTCAGCTTTAGGAGATCCCTGCAGCCAGAGACTTACTGTATCATATGTTGTGAAGATTTCTCCATGAATAAGCTCAGAATTGTCCTTCCAGTTGCTTTAAGCCTCTGTCTGCTTCACTCCTCTCAGGTACCTGCAGGCAGCACCCTCAGCCCTGCTGGGCTGGGAGAGAAACTTCTCCTCAGGAGAAATGTCTTTTTGAAGCTCTTCTTGGTTGCCAGGAGTTCCCTCTGTGCCAGGAGCCCAGCCCAGCTCAGCAGCACAGCAACAGCACAAGGACTTTAATGAGCCTCTTGGGGATTTGGTGTTGTTTACATGAGACTCAGTCCCTGAGAGAGTGTTCAAAAAACTTCTCAAGAACTCAAAGATTCTTTAAGTTTTAATGGGTCTCACTGAGTGACACAACTGAGAAAGTGTCTCCAGGTTTCAAATAGAGCAGAACTCTGGAGGCAGTGATGACAGGTGGGGACAAACAAGCCAAAGGTGTCTCTGGTGCTGAGCAAACCTGGATGTGTTTCAGGAATGCAAAGGGCCTAGGCCTGAGCCCCAGCCCCTGGCAAGGCAGATCCTGTCCCTCCCTCAGTGCTCAGGGCTCTTCCCGGGGCACTGGCATGTGGGGATGTGCAATGCCAAGGGCAGGACCATGGGGCAGCCCCTGCCAGGCTGCTGGGCAGGGACAAGGAGGCCATGAGGCCCCAGGGCTGCAAGGGTCACTTGTGTCCTCCTCATGGCCTCAGGGCCAGGGACAGCAGCCATGGCCAAAGTGCTGCACAATTGGCTCTGTCAGGGCCTTGCAGCTCCTGCAATTCCCTCTGCCCTCTCCAGCCCAGGCTGTCCTACGCTGTCCATGCCCTGCGCCTCTGTCCCTCCAGGCTGTCGTCATCCCCCGGCTGCCCCACCTCGCTGGCCCTTCCTTTGCTGACAGCTCTGTGTCCTGCCTGCCTCTGCCTTGGCACACAGAGCCTTGGGCTTGATACCAGAAGGGTTAATTCAATTTTTACTGTGCCTGTGAACTTATAGCAGGGAAACAAAGCATGCAAGGTCTGCTTTCCCAGCGGGGATATTTGGAAGAGAAAAAGAAAACATCTGGCTAAAGAGTGCCGTGTTGGAAAAAACATGGACTGGATTTGGGAACTTGGGGTGGGTTTTGTGGTAATGGGTAAATTGTAATACACATGTAGCCACTGTAGATAAACAACGCACTTGCAGAATCACGTGTCCATGTAAGGTTAGGATTTATCCCCTCTTGGACCTCAGGCCTGAATAAATGATGCCCTCTTTAACACCAAATTAGTGTTAAGGAGTTTTCTGTGGATATTTGAGATATTTGGTGACAGCAGGGCCACAGAGAACCAAGCAGTTCTCTGTGACACTATGGAACCTCACAGAACCAAAGAGACCATTGTGACAATGTGTGACACCATGGAACCAACTGTCTATTGTGACTGTCTATTGAGACTTTATGGAACCAAAAAAAAAGTACATTGTGACAGAGAAAAGCCTCATGGAACCAATGGTCCATTGTGACACTCCGGGGCTGCATGGAACCAAAAAGCCATGGTATCACATCAGGGCTGCATGGAACCAATGATCCATTGTTATACTGCAGTCCAAGGAGACCATGGTGACACTATGGAACCTCCTGGAACCATGGGTCCATTGGGACACATCAGGGCCTCACAGAACCAAGGACTCCACTGTGACCGTGAGGAACCTCATGGAATTAAGGTGACCGTGTTACACTATGGAACCTGATGGAACAAAGGATCCATGGTGACACTGCAGATACAAGGAGACCATTGTGACACTGAGGAACCTCAGGGAACCAAGGGTCCATTTTGTCACTGGGGAGCCCTGTGGAACCAAGGGGACCATAGTGACACTGTGGTTCTCCATGGAATGAAGGAGCCATTCTGATGCTGCTGGGCCTCATGGAACCAAGGGCACAATAGTGACACTGTGAGGCTCCAAGGGACCAAGGCAGCATTCTTAAAGTGCAGAACCAAGGAGACCATTGTGACACTACAGGGCATCATGGAACCAAGGGTCCGTTGTGACACAGCAGGTACTCATGAAACCATGGAGGCCATTTTTACACTTTGAGGCCTTGCGGAACCAAAGAGCCATTGTGACACTGTGGGGCTCAATGGAACCAATGGTGTATTGTGACACTGCAGGGCCTCATGGAATCATGGAGACTACTGTGACACCACAGGCCTCATGGAATTAAGGGGCCATCGTGACACTTTGAAGCCCCAAGGAGCCATGGAGAGCATTGTGACACTGCACAGCTTCACAGAATCAAGGAACCACTGTGTCACTGTGGAGGCCAATGGAACCAAGAGGTGCATGGTGGCACTTTTGGGTCCCATGGAACCAAGGAGCCATTGTGACAGTGTAGGGTGTCATGGAACTAAGGGGCCACTGTGACACTGTGGGGGTTGATGGAAACAAGGAATCCATTGTGACTTGTAGGGACCCCATGGAACCAATGATCCACTGGGATAATGTGGAGCCAAGCAGTCCATTGTAATACTGTAGAGCCTCATGGAATCAAGGAGATCATTGTGGCACTAGGGAGCCCCGTGGAGCCAAAAGGCCATTGTGACACTCATGGAACAATGGAATCCACTGTGACACTGTGGGGCCTTATGGAATGAAGGAGACCATTGTGACACTGCAGAGTGCCATGGAACCAACAGAATCAATTGTGACACTTCAGGGCCTTGTGGAAGCAAGGGGATCATTGTGACACTGTGAGGCCTTGTATAGCCAAGGGCCAGTGTGGCACTGCAGGGCTTCATGGAGCCAAGGGGCCATTGGGACACTGTGGAACCAAGGAGACCATTGGGACACTGTGGGGCCTGACTGAACCAAGGAGAATATTGTGACACAGCAAGACCTTTTGGAAACAAGGATCCATTGTGACAGCTGGGGTCTCATGTCACCAGAAGTCCAGCTGTGACACTGTGAAGCCAAGGAGGTCATTGTAACACTACAGAGCCCCATCCCCAGCGCCGGGCAGTGCCCACAGCCCCAAAGCAGCCTTGATGTGCCCTGGGTGTCCCCAAAGCAGCCTCACCCCGAGCGGCACTGGCAGCACCACTCCAGAGCAGTGTGGAGCTCGGGGGACATCAGCCGTGCCGGGCAGGGCCGAGCGCCGCGGGAATTCCCTCGGAGCTTTCCTGAGGACAGAGGCCTGAGAGACCTTCTGTCCCGGGTTAATGATAAGACTCTCTCTCCTCCGAGAGCGAAGGGCCCCGACACCCCCTCCCCCACCCACAACAGAACCTCTTAGATGGAAGTGAAGAAAAAAACTATTTATTTGACAAAACCACGCAGAGTGCCCTGCAAGGCACAGGGGAAGGGGAAAACCAAGGTGAAAAGGAGTTATTCAACCTGATTAAAAAGTCCTTCTCTCAGACACAGTCCCTCTCCTCCTCGCCCCCCCGGGGCCGGGTGGAGCTCCCTGGAGAGCTCTGCTGTCCTCTGGCCCTCCTGGGTCTCCGGGTAGCAAAGCAGATCGAAGAGAAGGGGTCCAAACGAGGAAAAAGAAAAAATGGAAAAAAAAAATGGGAGCAGAGCTCACTCCGACCCCCGTCCAGCACGCAGCCTCTGCCGGGCGACGAATCCTCCCCCGGAGCGAGGCTTGGGGAAAATGTTTTCAAAACAACCCGCGTTTCTCTCTTCGGCTGGGTGTAGTTAAAGAGACAGGACCACACATTTTTTCTTTCTTAGGCATATAAGCCAACGATAGGGGATAAAGGATTATCATAACATCAATCCAAGATACCTTCCCAGGACAGACTCAGGCCAAGGAGCCCTTGAGTCCCTCAGCCCCACATCGGTGTCTGCTGGAACTCAATCCCCCTCCCCATCCCACAGCAGCTCTTCATTTCCCTCCTGCAGCCAGCAAGGGCACAGAGCAGCCTCCTCTCTCGGCCACTTGCCTGTTTTCCATGCCTTCCCCAGGCCCTGGCTCTGCCCCACAAGCCCTGGGCTCAGTCCTGCCCCTGCACGCTCACACAGGCTGAGATGGACACTGATGCTTACTCTGCCAGCTTCTCTCAGCCCAGCCCAGCTCCCTCCAAGCTCTGCCAGCTGCCCTGAGCTCTCTGCAGCACCAAGGGCCTCTCCCCAGCACAGCCCAGCTGCCTCTGGCCCCACAGCCCTGCTCAGGCCAGGCTGCTCTGGGCAGTGGCCCCACGGCCTCAGCCCCTCTGAAGGGCACAGCAGCAGCTGGAGCTGCGAGAGGACTCAGCCCCAGCCATGGGGGAACGGGCTTGGCCAAAGGAAAAGGAGGCTCCCTCTTGATGCATGATGATTTTTGCCTTTTATTTGTCATATACCCTTTTATACATTTTTATACCTTTTTTATGCCTTCTGTATCCTCTATCCCCTTAACCTACATACTTGTAATTTTTGTAGTCTGATATTCTTCCTCAGATTTAAGGTTCTGCAAGGCAGAAAGCCTAAATATTTATAGTAAAAGGCCAGAGAGCCCTATGCCATCAAAAACTCTCTAGAACATATTTAATAAACGGCGCCCTAGCCTCATACTGGTGGGTTTCTTTAGAATTTAGAAATTACTTCTGTTGTTAATTTTCCTGTTGGGGAATTCTAGACTGATAGGCTAATTTGAAAGGTCTATAAAAATTTTATACACATTATACGGTGTGTGCATCTCAGCAGGTTCCACCTTGGAAGAGCTGTGCACCTAGTTTCTTATTAAAATACCGAGGTAAAACCATTTCATCCCTTTAATCATGTCGCCTTCATAATTCTAAGACCAACTGAAAGGCAGCACTGTGTGCCCTGCTCTCCTGTCCAGGAGATGCTGAGAGCTCTGCAGCCCCTCCTGCCATCCCATCTGCCCACATCAGCACAACAGCCCTGGCCTTGTGGCCATCAGGAGCTGTTCCTGCTCCAGGCCCAGGGCTCATCCCAAAGCTGGGGCAGCCAGAAAGCTGTGCCCATTGCTGGTCATTCCTGCTCTGATGAGGATGCATCCCTAGAAACTTGGAGGCTCCCCGAGGAATTTTACTTCTCCAGAGGCTTGTTCGGTCTTCAGCTCTTCCATTCAGGAATTCAGCGAGAAAGGCTCATTAACATTTCAAAACACCCTAACAAGACAAGGCTCTGGGAATTATTTAATTAAGTCTTCAATTCTTCTGTGGTTAATTGTAGAGATTTCAGAAGGGTATTCGAAGTGAATACACTATATTTAAAGACAATGCAGAGCAAATTGATTTGTCCTTTTTAGTTTTCTGTTCCTGTTTATGGGTTGGTATCAACAATTTCCAATTGATATTGATCCAGAGAACCTCCTAATGCAGTCTGAATAGATATGAACATCAAGACCCTTTATGGCTGACAATCAATCAGACTCTGTCCCTAACTCCCTCCCCACCACTTTCCCCACCCAAGCCCTGGGACTCAGAGCAGCCTTGTGCAAATCTCAGCTTCCTCCACTCCAGGCTTCACCTGCAGGTTCAGCTCCTTGGCACAAAATCCCAGCTGCTTTTCTTGTTGAAGGAGCTGCCTGAGACACAGAGGGATGTTCATTTATTGTAAGCAAACTAAACCAAAGAAAGGCACATATCCATAAAAAAAAACCCAAAAAAACAAAAAAAGAAAAAATCCAAAAAACAAACAAAAAAACCCAAATAAACTAAAACAAACGAATAAAAACGTCTGCTATATATTAAATCCACTTTTCACAGCAGACAGTCTCAGACCAATGGAAAACACGTTCTGTGCCCAGCACAGATCCCAAGATCCCCCAAACCCTCCCTGCACCAATTCTGCCCAGATTTGCTCTTTGCACACACAAGTCACACACTGAAGTCATGAGCTCCCTGCATGGCCAGAGGGAGGAAAAGGGAGAAAGTGGATGAAGAGCTCTCTTGTGCAGAGCTACAGCTGCACTAATCCCAATATTCTGGGGTCACAGGAACTTGATCCAACACCCTCTGCAGCATCTGTTCCCTGGGGGTCCTGGTTCTGGGCTTGGGGTTCTGTGCTTGTTCTCAATAGGGGGTCCTGGCTGTGAGCTCTGAATCCCAACAATGGCTCAGGGTCCTTGCTTTGGTCACGAGGTCCTCCAGCACCCACTGGAGCCTGGGGGATGTGGATCCTCTTACCTGGCTCACCTGGAGCTGCTCGTGGCCATCCCACAGTGGACACAGGGTACCCCAGGATGCCCAGATGGGGTCACTGTGTCCCCTGGGGGGGACATGCCCCAGGGACAGAGCCAGGGAAGCAGCAGGAAACCAGAGCCCAGGGCAGGATGTGACTCACATGGGCACTGGGACATGAAGAGGATACCAGCACAGACCAGGGGTTTTGGGGTGCCTCAGGTGTCCTGGCACAGCAGGAGATTGGAGAAACCCCCTAGCCTTGCGCCATGCGCCATGCCCAGTCCCACAGGGATTTCCTCAGGGGCTGCATGGCTGTGGGGCTGAGCCTGGCAGTGCTGGACATGCTGCCCATTGCCAAGGAAGAGCAGCAGAGGCCTGGACAAATCTGCAGCCACAGCAGGTGAGCTGGGAGCTGGGCGGACATTGTGGCACCCATGGGACAGCTTGGCATCGCTGGGGACAGCCTGGGAGCCGCTGGACAGCCTGGTACCCATGAGGACAGTGTGGCATCCTTGGGGAGAGCCTGACACCTGTCAGGACAGCCTGGAACCCATAGAGACAGCCTGGCATCACTAGGGACAGCCTGGCATCACTGGGGCCTGTCTGACACCCACTGGACAGCCTGGCACCCAAGGGGACAGCTGTGCATCCATCTGGACAGTCTGGCAGTATGGGGACATTGTGACAGCTATGGGGCAGCCTTGCATCTATCAGGACAGCCTGGCACCCATGAGGACTGTGTGACATCCTTGGGGACAGCCTGGCGTCCATCAGGACAGTCTGGCAGCCACTGGGACAGCCTGGCACCCCTGAGGGCAGCGTGGCATCCACTGGAACAGCATGAAACCCACGGAGACATTCTGACATCCCTGGACACAGCCCGTCATCCCTGGGGACTGTCTGACATCCCTGGTGACACCCTGCCAGCCACCCCTGCCTCCTGTCCCAGGCAGCTCCGAGGTGCTGGCGGTGGCTGTGGCAGGGGTCCCACAGCGTGGGGACATGGGTGACGGTGGTGTCACCCTGGCGGTGTCCCCACAGAAGTGCCAGCACTTGTGTGACTTCCCCGACATTGCCACCATCAGCAGCCCAGAGGAGAACCAGCTCCTCACCCTCCCCAGGGTGGGCAGCCAGGTGCTGGTGAGCTGATGGGGTTTGGGGACCCCGGAGAACCCCAGGGGACATGGAGCTGTCCCCACGCCTGGCACAGGACAGGGAGTTCCCCACGCTGCAGGAGGCTCATTCCTTCCTGGCTCTCCTCCATGGCCACTCCCGGCTGAGGGAGGATGCCCAGCACTCCTTCTGCAGGGAGGTGACCTCTCCCGGCTCCTGGGGGACATGGCAAACCAGTGCCACGGGGCCATCAGGGGGTGCCGGGACACCTGAGCAGCCCCGAGCCAGAGGTGACAGGGAAGGGAGGTGACAGAATCACCCCAGGAGGGGCAGGTCCCCATCCCACCCCCTGGGCACCGTGGGACCTGCGGGGCTAGGGGACACTGTTGTGAGGGGTGGGCAAAGGGGATCCCTGAGGGTGACCAGGGCCATCCCTGCCCTTGGGAGCACCAAGTTAGCTGTGACTGAGCTAGAGATGGCTGGGGGTGCCCTGGGGATGTCCCTGCTGTGCCACAGCCCCCAGGCCTTGGACAGTTCCCTGTTGAGTGTCTGTGGCCAGGTGAGACCCCCATGGCACCCCTGGGGGTTTGGGGTAGCTCGGACCTCACAGGGCCCTGTCCCCATTAAGGAAACACAGCCCTGGCACCCGTGGGGACAGTACCATGGGACAGTGCCATGGGACAGTGCCATGGGGACAGGCACAGCCCTGGGGCTGCTGTGGGCACCCGTGGGGCAGGAGGGGTTTAAGGGCTCCCGGGGGGTCCCTGCCCTGCTGAGCCCTGTGGTCACTCCACAGTTACACTCCAGCCAGGATTCCAAGCAGTGCCAGATCTGCCAGGACAAGGACAGACACTTGTGGCTGTCAGGGGTGGAATGGAGGTTCTGCAGCCTGTGGGAGCTGCTGGGCACCTCTGGGCACTGAGGGCTGCAGACAGAGGGGGCCAAATATGCCTGGAGGCCACCTGTCCATCCTGCCCCAAAGGTGACACTGGGGGACATTCCAGAGAGGAGCTGTGAGGTCACACACCAGCTGTGATGTCCCAGAGAGGCTGTGTGATGTCCCAGAGGGGGCTGTGTCATAGCAGCACCACTGTGGCTGTGTCATAGAGCCACAGAGCAGCTGTGATGTCAGGAAGGGACTGTGTGACATCACAGAATGTGTTGTGTGAGGTCACAGAGGGGCCATGACATCACAGAGTGTGTTATCTGAGGTTGTCGAGCATCTACAACACCATAGAGGTGACTGTGACACCCCAGCGTGGACTGTGACATTGAGGTGGCTGTGTGGCATCACAGGGTGGCTTTATGACATCACAGAGCCACCCTGTGTGACATCACAGGGGGCTGTGTAGGGTCACTGGGGAGGTCACTCCACCCCAACCCCCTCTCACAGTCCCTCCCCAGAGAAGTTCCCCATCCTGCCTCTGCACAGTGGGTTCCCCTGTCCCCCCGGGTCCCTTTTCCCCCCAGTGCTGCAGCCTTTCCCAGAGGATGTTCCACAAACAACCCCCCAGAGCCAAACACGGGGACAAGAGGGTTCAGGCTGTGTGACCAGGAAGGACATCAAGGAAGTGGATTCTCCAGGTCACTGTGGCCTGGTTTGTGTTCCCCAGGGCAGGAAAGATGTCTGGCAGCTGCAGCAGGGTCAGTGAAGAGCCTCCAAGGTGGGGCTGGAGCCCTTTGGCTGTGAGGAGAGGCTGAGGGAGCTGGGCTTGTCCAGCCCAGAGAAGGGAAGGCTGAGGGGCTCCTCATCCCAGCCTGGCAGTGCCAGCGAGGAGGTGATGGAGAACACAGAGCCAGGCTCTTCACCAGGGAGCTGGTGGGAGACAGAAGACAGTGGGTGGAAGGTGAAAGAGGTTCAGCGAAGACAGGACAGGAAGAAATTAAATGAGTCAGGCTGGTTTCAGCATTTCCGCACCATCAAAAGCAGCCTGACTTCCCTTCTCCGTCCACCACTGACAACATTGCAACTACAGCATTGTTCGAGCTCTTTTATCCCTACTCCAGGGAGAGCATTCTGATAAATAACCCTAACTATGTTTATACCCATAGAAGAACCACCTTTTTCTAAAATTAGTTTTGTACAGAAGTCCCCTGTGAATGGTGGTGTGGTCACATATTACTGGGACATATCACACGGCTGAGGGAAGAGCTGTGATGGTTGTTAAATTGTATCCTGTTTAATTTTATTGTGGGCAAAAAGGTTTTCTTTGCCTCCAAGTTTCACCAGTTCCTGATCCCCAAAGGACACAAACCTGATCACTTGTGGTTCCCACTCCAGTGGTTGCACTTGCACCTCCCTCCATCCCCAGAGCAGAGCTCCCTTGTCCCACAAAGTCCCTGGCAATGGAGGGATGAAGCAAACAGGACAGGCTGTGGGGATCAGGGCCAGGGCACGGCCAGGGATTTGGTGTGGTTGTGACCCCAGGGCAGGACGCTGCCCTTGGCCTTGCTGAACCTCATCCAATTGTCCTGGGCCCATGGCTGCAGCCTGTCCAGATCCCTCTGCAGAGCTTCCTGCCCTCCAGCACAGCCACACTCCCACCCAGCTTGGGGTCACCTGGGAACTGACTGAGGGTGCCCTCGGTGCCTCATCCAGATCAGCAATAAAGAGATTTAACTGAAGTGGCCCCAATCCTGAGCCCTGGGGACACCCCTGGATGTGACTCCATTGGCCAGCACTCCTTGGGCTGGACTTCTGTCTTTTATGGAGCTCTGCATTCCCTTGCTACTCTTTGCTGCCAATAAATGAACATCCCTCTGTGTCTCAGGCAGCTCCTTCTCCAAGGAAAGCAGCTGGGAGTTTGTGCCAAGGAGCTGAAAGCTGCAGGTGCAGCCTGGAGTGGAGGAAGCTGAGATTTGCACAAGGCTGCTCTGAGTCGCAGGGGTTGGATGAAGGAAATGGTGGGGAGGGGGTTAGGGACAGAGTCTGATTGATTGTCAGCCATAAAGGGTCTTGATTTTCATATCTGTTCAGACTGCATTAGAAGATGGTAGGGGTCGATATCAATTGGAGATTACTGATATCAATCTATAAATAGGAAAAGAAAACTGAACAGGGCAAAACAATTCTCTCAACATTGTTTTAAATACAGTATATTCACTGCCAATAGACTTCTGAAACCAGTATAATTAACCTCAAAACAATTGAAAACCTAAATTATTCCCAGGAGCTTGTCTGGTTAGGGTGTTTTGAAATGTTAATGAGCCTTTGGCACTGAATTCCTGAAGTGAAGAGCTGAAGGCTGAAAAAGCCTCTGGAGAAGTAAAATACTTCAGCAACCTCCAAGTTGCTGAGGATGTCAGCAGCCCCCACTGAGGTCATCCCTGCCAAGAGACCATGGGGGCAATGAGCAGCCAAGGAGAGCATCCCTGGGCTGGGGAAGCAGAACTCAGAGGCACCAGTGGCTCCAGGTGGGAAATGGACTCTGCAATGTGGCTGTGAAAGCCCTGCCTGGGCTTGGCCAAGCAGGACAGCCAAGGCCTGACCCCCATGCCCTGGCAATGGGGATCGGTGGCCTCACAGGATGCTCGTGGCTCTCCCGGAGCAGTGGGATGTGGGGTGTGGGATGGTGAGGGCAGGAGAGCAGCAGGAGCCCTGCAAAGCTCTGTGGGCTGGGGGAGGAGGCCACAAGCCCTGGGGCTGCAAGGAACTGGTGTCTTCTCATGGGCCTCAGTGGCAGGGACAGCAGCCACAGCCAGGGGACACAAATGTCATTGCTGCTGGCAGGGGGTGGTCCCAGCCCCCCCAAGGCCTTTGGTCACCCCACTGCAGCT
This sequence comes from Lichenostomus cassidix, assembly GCF_008360975.1. Taxonomy (NCBI): domain Eukaryota; kingdom Metazoa; phylum Chordata; class Aves; order Passeriformes; family Meliphagidae; genus Lichenostomus; species Lichenostomus cassidix. The sequence continues at coordinate 2,635,804 of NW_028147597.1, forward strand.
CTCCTCCCCTGGCCTAGGCCTGTGCTGCTTCCCTTGCAGACTTTACCCACTGCCCCATTTCCCCACCTCCCTCTGACCCTGGGAGCTCCCAAAGCTTTCCTCATGTCCCTCAGTCCTCCCTTGTTGGTGCTTCAAACAAAAAGCTGTGTTTGGCTGAGGAATGGCCAATTCCTGTGGGATTCCCAATTCCTGCCTTCTTCCCACACCCTGCTAAAGCTCCTGTGGCACCCAACCTGTCCCAGGCACAGCCTTGCTGGAATCTGCTCCTTCTCTCCATCTCCCAGCACTGAAATCCATGTCCCATCAGCAGCCCTGCAGAGCAGCCCAGCCCTGCCTGGCCCTGCAGCAGGAACTGGAGGCACTGGAGGTCAGGGACAGCGACTCTGGGTCTGGAATGCTCAGGAGATGCTCAGCTTGGGCAGTTCCTGCAGTCCCAGGGCCAGCCCTGCTGCCCAGGACAGCAGCAGAGAGTTGGCCCCAGGGCTCCTCAGGCAGCTCCTGGTACCCCAGAGACACAATCACAGGATAAAACAGGTTGGAAAAGACCTTTGAGACCATCAGGTCCAACCTGTGACCTTACACCAGCTTGTCACCCAGACCATGGCACCGAGTGCCACATCCAATCTTTCTTTAACACATAACCCGGGTGTGCAGAGAGAATCATTCCATGATACATGAATTTATGTGGGGAATTAGCTAATAGAAAAAGAACATACAGACTTAAATAAGCTGTTTCTTAACACTTAAACAAGCTGCTTCTTAACAATAGCCATATTCAGCCAACTATTAATTAGACACCTGTGTCCAATCAGCGATCTATGTCACCATAACCTTGGCTGCAACATAGAGGTGGTGGGAGCCGTCGAGAATGCGTTAATTGCTAACAAGAATGCAGAAATCAGGCATTATAGATAAACATAGATACATGTTAAGGCAAGTAGCCAAACTTAGGGCGTGGAAGTATATAACCAATAATATTGTACGATTACAGAATATGCATGATCTAGTTAACTACACTATAAAACTGTATACTGCAGATCAATAAACTGAAGCTTGTAGTAAACCCATATTGGATTGTCAAGCCTCCGTTTCTCGGCTAATGGTGACCCCCGACGTGATACGCACAAGGGTCCTGCTCTCCGTCTGGCTGGACTTGTTTGGAGAACAGTGCGGCTACGGCCGAGAATCCAGGCATCTGGCTCCGAACACCCAGGAGGGTCAAAGCAGTGGGCGCACTGATCAGACGACTGTACAGACAGGATCTGGACACTGCCGGACTTGCGAGGTGGATTTCGCACGCACCAGAGAGGAGAAGCAGCCGATAACCTCGAGGGGGTGGAAGTAAGTGCGCAATTCCGTAAATCGGGATGGAGAGGCAAGCTGCTCTAGCGATATCATTATGCTTTTTAGAAAAGCATGGACTTAGTAAAAGCATCCTATCACAGTTTGCTGTTTTAATCGTGGTGGGACAAGCCTATGGATTTCTTACAAATCCTGTTACAGTATTCAACCTAAAAGAGTGGCTAAATTATGGAGCTGGTTTACTTCTGGAGAGTGATAAAATTGCAAAAAAGCTTGGCAAACCATGGAGTAAAGTCCTAGGTTGCTTACAACATCCTGCAGAGCTAGAACTAGCAAGGGTGGCGACACAGAAAATTGCGGTTGCAGAGAGCGGAGAGAAACTTGAGAGTTGCCGTGCTGCTTTTAACGTGCAAAAGACTTCGGCAGCCGCGGCGCAGCCGGGGAAGCCCCCCCCGCCAGGGGGGAGGGGGAAGCGTGGCTCTCCCTCGCTGCCAGCGCCGGCGGAAGAAGGGCGTGCCGCGCCGCTGCCGGGAGCCGAGAATACAAAGTTACTCGATTCGATGAAAATCCTATTCCTGTCTCAATGTATCATAGAGCTTAGCAACTTTACAACGAAAAACATCTTAGCTGCTTTGTGTGAGAGAGTCACCATTGAATTTTTGCCAGAACAACTGAATACGATGCTAGAGAGAGCTTAAATATCGTGGGTAAAAAGCCAGAGTAGCCAGAAATCACCCCGATGTTATCGATGTGGCAGTAAAAAACTGTTTTTAACATGCAAAAAACTCCGTCAGCTGTGGCGCCCCCCCCCACCAGGGAGCAGGGAGAATCGTAGCCCTCTATCGCTCCATCGCCGCACAAACAAACCGCGGAAAAAGAACGACAGTTTCTGCCAGATCAGAGCCACCACCCGCAAAGCTGAAACGCACGGCAGTAGCAGAGAGAGCTCAGAGCAGCCGCGCCGCCCAGGAACAGCCCCGCTGCGCGCCATGCAAACTCTGCAACCCGAGAGCGAAACGGAAGTTACTTCAACCTCGGTTTCCTGTCAACTGAAGCAGAAGGCGGAAGTCGCAGAAGGCACCCCGATGGGCGGTGCCGCTGGCTGTCCACGCCCCTTTCACCGCCTCCTGCTCACTGGAACCATCACCAACACCGAGACTGGGACCGCCCCGCTGCGAATGACGCCAGCAAACGCTAACTGTGCCACGGAAGATTCTTTTCAAAGCTCCAAAAATCAATTCATAACTGTATTTTAAAGTACCCTGTTAATTAGTGCAACTAAATTATGATTTAAACTTGTTTCCAGCTTTTACTAATGAGAAACCATTGTAACAACATAATTGTCCTGATGAACCTTAGTTACTAAAACCTTAAAGAAAAGCTACAATTCCTTGCTAAAGCAATTTTAAAAGTGTTTATCCTAAGTATATTTTAACAAAGTTAATCTTTGAACTATTTCCTCAAAGCATCATTTATCATTATGTGTATAATATCTTAGCTTTTAAACCAACTCAGTGTTTTAAACAAATTCAGTAAAACCCTTTTTAAAATAAAGTGAATATTAACTAAACAAAATATAAAGCTAGAGCCATTACCCTTAAATCCTTATATCAAAACATCAAATGATTTACAAAAATTATTAAATGCAATTAACTGTGTAAAACTCACCCTAAGCTTTACCCCATGTAAGTTATTTATAGAAACATCCAAAACTACGTCACAAAGTAACTACCACTCTAAATTTAAAGAAATATTTTTATTTATAAGTGTTGTTTGGGGCAGTGTTTATGTGTGTGTGAGTGTGTCTGTGTGTGTGGGTGTGACAGTGCTGTGACAAACATACTATAAATGTCATTTGGCTTTTAAAGCGTTTTAAATCTGTGGACCAGGCCTATAAGTGAAACTATACTGGATAATTTGGGCTACCTGTTGAGTGCCATTAAAATTAAGCTCAAGTAATACCTTGATAAGCTTACCTAAGACAAAAGCTAAGCAGAGTCAAGAGAATAAAAGCACCACAAATTATATTAAATTTTAAATTTTGTTAAGTTCAAACACTATTAAAGTTAAGTGAATTTAGATTTTATTACAGGTATATTATGTTGTCTGTTATTTTACATTTCATTAAGCTTAAATTCAATTAACACTAAGTTCAGCTGTTACTCAATATTTGTTGTTTTAAGTTCCATTAGTTTTAAATCCTATTTAGTTTGAATTCAATTATAGTTAAGCCTCTTAAGTGTTGCTCAATTTACTATTTATTAATTTTAAGTTCTAGTAGTTTTATGTCCCATTAAGTTCTATTAAGATTGAGTTCTGTTTACTTTCAGTGGTATTAACTTTGAGTTTTGACAAGTTTGTTTTTGCTGTGTTGTGCTCATTTGAAGAACACAAGTTTTTGCTGCCAAAGCCTTGAACAAAAGCTGAATTTTGTTACAGTGTTGCTTAAGATAGTGTTTGTGTGTATGTGTGAATATTGCAGGCCTGCTGAAAGTGTTGTTTGCTTTTGAGTGTTTTAATGTGTAGATGAAACCTGTAACTGCTGAGAGTGTGGTTTTTGATTTTGAGAGTTTTGATGTGTGAATGAAACCTAAGAGCAAAGTTCTACTGAATAGTTAAGTTTCCTGTTAAATGCCTTTGGTTAAGTATAAATTCTGTTAAAATTAAGTATTATTAGATGTAAATTTTAATAAGTGTTAAATTCTGTTAGGGTTAAAATTCTGTTAAGTTTTAAGTTCTGTTAGAGTTAAGTTGTTAAAGTGATATCAACTTTGAATTCCATTATAGTTAAGTCCTATTCGTTAGTTTTAAATCAAATTTATTAAGATCAAGCTTTATTCATTTTCAGTGATATTAATTTTAAGTTTTAAAATTGTTAGTTTGTATTATTGTTCACAAAAGCCTTGCAGTTTCATCTTCCTTAGTTAAAGTCAAATGATAAGGTCCACTGTTTTCAAATATTTCACCTCACCTTATATAGTTATCTACCAAAGTGGTAACATGATAAAACACTCTCCTTATTGGTATTAATCAAAGCTTGTTTATAAGATGCTCTAAGAAAACCCTCCCAGTTAAGGCCTGGGGCTCTGGCCAAGCCTTAGTCCTGACTGGTTGGGAAATATGCCACCAAACCCAGGTGTTTCTGCATCAAAAATGTGATCGAGTCACCTTGACTCGCTGATTTGGACTTGTGAAAGCTGAACCCTCTTCCAGGTAAACTTGGAATCCTTGCCCGGGAAAGGTTCTCCAAGCCCTGCCTGTGGAATGAGGTTCCCCAGCAATTGCAGTCCCTGGGAGATAGCAGAGTAGTTAAATAATTGAGGATGTATTTTCTTAAATAAGCTTATTGTTTCATTCCATGTATTGTTACACCTTTGTGTCATTTTCATCTTCTTATAGAAAGCAACACATCTTGCCAAAAAACAAAACGGGGGGAGTATAAACCCTCAAGCAATTAGACAATGCAATACTTATGCTAAAATTTTATGTATAGAAAAATGTAATTTCGCTTTTTAGAACGGTTATTGTTACTGTAATGATGATTCTAGATGTGTTGTTAAGGTCATTATGTGAATTCATCAACCTTAGCTTGCCTAATCTCTGTTGTTGTAGCATAGATTCCAGTGCAGCCCAAAACAAATTTGTGGGTCACTCTAGCCAACTTGACAGGGCAAAAGATAATTTGTCTCTCTCTTTCGTCACCATACAATCCCTTTTCTACCCTTCAAAACAGAGCTGCAATAGATTTTCTCTTATTAGCTCAAAGCATGGCTGTGATGAATTTAAAGGCATGTGTTGCTTTAACCTCAGCAATCATGGTGAGTCCATACATAAACAGCTGCAATAGCTTAGAAACCATATTACAGAGATAACTGTGCAAGACAACAACGGCCTATTTGGGATTCCTTGAGGTAATTAAAGTATAACATGATGCCTTCGCTATATCATGCAAATAGGATTAGTGGCTCTACTTATTTTTGTTGGCATAGCTGTTATTCTACCTTGTGCTTTGCAATGCTTGAAGAAATCATTATCACAGACAGTAAATCAGCTTTAACTTGCACAAACACGTAAAGAAAAACGGGGGAATTGTGGGGAATTAGCTAATAGAAAAAGAACATACAGACTTAAATAAGCTGTTTCTTAACACTTAAACAAGCTGCTTCTTAACAATAGTCATATTCAGCCAACTATTAATTAGATACCTGTGTCCAATCAGCGATCTGTGTCACCATAACCTTGGCTGCAACATAGAGGTGGTGGGAGCCGTCGAGAATGCGTTAATTGCTAACAAGAATGCAGAAATCAGGCATTATAGATAAACATAGATACATGTTAAGGCAAGTAGCCAAACGTAGGGCGTGGAAGTATATAACCAATAATATTGTACGATTACAGAATATGCATGATCTAGTTAACTACACTATAAAACTGTATACTGTAGATCAATAAACTGAAGCTTGTAGTAAATCCATATTGGATTGTCAAGCCTCCGTTTCTCGGCAAATTTACTCGATTTTTCAGATATTTTATACAGTAAAAATACATAGGAAAGCATTGGGTCAGTGTTCATTGGTCTAAAGTTGAGCAAACCCCCAGTATTCAGTTTCTCATTGGATCTGAATCTCCTCACTTCTGATGCTAATTAGATTCTTCATTCAGTTTTTCTCATCAATCCTTTTTCCAGGCCAGGATGTCTTCAGCCCTGCTGGAGGTGCTCTGGGGTAGCTGTTTGTGATCTCCACCATGTCCTGTTGATAACCACAATGTCCCAGAGGATGTTCTGTTCATAGTCTTTATCTCTCTGGTTATCTCTGGGGTCACTCCCAATCTGTTGATATGCTGAGTCCACCAGACCTCATCAGGTAGAACAATGTCCTGAAAGAAACCTAAAATTCCTTTTCTCGGGGTAAAGAGAAACAAAACCTTTGACTGAAGTTATACAAAATTTTTAACCTGATATGTATTCCAACAACACCAAAGAGCCCCTGGGCACACAGTGACATCAGCGACCAGCACAGGTGACAATTGCAGCAGAACGGATTGCTGCACAGGTCACTGAGGGGACAGGGTGACGTCATCAGAGTAATGTCTTCAGAGTGACATCAGTGACGTCATCAGAGTGACATCATCAGCGATCAGCGCGGGTGACAATTGCAGTGGAACAGATTGCTGTAGGTCACTGAGAGGGGACAAGGTGACATCAGGGTAGCATCAGGTGGCATCAAAATGGCACCAAAGTGGGGGAAAACAGTGTTAAAGTGACAAAAAATGGCACCAAATGGCATCAAAATGGCATCAAATGGCATTGAAGTGACACCAAATGGCAGCAAATGGCACTAAATGGCACTAAATGACACCAGAGTGACACTAAATGGCACCAAAGTGGCACTAAATGGCAACAAATGGCTCTAAATGGCGTTAAAGTGACACTAGATGGCACCAGATGGAGCCAAAGTGACACTAAATGGCACCGAAGTGACACTAAATGGCACCTGAGTGACACCAAATGGCACTAAATGACACCAAGCAGCCCCTGGGCACACAGTGACATCGCCGACCAGCACAGGTGACAATGACTGCAGAACGGATTGCTGCAGGTCAGTGAGGAGACAGCAGGTGACATCAAAATGGCACAAAAATGGGAAAAAATGGCATTGAAATGACAAAAAACTGCATTAAAGTGACAAAAAATGGCACCAAATGGGACTAAAGAGACACTAAATGGCACCAAAGTGGGAGAAAGTGGCATTGAAGTGGCAAAAAACGGGACCAAAGTGGCAAGAAATGGCACTAAATGGCATCAAAATAGCATCAAATGGCACCAAAGTGGCACCAAATTGCATTAAACTGATAAAAATGTATTAATTTTTTTTAAAATGGCATTAAAGTGACCTCAAATGGCCCCAAATGGGACCAAAGTGACATTAAATGGCACCAAAGTGACACTAAGTTGCACTAAATGGGACTAAAGGAGCAAAAATGGCACCGAAGTGGCACTAAAATGGCAAAAAGTGACACCAAAGTGACATCAAATGGCACCAAATTAGCACTAAATGGCACCCGAGTGACACTAAATGGCCTCAAATGGCACTAAATGGTATTAAAGTGGCACTAAATGGCACTGAAGTGACACCAGGAGTTATTAAATGGCACCAAAGTGGTACCAAATGGCACTAAAATGACACCAAATGGCATCAAAGTGACACCAAATGGAACTAAAGTGGCACTAAATGGCACCAGAGTGACACCAGGGGTCATCAAGTGACACCAAATGGCACTAAGTGGCATTAAAGTGACACTAAATGGCACCAAGTGACACAAAGTGGCACTAAATTGCACCAAAGGGCATCAATGTGGCAAAAAATAGCACTAAATGGCACTAAAATGTCGCTAAAATGGCACCAAATGAGACCAAAGTGACACTGAATGGCACTGAATGGCACTAAATGGCATTAGTGACACTAGAAGGCACCAAATAGCACTAAAGTGGCATTAAAGTGACACTAGATGGCACCAGATGGCGCCAAAGTGACACTAAATGGCACCAAAGTGACAAAAAAAGGCATTAAATGGCACCAGAGTGGCACTACATGTCACTAAAAGTCACTCAAGTGACACTAAATGGCATCAAATGGCACCAAAGTGGCACTAAATGGCAACAAAAAGGTCAAAAATGGCACCAAAGTGGCACTAAAGGGACATCAAATGGCACCAAAGTGGCAAAAAGTGGCACCAAGTGACATCAAATGGCACCAAAATGGCATCAAGTGGCACTAAAGGGACACTAAATGACACCAAATGGCACCAAATTGTCACCAAATGCCACTAGAAGTCACCAAATGGCACCCAATTGTCACTAAATGGCTCCAAAGTTCCATCAAAGTGACACCAAAGTGTCCCAAATACCCCCAATGTCCCCAAATGTCCCTTCCCCCCAAAACTACCCAATTTCCCCCCAAATTTTCCCAATTTATCCCCATTTTTCCCAATTTCCCCCAGATTTTCCCAATTTTTCCCTAATCTATTCTTTTGCCCCCAATTTCCCCAAATTTTTCCCATTTTCTTCTATTTCCCCCATTTCCCCCCAATTTACTTCCCTTTTTCCCCAAAATTTCCCCAATTTTCCTGAATTTTTCCAATTTTCCCCATTTCCTCCCAATTTCCCCATTTATTTCCCATTTTTCTCACTTTTTCCCCAGTTTTCCCCCAAATTTTCCTTTTAGTCCAATTTCCCCAATTTTCCCCATTTTCCTCCATTTTCCCCCAATTTTTCCCATTTCCCCCCAAAAATTCCCCAAATTTTCCTCCTTTTTCCCCATTCTATTTGCATTTTTCCCATTTCCCCCAAATTTTCCCAAACAATTCCCCCAAATTTTCTCAGAATTTTCCTTCAAAATTCCCCCAAACTTTCCCAATTTTTTCCAGTTTTCTCCCAAACTTCCCCAAAATTTCCCTCCAAATTTCCCAAATTTTCCCCCAAACTTCCCTAAAATTTTCCCCAAGCTTCCTTGAAATTTTCCAAATTTTCCCAAAAATTCCCCCCAAATTTTCCCAAAAATTCCCCAAATTTTCTTTAAAAAATCCCCAAACTTACCCCATTTTTCCCCCAAATTTTCATCCAAATTTCCCCAAAGCTTTCCCGAAATTTCTCCAAAATTTCCCCCAAATTTTCCCAGAAATTTCCTTCAGTTCTTCCCATTTCTCTCTGAAATTTTCCCACAAAGTTCCCCAAAATTTCCCCAATTTCCCTCAGATTTCACCCCAATTTTCCCCCAAAATTTCTCCCCAAATTTCCCCTCGAATTTCCCCCATATTTCTCCAAATTTTCCCCAATTTTCCCCCAAATTTCCCTAAAATGTCCCAAATTTCTCCCACATTTTCTTCCAAATTTCCCCAAAATTTCCTCAATTTCCCCCAAATTTTCCCAAAATTTCCCCCCAAACTTCCCCAAAATTTCTCCAAAATTTTTCCCCAAAATTTCCCAGTTTCCCCCTCATTTTTCCCAAATTTCTCCCCAAACTTCCCAAAAATTCCCCAATTTCTCTCAAATTTTCCCAGTTTTTTTCTCTGAACTTCCCCCTCGATTTCCCCAATTTTCCCCAATTTTTTCCACAAAATTTTCTCCCAAACTTTCCCAACATTTTCCCCCAATACCCCCAAATTTCCCCAATTTTCCCAAAATTTCCCCCAAACTTCCCTGAAATCTCCCCAAAATTTCCCCCAAATTTTCCTCATTTCCCCCAATTTCCCCCAAGTTTTCTCCCAAATTTCCCCAGAAATTCCCCAAAATTTGCCTCAAATTTCCCCCAAAATTTCCCCAAAATTTTTCCACAATTTCTCTCAAATTTTCCCAACATTCCTCCAAATTTTCCCCCATTTTCCCCCGAAATTTCCCAGAATTTTCTTTTAAAAAATCCCCAAACTTTCCCCAATTTTTGCCAAAATTTTCACCCAAACTTCCCCAAAATTTTCCCAATTTCTCTCAAATTTTCCAAAAATTTTCCCCCAAACTTCCCTGGTTTCCCCTATTTCCCCCAAAATTTTCGCAGAAATTCTCTTTCAAACTTCCCCAAAACTTTTCCCCAAAAATCCCCCCAATTTTCCCCATTTTGACCAAAATTTCCCCAAAGTTCCCAAAAATTTTCACAAAATTTCCCCAAATTTTCCCATTTCCCTCCCAATTCTCCCAAATTTCTCCCTAAACTTCCCCAAAATTTCTCCCATTTTTCCCAAATTTCTCCCTAAACTTCCCCAAATTTCCCCCAAATTTTCACCTCAAACTTCCCCAAAATTTCCACCACTTCACCCCATTTTTTCCCAAAATTTCCCCCAAATTTTCCCATTTCACTCCCAAAATTTCCCCCAATTTTATCCCAAATTTCCCCCAACGTCCCTAATGTCCCCAAATCCCCCAGTGTGTCCCCAATGTCCCATTAATGTCCCCAACATCCCCAATGTCCCCAGTGTCCCCAATGTCCCTGTGATCAATCCATGTCATCATGTTGGCTTTTCGCAAAGATCCCAATGGATACTCTGTGTATTGTTTGAATTCTTTTCTTACAGAGGTAGCCTGGCTGGGAAAAGTTGCTGTGCAATGATGACTAAGGTCTTTCTTTCTAGTACCAGCTGAGTTTAATAGCAGTAAAATAGCTGTTCTGGTTGGATTCGAATGCTTGAAGTGTCTGCTTGAACTGGATCCCATCCCCCGGCCGGACCCTGCCTCTGACACTGCAACTATCAGCTCCTGGCGCTGCAGGAACCACAATCTGGGAGGGTGTGATGGGTTTGAGACAGGACATTGCCAGGACGACGCATGAAAAAGGGCAACCAGGCTCCAAGCTTGAAGCTGCAGAAAAGGCGATTTAATTACCTAACAGAATTGGAGAATAAATGCAAGGCAAAAATAAACTTTTCATACATCATTTTGTTCACTCCCCCCTCCCTCTTACGAACCTACAGTATTCACCCCCTTTCCTCCTTTACAATCCACAAGCCAGGTGGGGGGGGGCAGGGTGTGGGGTCTCTTTTCAGTCCACAGAGCAGATTCTCAAATTTACTCATCACCACAATTCTACTACAAATACTCTTTATCTCTACTTGTTTCTCTCTCTCTCTCTCTCTCCAGACCGTTTTCTGCTCTCACCCCCACCCTCTTAAGAAGCAGTCTCTGCACTCACCCCAACCCCTTTCCCTCTTTCCAAACCAGCAACACAGACAGGGGGCAGGTTGAGGGGTCCTCTGGTCAGTCCAATCAGGAAAAGAGTGTGGGGGTGCGGCGGCCCGATGCTGCAGATCCCGAGTCCCCGAGGCCGGCAGTCGGCGTAATCCACGGGGACGCTGCCGAGGATGCCATCGCCTGGGACTCGGAGGAGGCCGGGCCGTAAACCGCTCTCTCCCTCCCCTGGAAAGTTTTTCCTAAGTTTATTGGTTTAAAGTTCGCTTCCCCGCCCCTGTCACCGCCCCCGCTGCTTGCCCTCACTAGAATGTTCTGTTGCCGGGCTTCCCCCATGAGTTGTTTGTAATCCCCTCCCTAGTTATATTTCATTTGCTCCCCTGCTTGTCCCTCATGTTGTCCCGGAGCCCCGTTGGCTCCGCCCCTGTTGTTCCTCCCCGGGAAACCCCGTATTTCCCCCTAAAAACCCCCTCCCTTTGTTCTCTCGGCGTGGTGTGGCCGCGACCCCAGCCCCGCCGTGCTCTGCGCCCGGCAGCTGCGTGGACCGCCCCACCCGAGAGCCCCCAGTGTGCCTCCCCCGCGCCGCTTGTCCTTTAATAAACTGCGCACTGGTGACTCTCAGCTCGTCGTACTCTCTTTATCACGGGAAGCGACCAGCGACTCCACGGCGTTCCTGCCCGGCAGGCACCCGCCTCCGCCGCGTGGTCCCTGCCGCTCCAAGGAGCGAGCCTGGGAACACTGAGGCTGACCGTAGCCGCCTCTGGGACAGAGTTGAACAGCCGGGAGGGCTGAGAGCTTGGGCCCAGGTGAGGCCTCTGAGGTCTCCCGAAGCCCCGGAAGCCATTGGGACTGAGGCGGCCGGACCCCTCCGGACCCTTACAACTTCAAAAGAGGTTCTCTACTTAGCCAGGGGTCCTTCCCACGAGAGACAGTCCTCTGAGAACTTCTTTGGCGTGGGTCCAATCTCATGAGCAACATCCCGCCCGAATTCTGCTGCAACATGAGTTCTTTTGTCCATAAGGTGCTGTGAGAGCACCTTGGCCTCTCCCAAGCCGAGGCCAGGCTGCTTCCATGCCAGGAGCAAGGCCTTTCTCTCCCAGTCAAGGCCTTTTGCAGTTTTAACTCTTAGATGAGACTCCCACTGGTTCACATTCTTTCCCAGGCATCCACCTCCTCCTCTGGAGTGAGCTGTGGGTGGATTTCTGCATCCTTATGGACTCCATGGGCTGCAGGAGGAATTTCTTGCTCCCCCATAGCTTCCACCACGGCTAGCAGAAAGTTTCAGCTCCAGTGCCGGAAGCACTGGAGCACCTCTTTCTCCCCTCTTCTTCACTGACCTTGGCACTCTCCATGCTGTTCTCCCTCACATATTTTCACCTCCACCTCCTCCTCCTCCAACTACAAAGTGAAAGAAGTGCGCGCCTGCTTTGTTTTGAATTTTTCTTAAATATGTTTTCACAGAGGCGTAACCAGCACCTCCAATTGACCCAAACTTGGCCAGCAGCATGTCCATCATCTTCAGAGCCATCAGAGATTGGCTCTGCTGGACTTGATGTAAGAACTTCCAGAACTTGCACTCAGGACACACAGGAGCCATCTTTGTGCCACACCCCACCTCTCAGACACCTCCCCAGGCCTACTAGAACAGCTTCTGAGGGGTCCAAATTTCTCCTAGATGTTAAAAACACTTCCCTGATGTTTTGGGCCAATCAAAACCACCACAGTGTCCCAGCTGGAGCAGCAGAGCCCAGCAGAGGCAGCCCATGGCCCCGGGCAGCACAGCCCCCGTGCTCTGCAGAGCAGCACCCCCAGCTCTGTGGGGCTGTGGGGAGCAGGGCAAGGGCTGCAGCAATGGCTGCTCAGGCCAGCACAGCCGTGTTGCCCTGGGAAAGGCTCTGTGGGCAGCTGGGATGTGCCAGGAGAAGAGCAGGAGCCCTTGTGTGTGTGCACAGGAGCCCTGGCAAGAGGCTGCCCTGGCCCTGGGGCTGTAGGAGCTGCCCAAGCTGAGCATCTCCTGAGCATTCCAGAGCCAGAGTCGCTGTCCCTGACCTGCAGTGCCTCCAATTCCTGCTGCAGGGCCAGGCAGGGCTGGGCTGCTCTGCAGGGCTGCAGATGGGACATGGATTTCAGTGCTGGGAGATGGAGAGAAGGAGCAGATTCCAGCAAGGCTGTGCCTGGGACAGCTTGGGAGCCACAGGAGCTTTAGCAGGGTGTGGGAAGAAGGCAGGAGTTGGGAATCCCACAGGAATTGGCCATTCCTCAGCCAAACACAGCTTTTTGTTTGAAGTAAACAAGGGAGGACAGAGGGACATGAGGAAAGCTTTGGGAGCTCCCAGGGTCAGAGGGAGGTGGGGAAATGGGGCAGTGGGTAAAGTCTGCAAGGGAAGCAGCACAGGCCTAGGCCAGGGGAGGAGAGCTGCAGTGGGGTGACCAAAGGCCTTGGTGGGGCTGGGACCACCCCCTGCCAGCAGCAATGACATTTGTGTCCCCTGGCTGTGGCTGCTGTCCCTGCCACTGAGGCCCATGAGAAGACACCAGTTCCTTCCAGCCCCAGGGCTTGTGGCCTCCTCCCCCAGCCCACAGAGCTTTGCAGGGCTCCTGCTGCTCTCCTGCCCTCACCATCCCACACCCCACATCCCACTGCTCCGGGAGAGCCACGAGCATCCTGTGAGGCCACCGATCCCCATTGCCAGGGCATGGGGGTCAGGCCTTGGCTGTCCTGCTTGGCCAAGCCCAGGCAGGGCTTTCACAGCCACATTGCAGAGTCCATTTCCCACCTGGAGCCGCTGGTGCCTCTGAGTTCTGCTTCCCCAGCCCTAGGGATGCTCTCCTTGGCTGCTCATTGCCCCCATGGTCTCTTGGCAGGGATGGCCTCAGTGGGGGCTGCTGACATCCTCAGCAACTTGGAGGTTGCTGAAGTATTTTACTTCTCCAGAGGCTTTTTCAGCCTTCAGCTCTTCACTTCAGGAATTCAGTGCCAAAGGCTCATTAACATTTCAAAACACCCTAACCAGACAAGCTCCTGGGAATAATTTAAGTTTTCAATTGTTTTGAGGTTAATTATACAGGTTTCAGAAGTCTATTGGCAGTGAATATACTGTGTTTAAAACAATGTTGAGAGAATTGTTTTGCCCTGTTCAGTTTTCTTTTCCTATTTATAGATTGATATCAGTAATCTCCAATTGATATCGACCCCTACCATCTTCTAATGCAGTCTGAACAGCTATGAAAATCAAGGCCCTTTATGGCTGACAATCAATCAGACTCTATCCCTAACCCCCTCCCCACCATTTCCCTCCTCCAAGCCCTGGGACTCAGAGCAGCTTTGTGCAAATCTCAGCTTCCTCCACTCCAGGCTGCACCTGCAGCTTTCAGCTCCTTGGCACAAACTCCCAGCTGCTTTCCTTGGAGAAGGAGCTGCCTGAGACACAGAGGGATGTTCATTTATTGTCAGCAAACAGTAGCAAGGGAATGCAGAGCTCCATAAAAGACAGAAGTCCAGCCCAAGGAGTGCTGGGCAATGGAGTCACATCCAGGGGTGTCCCCAGGGCTCAGGATTGGGGCCACTTCAGTTAAATCTCTTTATTGCTGATCTGGATGAGGCACCGAGGGCACCCTCAGTCAGTTGCCAGGTGCCCCCAGGCTGGGTGAGAGTGTGGCTGTGCTGGAGGGCAGGAAGCTCTGCAGAGGGATCTGGACAGGCTGCAGCCATGGGCCCAGGACAATTGGATGAGGTTCAGCAAGGCCAAGGGCTGCGTCCTGCCCTGGGGTCACAACCACACCAAATCCCTGGCCGTGCCCTGGCCCTGATCCCCACAGCCTGTCCTGTTTGCTTCATCCCTCCGTTGCGAGGGACTTTGTGGGCCAAGGGAGCTCTGCTCTGGGGATGGAGGGAGGTGCAAGTGCAACCACTGGAGTGGGAACCACAAGTGATCAGGTTTGTGTCCTTTGGGGTCAGGAACAGGTAAAACTTAGAGGCAAAGAAAAGTCTTTTGCTCACAACAAAGTTGAACAGGATACAATTTAATAACCATCACAGCTCTTACCTCAGTAGTGTGATATGTCCCAGCAATATGTGGCCGCTCCACCATTCACAGCGGATTTCTGTACAAGACTAATTTTAGACAAAGATGATTCTATGATAGGTATAAACAGGATTATGGTGTTTTGTTAATATGCTGTGCCTGGGGTGGAGGTAAAATAGCTAAAACATTGCTCTATTGGCAAAGCTGTCAGCATTCTATATAGAATGGGGTCATGCTGCTTTTGCTCCCAGCCAGGGCCATTGCCATGGGGAATCCCCTGCAGGGGCAGACACTGCCATTTGTGCCTCTGGGATTCCATGAGATTCCTGCCAAGAAAAGCTCTCCTCCTCCTTGAAGCCCTTCATGGGCACAGAGGCCTGAGAGACCTTCCCAGGACAGACTCAGGCCAAGGAGCCCTTGAGTCCCTCAGCCCCACATCGGTGTCTGCTGGAACTCAATCCCCCTCCCCATCCCACAGCAGCCCCACATTTCCCTCCTCCAGCCTTGGTCTCCAGCACAGCCATGGAGGCTCTTTTGGCTCTGCACTTTTCCTGCAGCCACCAAGGCCAGCTGAGCTCTGCATTTCCCACACTCAGCCCTGCCCAGCACAGGCAATGCCCAGCAATTCCTTGTCTGCTGCTGGCCTTGCTGTCACCCCTGGCAGCAGCTCTGTGTGCCCTTTGTGCCCCGCTGCCCCAGCCATGGTGCCACAGCCCCCTGTGCAGCCCAGCCCAGGCCAGGAGCATTCCGGGTGGGAACAGCCCCTGTGCCGTGGTGCCCACAGCAGCCCCTGGGGCTCTGTGCCCCCATGGCCTCCCTGCTGGGCAGCCTCTCCAAGCTCCTGCACAGCCCGTGGCACCTGTGGGCCTTCCCAGCCAGCCCTGCCCCAGGCTCTGCCGGGCTCGGGGCCAGCAGAGAGGCCGGGCAGGGCTGGCCATTGCCGGGAACAGGCCCTGAGCCCCGCAGCAGGATGGAGCTGGGGCACAGCCAAACTCACCTGCAAACCTGGGCTGAGCAGCCAGGGCTGGCAACGGCTGGGGACAGAGGCTGGGGCTGACAAATGTCCTGGGCTCCCTCCCTGCTCTGTCCGTGCCACCAAGGGCACAGAGCAGCCTCCTCTCTCAGCCACTTGCCTGTTTTCCATGCCTTCCCCAGGCCCTGGCTCTGCCCCACAAGCCCTGGGCTCAGTCCTGCCCCTGCACGCTCACACAGGCTGAGATGGACACTGATGGTTTCTCTGGCAGCTTCTCTCAGCCCAGCCCAGCTCCCTCCAAGCTCTGCCAGCTGCCCTGAGCTCTCTGCAGCACCAAGGGCCTCTCCCCAGCACAGCCCAGCTGCCTCTGGCCCCACAGCCCTGCTCAGGCCAGGCTGCTCTGGGCAGTGGCCCCACGGCCTCAGCCCCTCTGAAGGGCACAGCAGCAGCTGGAGCTGCCAGAGGACTCAGCCCCAGCCATGGGGGAATGTGCTTGGCCAAAGGAAAAGGAGGCTCCCTGTGTGCCCTGCTCTCCTGTCCAGGAGATGCTGAGAGCTCTGCAGCTCCTCCTGCCATCCCATCTCCCCAGATCAGCACAACAGCCCTGGCCTTGTGGCCATCAGGAGCTGTTCCTGCTCCAGGCCCAGGGCTCATCCCAAAGCTGGGGCAGACAGAAAGCTGTACCCATTTCTGTTCATTCCTGCTCAGATGAAAATGCATCCTCAGCAACTTGGAGGCTCCCTCAGGAATTTGACTTCTCCAGAGGCTTGTTCAGCCTTCAGCTCTTCAGTTCAGGAATTCAGTAACAAAGGCTCATTAACATTTCAAAACACCCTAACAAGATAAGGCTCTGGGAATTATTTAATTAAGTCTTCAGTTCTTCTGTGGTTAATTATAAAAATTTCAGAAGTGTATTTCAAGTGAATTAACTATATTTAAAGACAATGCAGAGCAAATTGATTTGTCCTTTTTAGTTTTTTTTTCCTGTGTATAGGTTGGTTTCAACAATTTCCAATTGATATTGATCACTAGCACCTCCTAATGCAGTCTGAACACTCCCAGTTCCCCCAGTAGGCTTCTTATTATCACAGGATGATCACAGCCACTCCCAGATCTCAATTGCTCCCAGGATGCACTCAGTCATATCCAGTTAGTTCCAGTTGCTTGCAGTGTGATCCCAGTTTCCCTCTGTTGCTCTCAGAAGCCCAAAGTGAGGTCCCAGTTACTCCCGGTCAATGCCAGTATGATCCCAGTTCCCTCCAGTATGATCCTAGTCACTTCCTGCCACTCCCAGGATGATGCCAGTTGATCCCATCATGGTCCTAGTCATGCCCAGTATGATCCCAAGATGACCCCAGTGCAGCTCCAGTTGCTCCCAGTATGAACCCAGTGACCCTGCACATGGTTCCAGTTGCTCTCTGTAATCCCCAGGAGGATTCCAAACACTCCCAGTGTGACCCCAGTCACTCCCAGACTCTCCCACTCTATCCTGGTTACTGTCAGCAGCATCCCAGTTGTTCCCAGTTGCTTCCAGAATGATCCCAGTTGCTCACAGCCACTCCCAGTCACCCTGAGGGTGGTCCCAGTCACTCCCAGGAGCTTCCAGTCACCTCCTGCATGATCCCAGTCACTCCCAGTGTATCCCAGTTGCCCCCAACATGGTCCAAACTGCCCCCACATGCTAGTCACTCCCAGTAGGATGCCACTATGATCCCTGTTACCCTGTGTGATCCCAGTCTCCCCCAGCATGCGCCCAGCTACTCCCACTGTGATCCCAGGATATCCCAGTTGTCCTCAGCAAGCTCGTAGTCATGGCCAGGCACTCCCAGTTGCCCCAGCACCGTTCCAGTTGCCCCCAGTACGAACCCAGTCACTGCCGGTATGCTCCCAGTACAGCCCAGTCCCTCCCAGTGCTGCCACTCCCGGGATCCCCCACCCCTCTCTACATTCCCCCCTCCCGGATCTCCAGGCTCCCCACAGGAGCCCCAAGGGCTGCAACTCCCTGCCCAGGGTCCCCACCAAGGTCCACTTTGGATCTGCAGCCCCCAGTTCTCCCTGTTTCCCTCTCGTTTTCCCCAGGCCGGGCTCCCCCTGTCCCCAGCGCTGGGCTGGGAGCAGCCGAGAGCCCCGCGCTGCCCATGCCGAGCTGTCCTGGCTGCATCCCCGCTCCTCCCGCGGCTGCAGGGCTTGGGGAACGGCGGAGGAGGAGGGAGGAGGAGGGAGAAGCGATGGAGGAGGAGGATGCTGAGGGACTGAGAGATTAAGGAGGAGGAGAAGGTGGTCAAGGTGGAGGAGAGGGAGGTGGGTAGAGGAAGAGGAAGGGGAGGAGCAGGAAGAGGAAGAGGAAAAAGCTCACAGTTCCGGCGCTCTCTGAATTCGCCGCGCTCTCTGAATTCGCAGCTCTCTCTGAATTTGCAGCTCTCTCTGAATTCGCAGCCCCCCAGACCATCGCCCCCCATCCCGCAGGTGCCCGGGGAGGGGGAGTTAACCCCAAATATCCTGGGGAGTCCCTGGGTTTGGGGGAAGATGTTTGGAGCTTGCGGGACTCCAAAGCCGAGCCGCAAATGTGCCTTGGGAGGATCCCGAGGGGTCCCCGGGAGGTGTTTTTTGGGAGGTCCCGGTGGCGGTGCCGGCAGAGTCCGGATGGGGGAGGGGGACACTGGTTTTGGGGACCCCTGGGAGAGCAGGGGGATGGGAGAAGCCCGGGACCCCTGGGATGGGGAGAGCAAGGGGGGCGATAGCGGAGCTGAGGGATCCCCGGGACCCTGAAATAGAGACACAGCGAGGGAACCTCCAGGAGCCCCAGCTGCCCTGAGCTGAACCCCAGAGAGAGGAGACCCCCAGAACCCCGAGGGGGCAACCCGGAGAGGGGAGACCCTGAGGTTCCCGGGACCCCTGGCAGGAGGGTCTGGGGGCTGGAGGGGTAGGATGGCCAGGAAAGGGGCTCAGGGCTTTCCTCGATCCCGGCAATGGCTGCTCCAGTATGAGCCCAGTTGCCCCCTGCCCATGTGGTCCCAGTTTGTTGGTCACTCCCAGTATGAGCCCAGTCACTGCCAGTATGATGCTGGTCATTTCCACTCACTCACTGTAGGATCCCTTTTGCTCCCAGTATGAACCCAGTCACTCCCAGTCATATGATGCAATTTGCCACCAGTACAGCCCCTGTTGCTCCCAATTCCTTCCACTGTGGCCCAGTGTGTTCCCAGTTCTCCCAGTTGCCCCTAGTATGATCCCAGTCTCCCCCAGCATGGAGCCAGTCACTCTCAGCTGCCCTATCATAATCCCAGTCACTCTCAGTATGAGTCCAATATGATCCCAGTCTCTCCCAGCAGGACCCCAGTCACTCCCATTTGCCCCCAGTTGCCTTCAGATTGGTCCCAGTTCCCTCCAGCACATTGCCAGTTGCTCCCAGTGTGGCCCCTGTATGGTCTCAGACACTCCCAGTATATCCCAGTTGCCCTCAGCATTCTCGTAGTCATTCCCAGTCACTCCCAGTTACCTCAATACAGTTCAGTTGCCCCCAGTATGAACCCAGTCACTCCCAGTACATCCAAGCTGTCACCAGCATGCACCACCTCATTCCCAGTTCCTCCCAGTGTTTCCCCAGTAGGCTCCCAGCATGGGCCTGGTAGCTCCCAGTAACCCCCAATCAGAGTCCATTCACACCCACTATAATCCCAGCATGATTGCAGCTGCTTTCAGTATGATCCCAGTCACTTTCAGTATAATTCCAGTCACTTCCAGTATGATCCCAGTGCCCCCACTCCCAGTGTGATTCCAGTATTTCCCCAGCATGGGCCCACTTGCTCCCAGTATACCCCAGCTGTGGTTCCAGTTGCTCCCTTTCACCCCCACTGTGGTTCCAGTCACTCCCAGTATGATCCCAGTGACTCCCTGTCTCTCCCAGTATACCCCAGCTGCCCCCAGCATGCTCCCAGTCACTCCCACTTCCTTCCAGTTGCTTTCAGCATGATTCCAGTTGCTCATGGCCACTCCCAGTAAATCCCAGTATGATTCCAGTCACCCCCAATGTGATCCCAGTCTCCCCCAGCATGGCCCCAGCTGCTCCCACTGTGATCCCAATATGATTCCAGTTGTTCCCAGCATGGTTCCAGTTGTTCCCTGTTCCTCCCAGTGAGATTCCAATTGCACCCAGTTGCCCCTGGTATAGTCCCAGTCTTTCCCTGTATCATCCCAGTCCCTCCCAGCAGGATCCCAGTCCTGCCCAGTTGCTCCCGGTGCAGACCCAGTCTTTCCCACTTGCTCTCAGTTGTCCCCAGCATGGTCTCAGCTGTTCCCAGTGTGGTTCTAGTCACCCCAGTATGGTTACAGACACTGCCAGTATGTCCCAGTTGCCCTCAGCATGCCTGTATTCATTGCCAGGCACTCCCAGTTGCCCCAGTATGGTTCCAGTTGCCCCCAGTATGATCCCAGTCACTGCCAGTATGATCCCAGTACAGCCCAGTCCCTCCCAGTGCTGCCACTGCTGGGATCTGGATTCTCTCCCAAAGCAGAGAATAAGGGGAGAAGGGACCCCAGGACCCCCAACGACCCCAGCATCCCGAACTGGGGAGACCAAAGAGGATGGAACTTCTGGGATTCCCAGGACTCCTGGCAGCCTGTGGAGTGCCAGGTCCACGTAGAGGGAGGGACCTCCAATACATGCAAGCCCCCCAGCAGCCTGGGCAAGGAGGAACCCCAGAACCCCAAAGTGGAGAGACCAGAGAGGGGGAGCTCCTGTGAGGCTTTTTGGGGCTGAATGTTGGTGTTTTGGAAGTTTCTATGGACTCCAGATGCACAGTGACTTCTAGAGATGGATTTGGGCAGGAGGAACCCCCAACCCCACATACTCAAACCTTGTTTTTCTCCCCAAACCAGGATTTCTCACTCCTGATCCTTTGCTAGATGGAGAAGGAAGCTGCGAGGAAGAGGATGATGCCCTGGGACACCCAGGCAGGTGAGGAGGAAGCCACTGCCCCTTTCCCTCTCTCTTCTCCTCTGTGGTCCAGCTCAGCATCACCCCTGGATACAGGACAGCCCTGCTGCCAATGCTGTCCTGCTGGGGATGGACTGGGGGGATCTCCTTTCTCTTCCCTCCCTCCCTCCCTCCCTCCCTCCCTCCCTCCCTCCCTCCCTTTTCCCTTCTCCTTTTTACTTTCTGCCCTTGTTCATGCTGCTTCCTTCCTTCCTCCCCCAGAAAACAAATTTAGGACTGAGACCAGGGAGGACAAATCTCTCCAGCAGAACCTCCTGGAAGAGGAAAAGCCATGGAGATCCCCCCTGAGGAGAAGCTCCAAACCTGTGCCAGGAAGGTGGCTGGAGCTCCAGCAGAAGCTCCAGCCTGATCCACCACCAGATGATCCACACAGGGGAACAGACCTACAAGTGCCTGGAATGTGGGAAGAGCTTCAGTTATGGCTCCAACCTGTTCTGTCACAGGAGGATCCACACTGGGGAGAGGCCCTACGAGTGTCCTGAGTGTGGCAAGAGCTTCTCCATGAGGTCTCACTTGACCAAAGATTGATGGAGCCACTGGTAGGGGAAGCCTTGTGAGTGCCTTGACTGCAGGAGGAGCTTTGTCCACTGCACCAACTTCATTCCCCATCAGAGGACCCACGTTGTGAAGAGCCCTGGTGACCCACATTGCTGGTGATCCATGCTGGCAGGTGATCTCTTTATTCTGGTTTCCCATAGTGTAACACCCCATTCACTTCAATCCAGGGTCACTGCACTGCTCAAGGACAGGACTGGAGGGAATGGCTGGAGCTGAGTCAGGGCAGGTTTAGGGTAGAGCTGAGTCAGGGCAGGTTTAGGCTGGAGCTGAGTCAGGGCAGGTTTAGGTTGGAGCTCAGTCAGGGCAGGTTTAGGTTGGAGCTGAGTCGGGGCAGGTTTAGGCTGGAGCTGAGTCAGGGTAGGTTTAGGCTGGAGCTGAGTCAGGGCAGGTTTAGGGTGGAGCTCACCCAGGGCAGGTTTAGGTTGGAGCTCAGTCAGGGCAGGTTTAGGGTGGAGCTCAGTCAGGGCAGGTTTAGGGTGGAGCTCAGTCAGGGCAGGTTTAGGATGGATCTCAGGAAAGGTTTCCCCAGAGGCTGCTCAGGCACTGACCAGCTCCCCAGGGAAGAGCTCACAGCTCCAAGGCTCTCTGAGCTCCAGGAGTGTTTGGTCACTGCTCCCAGGCCCAGGCTGGCATTTTGGTGTGTCCTGGGCAGGGCCAGGAGTTGGACTCAATGATCCTGGTGGTTCCTCCCAGCTCAGACGATTCTGTGGTTCTGTGATCCCATGACCCTCGGAATGGGATGGCAAATGGTTGCCATGGAAATGGGCTGTGGCTCCAGGCCTGAGCTGGTGTCCATTGCAACCAGCCCTGGTATTGGGTCTCCATGGAGCTGCCAAGGTACTGACCATAGCAACAGGTCCTGGTGATGGTTGCCATGGAAACTGATCATAGCAATGGATCCTGGTGATGGTTGCCATGGAAACTGACCATAGCAACAGGTCCTGGTGATGGTTGCCATGGGAACTGATCATAGCAATGGATCCTGGTGATGGTTGCCATGGAAACTGACCATAGCAACAGGTCCTGGTGATGGTTGCCATGGAAACTGATCATAGCAATGGATCCTGGTGATGGTTGCCATGGAAACTGACCATAGCAATGGGTCCTGGTGATGGTTGCCATGGAAACTGACCATAGCAATGGGTCCTGGTGCTAAGGAGCCAGTTTGTCACAGGCACTCAGAGGGGTTCCATGGGGTCATTCCAAGAGTCTCTAGGCTGCTCAAGAGCTGGAATGTCACTAGCAGAGACAAGGGTTCCATGGAGACCTCCCAGGGATTTCTGAGGATGACAAAGAGCCATGTGGTCACAGGCAGTCACAGATATTCCACGGTGACATCCCAGGGGACTTTGGGCTGCTCAGGCCCTGATCTGTCACAGGCACTCACAGGAGCTCCACAGTGACATCCCAGGAGTCCCCAGGCTGTCAGAGAGCCAGCATATCACAGACACTCACAGGGACTCCTGTCATGGGCAGAGTGGGAGCTTCAGGTGAAGTTTATTAGAGGAGCTCCCTGTGGGAGCAGAAAGGACTCCCAACATCCCCCATAGACCCTGAAACCCCTCCAGAACCTACAAGCTACCTAAACTGCTTCTGACAGAGGAGCCTGGAAGTGGCTGGATCCAATCCCAGCCCCAGAACTTGTCAAGGGTTTATGTGTAGAACATTATTCAGGTGTACTTGAACCTTTATACAATTTTTCCCACAGAATTTGTGATGGAAAACTAGATATATAAATGCAGATATGATTTATTATGATCATGATTAGGCAAAAAGATCTTAATCAGAATTATATACAGTATAGGATCTATAACAGTTTTTATAATAGAGCACTCTAGGTAGCAATTTTGAAGAAAATGTGTTAAACCAAAACTAGTTATTAAGTAGAGATTGATGTCACTCCCCCAGGCAAATAACCATGGGCAAATCTCAGCTTTGAGCAGTGACCTTGAGGGGTGCCCCACTGCAGGGAGGAAACTCCACACCCCTCCAAGAAGGGAAATGTCAGGAGGTGCTGCTGTTAAAATTTGTGCTGAGGCTTTTACAGCCTGAAGTGCTGCCCTGCCAGTCAGATGTGCCCAGGCTGTGCCAGCTCAGCAGCTCCAGAGAAGTTCTCAGTGGTGTCACTTTGTAATTCCTTTCTCTGGGGATTTTTCCAGCTCTGCCCCATCTTCAGCTCCCTCTCAGGATGCTGAACTTTGGGATGGAGGAGTCAGGCTGCTTTCAGCATTATTCACCCCAAAAGCAGTGTAACCTCCCTTCTGCAATTACCCCTGGGGGCTTTGCAAACAGGGTTTGTTGGAGCTCATTGCAGGCAGAGCCTCCTGCTCCAGCAGGAACTGCCTTTCCTGTGCCAGGACCAGGGCAGATCCCACTGGAGGAAAAGCCCCAGGCCAGCAGCAACCCAGTGAAGGCCTTGGGCACAAGTGCAGAGTGATGTGGTGGGAGCTGTGCCAGGCAAAGTGGGACATGAGACACCAAAGGCACCTGGGCAGCAGCAGCTCCTGCAGGCCATGGCCAGAAGCCTCCCTTGCCAACCCAGCCTGGTGGCCACCACTGCAGAGCTGCTGCTTCAGGGGGGATTTCTGGCTGGGCTCTGCTCCACCCCAGAGTGTGACCTCAGCACTGACTGTCACAGCCCTTGTGCCTGAGCCCTGCAAAGCCTCAAGGTCACCTGAGCCACCCTGGCTCTGTCAGCCCTGGGGCAGGGGAGAGGGCAAGGCCAAGAAGGGTTTGGGTTTGGCTGCTGAATGTGAGCTCCAGCAGAGATGAGGAGTCAAGGGAGTGCATGAAGAGAGATGGGCAAAGACAACATAAATTGTGATGTTGAATATGAGGTCACTGCTGTGACAGGAGCCTGATTGACAAATGATTGGCCTCAGGAGCTTGGGGACAAAACGTTCATCACAAAACTGCTCATCCCAGCAGAGACAAGACAGGGGCAGAGGAAAGGGGAGAGCCAGGCCAGGGGACATGGCTGCAATGGTGATGGCTGTGAGGTCACTGCCACTGCAGCAGCCTGCTTGGCCCTCAGCTGACATTCTGGCCAGAAGCATGGTGAGCTCACCCAGCATATCAGAGACACCACACAACAGGAATTCCATCCTTGGGGAGGGGAGGGGTTTCACTATGTCAGGTTGTGCAAAGATCCTCATCCTGGACAATTTCTGAGATGAAGCATTCCCTACTCAGGAAAAACAATTGCAGTTTTGTGCCACTCTCATCATAAAATATTTCTTCCTGGTAACAAATCTAAATCCACTCTTATTCAGTGTAAACATATTTGACCTTGTTTTGTCTCTGCAAGATTTGGGAGAAAATAACACTCTGTTTTTCTTGGACTTTAACCACTATGTTTCCTTTTTCACAGATCCTGGGGACAACTGAAAAATCTCCCAAAATGGTGTTTGGAGGCCGCATCCCGTAAGCAGCAGGGAGAGGCTGAGGGCCCTGGGCTCAGGGGTGTGGAGACTGAGGACAGAAAAGGAGTAGCCTGGGAGGGCTTGAAGGGTGGATTGAGAGATGTGGAGCTTTTCTCCATAGTGGAAATCAGCATGAGGAAGAAATAATGGCATCAAGGGCAGCTGGGGAGGTTTAGACTTGAAACGAGGAAAAAGGAATTTCCCTCACAGGGCAGTGCTGTGGTGCAACACATCCCCCAGAAGGAGTCTGGATCAGCCCAAGGCTCTGTGTGCCAAGGCAGAGGCAGGCAGGATGCAGAGCTGTCAGCAAAGGAAGGGCCAGCGAGGTGGGGCAGCCGGGGGATGACGACAGCCTGCAGGGACAGAGGCGCAGGGCATGGACAGCGTAGGACAGCCTGGGCTGGAGAGGGCAGAGGGATGTGCAGGAGCTGCAAGGCCCTGACAGAGCCAACTTGTGCAGCACTTTGGCCATGGCTGCTGTCCCTGGCCCTGAGGCCATGAGGAGGACACAAGTGACCCTTGCAGCCCTGGGGCCTCATTGCCTCCTTGTCCCTGCCCAGCAGCCTGGCAGGGGCTGCCCCATGGTCCTGCCCTTGGCATTGCACATCCCCACATGCCAGTGCCCCGGGAAGAGCCCTGAGCACTGAGGGAGGGACAGGATCTGCCTTGCCAGGGGCTGGGGCTCAGGCCTTGGCCCTTTGCATTGCTGAAACACATCCAGGTTTGCTCAGCATCAGAGACACCTTTGGTTGTTTGTCCCCAGCTGTCATCACTGCCTCCAGTGTTCTGCTCTAACTGGAACCTGGGGACGCTTTCTCAGTTGTGTCCCTTAGTGAGATCCATTAAAACTTCGAGAAACGTTGAAGATTTATTGTGACTTTGAATTCTTTAGAGATTTCTTCAACTCCCTCTCAGGGACTGATGTTCAGGGACTCCACACCCAACCCACAGGAGAAGTCTTTGTGCTGTTGCTGTGCTGCTGAGCTCTGCTGGGCTCCCAGCAGCTCCCATGCACAGCCCAGCACAGCCAGGGATTTGGTGTGGTTGTGACCCCAGGGCAGGACGCTGCCCTTGGCCTTGCTGAACCTCATCCAATTGTCCTGGGCCCATGGCTGCAGCCTGTCCAGAATCCTCTGCAGAGCTTCCTGCCCTCCAGCACAGCCACACTCCCACCCAGCTTGGGGTCACCTGGGAACTGACTGAGGGTGCCCTCGGTGCCCTCATCCAGATCAGCAATAAAGAGATTTAACTGAAGTGGCCCCAGTCCTGAGCCCTGGGGACACCCTGGCTGTGACTCCATTGCCCAGAACTCCTTGGGCTGGACTTCTGTCTTTTATGGAGCTCTGCATTCCCTTGCTACTGTTTGCTGATAATAAATGAACATCCCTCTGTGTCTCAGGCAGCTCCTTCTCCAAGGAAAGCAGCTGGGAGTTTGTGCCAAGGAGCTGAAAGCTGCAGGTGCAGCCTGGAGTGGAGAAAGCTGAGATTTGCACAAGGCTGCTCTGAGTCCCAGGGCTTGGATGAGGGAAATGGTGGGGAGGGGGTTAGGGACAGAGTCTGATTGATTGTCAGCCATAAAGTGTCTTGATGTTTATATTTGTTCAGAATGCATTAGGAGATGCTGGGGATCAATATCAGATGGAGTTTGCTGATAAAAATGTATGAACAGGAAAAGAAAACCAAACAGGACCAAGAGTCTGTCTTCATTGTTTTTAAATATAGTGTATTTCTTTTGAATACACTTCTGGAGTTGGTCTAATTAACCACAAAACAATTGAAGACATAAATGATTCCCAGAGGATTGTCTTCTTAGGATGTTTTCAAATGTTAAGGAGCCTGAGCTGAAGAGCTGAAGACCGAACAAGCCTCTGGAGTAGTAAAATTCCTCAGGGAGTCTCCAAGTTGCTGAGGATGCATCCTCATCAGAGCAGGAATGAACAGCAATGGGCAGCTTTCTGGCTGCCCCAGCTTTGGGATGAGCCCTGGGCCTGGAGCAGGAACAGCTCCTGATGGCCACAAGGCCAGGGCTGTTGTGCTGATGTGGGGAGATGGGATGGCAGGAGGGGCTGCAGAGCTCTCAGCATCTCCTGGACAGGAGAGCAGGGCACACAGTGTGTTTGTTGGTTTGTTTGGGGTGTTGGGTTGTGGTTTTTGGTTTTTTGGTGGTGGTTTGGTGGTGTGGTGTTTGTGTTTTTTTTGTTTTTTGTTGTTGTTTGGTTGGTTTTTTTGGTGTGGGGGGTGTTTTGTGGGGTTTTTGTGTGGGTTTGGTTTTTTTTTGGTTTTGTTGGTTTTGGGGTTGTGTTGTGTGTGGTTGGGGTGGGTGGTTGGGGGTTTGTTGGGTTTTGGTTGGTGGGAGCCTCCTTTTCCTTTGGCCAAGCACGTTCCCCCATGGCTGGGGCTGAGTCCTCTGGCAGCTCCAGCTGCTGCTGTGCCCTTCAGAGGGGCTGAGGCCGTGGGGCCACTGCCCAGAGCAGCCTGGCCTGAGCAGGGCTGTGTGGCCAGAGGCAGCTGGGCTGTGCTGGGGAGAGGCCCTTGGTGCTGCAGAGAGCTCAGGGCAGCTGGCAGAGCTTGGAGGGAGCTGGGCTGGGCTGAGAGAAGCTGCCAGAGAAACCATCAGTGTCCATCTCAGCCTGTGTGAGCGTGCAGGGGCAGGACTGAGCCCAGGGCTTGTGGGGCAGAGCCAGGGCCTGGGGAAGGCATGGAAAACAGGCAAGTGGCCGAGAGAGGAGGCTGCTCTGTGCCCTTGGTGGCACGGACAGAGCAGGGAGGGGGCCCAGGACATTTGTCCGCCCAGCCTCTGTCCCCAGCCGTTGCCAGCCCTGGCTGCTCAGCCCAGGTTTGCGGGTGAGTCTGGCTGTGCCCCAGCTCCATCCTGCTGCGGGGCTCAGGGCCTGTTCCCGGCAATGGCCAGCCCTGCCCGGCCTCTCTGCTGGCCCCGAGCCCAGCAGAGCCTGGGGCAGGGCTGGCTGGGAAGGCCCACAGGTGCCATGGGCTGTGCAGGAGCTTGGAGAGGCTGCCCAGCAGGGAGGCCATGGGGGCACAGAGCGCCAGGGGCTGCTGTGGGCACCACGGCACAGGGGCTGTTCCCACCCAGAATGCTCCTGGCCTGGGCTGGGCTGCACAGGGGGCTGTGGCACCATGGCTGGGGCAGCAGGGCACAAAGGGCACATGGAGCTGCTGCCGGGGGTGACAGCAAGGCCAGCAGCAGACAAGGAATTGCTGGGCATTGCCTGTGCTGGGCAGGGCTGAGTGTGGGAAAGGCAGAGCTCAGCTGGCCTTGGTGGCTGCAGGAAAAGTGCAGAGCCAAAAGAGCCTCCATGGCTGTGCTGGAGACCAAGGCTGGAGGAGGGAAATGCAGGGCTGCTGTGGGATGGGGAGGGGGATTGAGTTCCAGCAGACAGCAATGTGGGGCTGAGGGACTCAAGGGTTCCTTGGCCTGAGTCTGTCCTGGAAAGGTCTCTCAGGCCTCTGTGCTCAGGAAAGCTCCAAGCGAATTCCCGTGGGGCTCAGCCCTGCCCGGCACGGCTGATGTCCCCCGAGCTCCACACTGCTCCGGACTGGTGCTGCCAGTGCTGCTCGGGGTGAGGCTGCTTTGGGGATACCCAGGGCACAGCAAGGCTGCTTTGGGGCTGAAGGCACTGCCCGGTGCTGGGGATGCGGCAAGTGGGGATAGCTGGGGCTGTACTGGTGGCACTGGTGGTGCTGGGAGCACCCCAGGCTGCAGGTGAGGAGCTATGCGGTGAGCAGAGGATGGGAATGGGGTAAATGGGAATGGGGAGATGGGGGGGTAAGATGGAGTGGGACCCCCCAAACTGTGTAGAAGGTAAGTGGGACCCTGCAGAAATCAGTGTAAAGCAAATGCAATAAAAGCCACTATGAATCAAGAGGGATGGTGGGTTACAAACAGCAAATATATTATAGTTTCACCTTCTGTAACAAGGAAGATGTTACCAGATGAAAAACCATCTGCACCTGGGGAGCTCACACATTGCTTGTTCTTCAGAAACCACTGGCCCATGGATCTGTACAATTTCCATAGTGCAAGAAGAACTGGAAAGCGACCAGCTCCAGTTGTGGCAATTTTTACCAATTCACCAGGCAGTCAGGTGTGACTTTGGGGTCACCAACCTCCAGGGACCCCCAAAGTGACCCCCAAGGACAGAAAAATATATGTGTAAATGGGAGGGAAAATATGTTAATGATTTTGGGCAAATTATTATCATATGTATGTTTTTTCTGGGACAATCAATGAATATGTATATAAAATAGAATCTGTAAACAGGAATTTTCCTGCACTCAGCATGCATGGTATTTCAGAGGAGATATTGCTTTGTGCATCTGGCCAAATAAAGAATGCTGCTTCCAAATCCTCCATTGGTGTTTAGGAGTTTCTGGAGTTTTTGCCGATTTTTTGGTAACAGTGTCACAATGGCCCCTTGGTTCCATGATGCCCCTAGCGTCACAATGGTCACCTTGGTTCCAAGGGCCCTGTAGTGCCACAATGACCTCCTTGGCTTTGCAGTGTCACAACTGGACTCCTGGTGACATGAGACCTCCTTGGCTTTGCAGTGTCACAACTGGACTCCTGGTGACATGAGACTCCAACTGTCACAATGGATCCTTGTTTCCATAAGGTCTTGCTGTGTCACAATATTCTCCTCAGTTCAGTCAGGCCCCACAGTGTCCCAATGGTCTCCTTGGCTCCACAGTGTCACAATGGCCCCTTGGTTCCATGAAGCCCTGCAGTGCCACACTGGCCCTTGGCTATACAAGGCCTCACAGTGCCACAATGATCCCCTTGCTTCCACAAGGCCCTGAAGTGTCACAATTGATTCTCTTGGTTCCATGGCACTCTGCAGTGTCACAATGGTCTCCTTCATTCCATAAGGCCCCACAGTGTCACAGTGGATTCCATTGTTCCATGAGTGTCACAATGGCCTTTTGGCTCCACGGGGCTCTGTAGTGCCACAATGATTTCCTTGATTCCATGAGACTCTACAGCATTACAATGGACTGCTTGGCTCCACATTATCCCAGTGGATCATTGGTTCCATGGGGTCCCTACAAGTCACAATGGATTCCTTGTTTCCAGCAACCCCCACAGTGTCACAGTGGTTCCTTAGTTCCATGACACCCTACACTGTCACAATGGCTCCTTGGTTCCATGGGACCCAACAGTGCCACAATGTACCACTTGGTTCCATTGGCTTCCACAATGACACAGTGGTTCCTTGATTCTGTGCAGCTGTGCAGTGTCACAATGCTCTCCTTGGTTCCATCAGGCTGTGCAGTGTCAAAATGGCCCCATGGGTTCTATGAGGCCCCAGAGTGTCATAGTGGTCTCCTTGGTTTCCATGGTGCCACACAGTGCCACAATTGTCCCTTGGCCCAACATGGCCTCACAGTGTCACAATGGTTCCTTGCTTCCATGAGGTCTGGTAGTGTCACAATGGACTCCTTGGTTCAATGAAGCCTGCAGTGTCAAAATGCTCTCCATGATTCCACGAGGCCCTGCAGTGTCACAAGAGACCATTGGTTCCATTGAACCCCAGAGTGTCACAATGGCATTTTGGTTCTGCAAGGCCTCAAAGTGTAAAAATGGCCTCTGTGGTTTCATGAGTACCTGCTGTGTCACAATGGACCCTTGGTTCCATGATGCCGTGTAGTGTCACAATGGTCTCCTTGGTTCTGCAGTATAAGAATGTCGCCTTGGTCCCTCGGAGCCTCACAGTGTCACTATTGTGCCCTTGGTTCCATGAGGCCCAGCAGTATCAGATTGGCCCCTTCATTCCATGGAGAACTCAGTGTCACTATGGTCCCCTTGGTTCCACAGGGCTTCCCAGTGTAACAATGGTCCCTTGGTTCCATGAGGTTCCTCAGTGTCACAATGGTTTCCGTGTATCCTCAGTGTCACCATGGATCCTTTGTTCCATGAGGTTCCATAGTGTAACATGGTCACCTTGATTCCATGAGGTTTCCCACTGTCACAGTGGAGTCCTTGTTCTGTGAGGCCCTGATGTGTCCCAATGGACCCATGGTTCCAGGAGGTTCCATAGTGTCACCATGGTCTCCTTGGATCTGCAGTATAACAATGGACCATTGGTTCCATGCAGCCCTGATGTGTAACAATGGCTTTTTGGTTCCATGCAGCCCCACAGTGTCACAATGGCCCCTTGGTTCCATGGCACTTTTCTCTGTCACAATGTACTTTTTTTTTGGTTCCATAAAGTTTTTCGGTGTCATAATGGTCTCCCTGGATCTGCAGTGTCACAATAGACAGTTGGTTCCATGGAGGCAATTGTCACACATTGTCACAATTGTCTCTTTGGTTCCATGACACTCCATAGTGTCACAATGGAACTTGATTCCTTGGTTCTGTGTGGCCCTTCTGCCACCAAATCTCTGAAATATGAGAATAAGACTCCTTAACACTAATTTGGTGTTAAAGAGGACATCATTTATTCAGATCTGAGGTCCAGTGGGGGAATAACTCCTAACCTTACATGGACTCCTGATTCTACAAGTCTGTTGTTTACCTACAGTGACTACATGTGTATTACAATTTATCCATTACCATAAAACCCACCCAAGTTCCCAGACTCAGTCCTTATTTTTTCTATCACTGCACCCTTGAGCCAGATGTTTTCTTTTCTCTTCCAACCATCCTTGCTGGGAAAGCAGACCTTGCATGCTTTTTTTCCCTGCTATAAGTTCACAGGCCCAAGAAAAATTGAATTAACCCTTCTGGTATCAAGCCCAAGGCTCTGTGTGCCAAGGCAGAGGCAGGCAGGACGCAGAGCTGTCAGCAAAGGAAGGGCCAGCGAGGTGGGGCAGCCGGGGGATGACGACAGCCTGCAGGGACAGAGGCACAGGGCATGGACAGCGTAGGACACCCTGGGCTGGAGAGGGCAGAGGGATGTGCAGGAGCTGCAAGGCCCTGACAGAGCCAACCTGTGCAGCACTTTGGCCATGGCTGCTGTCCCTGGCCCTGAGGCCATGAGGAGGACACAAGTGACCCTTGCAGCCCTGGGGCCTCATTGCCTCCTTGTCCCTGCCCAGCAGCCTGGCAGGGGCTGCCCCATGGTCCTGCCCTTGGCATTGCACATCCCCACATGCCAGTGCCCCGGGAAGAGCCCTGAGCACTGAGGGAGGGACAGGATCTGCCTTGCCAGGGGCTGGGGCTCAGGCCTTGGCCCTTTGCATTCCTGAAACATATCCAGGTTTGCTCAGCATCAGAGACACCTTTGCCTTCTTTGTCCCAGTCTGTCATCACTGCCTCCAGTGTTCTGCTCTAACTGGAACCTGAGGACACTTTCTCAGTTGTGTCCCTAAGTGATACCTATTAAAAGTAAAAGAAACTTTGAGTGTGAATCTGAGTTCTTGAGAAGTTTTTTGAACATTCTCTCAGGGACTGAGTTTCATGTAAACAACACCAAATCCCTGAGAGGCTCATTAAAGTCCTTGTGCTGTTGCTGTGCTGCTGAGCTGGGCTGGGCTCCTGGCACAGAGGGAACTCCTGGCAACCAAGAAGAACTTCAAAAAGACGTTTCTCCTGATGAGCAGTTTCTCTCCCAGCCCAGCAGGGCTGAGGGTGCTGCCTGCAGGTACCTGAGAGGAGGGAAGCAGACAGAGGCTTAAAGCAACTGGAAGGACAATTCTGAGCTTATTCATGGAGAAATCTGCACAACCTCTGACACAGTAAGTCTCTGGCTGCAGGGATCTCCTAAAGCTGACAAATGACAGCACTGATATGACTGTAAGGATGGCTCTGCTGGTGTTTCTGGTTTGGGGAAGGATGTGCTGCAGAGCAGGGCTGCCCTGGGCACCGTCAGAGGGACAGGGCAGGACAGCTCCTGCTGCCAGGGATGGCTGCAGGCTGGGAAGGTGGGGGTGCAGCCAGGGGTGCCCAGGGCTGTCCTGCAGAGCAGCTCCTGCAGCCCTGAGGGCTCTTTGCCAGGGCAGGGGATCTGCCAGCTGCCCTGAGCAGCAGAGCTCTTGTGTCCCCTTGCAGCCAGCACAGCCCTCAACCCGGGGGCTCGGGGCCCTCAGTCCCCTCCTGGGCCGGCAGAGCAGCACCAGAGATGAAGGGCATCTCTCCTGCCATTGCCCATTCCCTGCTGACCAGGGCCTGAGGGCGACTGTCCTGCACTGCTGCTGCCTGCGAGGGGCTGTGCAGGGCTGGGCAGGGAAAGGCTTTTCCTCAGGGCTCGGCTGTCTCTCTCCTTGCCTTGCTCAGCTGCTCCTGGCGTTGCTGACAGGCTCTCTGGCAATGGCAGTTGCAGCTGCAGGGTCAGGCGCAGCCCTTGGGGCTCCTCCTGTGCAGGGTGAGCACAGCAATGAGGTGTCCCAGCTCCCTCTGCCCTGGGCAGCTCTGGGCAGGGCAGGCTGGCAGGCTGGCAATGAAATGACTCTCCTGAAGCAGTTCCATGGCCAGGACCCTTGGTGTGTCCTCGGGGTGTCCATCCAAGCTGTGAGCTGCCTTCCAGGGGACACTGGGGGACAGGAGTGTCCTTGGCCAGGAGTGGGGCTGATAGTCTGAGAAAGGCTGAGCCATTTGGCTCTGCTGTGAGTCCCTCTGCTCTCAGCTGTGTCAGGGTGATTTTCAGGGGAACACAGGGACTGCCCTTGATCTCAGAAAGGGCAGCTGGGAGCAGATGGAGCAACAGAGCAGCTCCCCTCACCCTTCACTGAGTTACAGCCAATCCTCTCTCCTTGCACAGTTCTCTCTGTTCTCCCTGAGCACAGCAGGAAATCCTCTCAAACTGCCTCTGGCTGTCACTGTTCCTCAGCCCTGGGACAGGAGATGCTGCCAAGCTCCTCTGCCTTAGGGGCAGTTTGGTCTGATGAAGTCCAACCCAGGACTGGTCCCTGTCCCCTATTCCCATGACCCCACTGCTGCAGAGCAGAGCTGACTCCTCGGTGTCCATGGGCAGAGCCACTGTTTGTCACAGCAACAGGGCCAGATCCCAGCAGAGCTCCAGGCATGGGGCTGGAGGAAGAGCTCTGAGAAAAGGGAAATTGGGGGAAACAGAGTGGGAGGGGCAGGGCTGGGAGATACGGCCAGGACATTGCTCAGGAAAGTATTTTCTGACTTGTCACTGTCCTTTTCTCCATGAACAGGTTCCCATGTCGAGAGGCTCAAAATGTCCAACAGCAGCTCCATCAGCCACTTCCTCCTCCTGCCATTCGCAGACACACGGCAGCTGCAGCTCCTGCACTTCTGCCTCTTCCTGGGCATCTCCCTGGCTGCCCTCCTGGCCAACAGCCTCATCATCAGCGCCGTAGCCTGGAACCACCGCCTGCACACCCCCATGTTCTTCTTCCTGCTCAACCTGGCCCTGGCTGACCTGGGCTCCATCTGCACCACTGTCCCCAAAGCCATGCACAACTCCCTCTGGGACACCAGGGACATCTCCTACTCAGGATGTGTTGCACAGCTCTTTTTCTTTCTCTTCTTGATGGGTGCAGAGCTTTCCATCCTCACCATCATGAGCTATGACCGCTATGTGTCCATCTGCAAACCCCTGCACTATGGGACCCTCCTGAGCAGCAGAGCTTGTGCCCACATGGCAGCAGCTGCCTGGGCCAGTGGCTTTCTCAATGCTCTGCTGCACACAGTCAATACATTTTCCCTGCCCCTGTGCCATGGCAATGCCCTGGGCCAGTTCTTCTGTGAAATCCCACACATCCTCAAGCTCTCCTGCTCACACTCCTATCTCAGGAAACTTGGGCTCCTTGCTGTTAGTTTATCTTTAGCCTTTGGTTGTTTTGTGTTCATAGTTTTCTCCTATGTGGAGATCTTCAGGGCTGTGCTGAGGATCCCCTCTGAGCAGGGACGGCACAAAGCCTTTTCCACATGCCTCCCTCACCTGGTCGTGGTCTCCCTTTTCCTCAGCAGTGCCATGTTTGCCTACCTGAAGCCTCCCTCCATCTCCTCCCCATCCCTGGATCTGGCAGTGTCAGTTCTGTACTCAGTGGTGTCTCCAATACTGAACCCTCTCATCTACAGCCTGAGGAACCAGGAGCTCAAGGCTGCAGTGTGGAGACTGATGACTGGATGATTTCAGAAACATTAAACTGGTTGCCAAATTCTTGAAATCACTTGTTATATGAGTCATCTTTGATAGTACCTGTTGGTTTGGGTGTGGGGTTTTTTCCTTTGTTTTAGTTTTTTAACATCCACAAATACAGGTCGTTGTGCCATTTCTCATTTTGTTTGTATCCACCTTTGTGGTCTCCATAGTCTGTCAATGAGGAGCTGTGCTCTTGGCTTTAAACAAACTAAAGAATGTCCCAGCCAAGTTTTCACCAGAGATCCCCCTTTTGTTCCCTTCTGTGGAGCTGCAGCAGCAATGTCTGTGTGCAGAGCTGGGGCAGATCAGGGGTGGCACAGCAGCTGTGCCAAGGAGCAGCAGCACTTGGTGTTGCCAGTGCTGCTCCCGTGCCACTGCCCCGCTGCCCTGCTGCCCCTCGTGTTGCTGTAGGGCCTGAGTGCTCTCGGGGTCGCTGCCAGTGCTGGGGGTGGCAGTGCCGGGGCTGCAGCAGGGACAGGCCATGGGCACTGCTGGGGCACAGCTGACGCCTCAGGGCAGGGCCTGGGGGCTCGAGGCTCCTTGCCCAGGGTCTCTCCAGAACACGCCCAGGCCAATGCTGAGCAGAGAAAACCCCCGTGAGCAGCTGCAGGGTGGCCGTGGGCAGGCTGGGGGCAACCAGCATGGCTGGGGCTCTGCAAGGTCCCTGAGGGAGCCGGGAAGGAGCAGCAGAGCAGGGGCTGATCCATCCCCACTGCGCTGGACAGCCCAGGGCAGCGTCCCAGAGCGTCCTCATGGAGCTGCCAACAACATCCCCCCTTGGCAGCCCTGGCCTCTCCCCCAGCTCCCAGAGCTGCTTGATCCTTCCAGGCAGAGACACGGCAGTGTCGCTGTTGAGCAGCTAGCAGAGTAATGAAGGCACCAGTTCTCAGTGGCAAGAAGGAATGACCTTTATTGTTTTGATTTCATCACATATATAGAGTTCTCAAAAGTCACCCAGATTGGTCAGTCAGAAGCCTTCCTCCAGGCCTGATTGGCCAGGCCTGCACTGTCCAAGTTCTGGGACACTGTTCCAACAACATCGAAACTTTATCTTTATTTATAAAACACAAGAAAATTTCTCATGAGAAAAAGCTGTGCTAGCCACACGGCAGCACTGGCTCAGGAGCCCTGTTTGCATTGCACACAGCAGGCGTGAGCACCCCATGCTGTTGGTGTGGGGAGATGAACCTGAGTGAGCACAAATACCATCAGCCCTGGGGGCCAGCAAGGGCTGGGGATGGGAGGGAAACCACTCAGCTTTGTTGGGACCTCTGAAGTCAGCCAGAAAGTTTGTTCCCATGAGCTGTGAGTTTCCTGTCCCACTGCAGACATTGGTGCTCAGAGCTAGGGCTGCCTGGCAGCCACCCCCAAACAGCCCTGAGCATTTCCTTTGCTTCACCTTTGCTTTCTTTCCTCTCTCCTGCTCCACATTTCTTCCTCTTGCCCATCCCTGTTTGCCCTTTCCTCTCTGGCCCCACTCTCCATTTCAGTTCCTGACTTGGCACCATGGGAACATCCCTTGGGGAGCGGGATCATCCTACAAGTGCTTCATGAATTGTCTGCAGGGTCCTGCAGTGCCTCGTGCTGTTCCCTTGCCAGAGGCAGCACAGGCCAGGGGGCACATCTGGACTGCTGTGTGTGGCTGTGAGGCTCCCTGTTGTGGGGCAGTGAGGAGGAGCTGGAGAGGCTCTGCAGGGCTGACAGGATGGGCTTTGGGGCCTGTGGGGAGAAGCTGAGGGCCATGGGCTGCTGGACCTTCTCAAGAGGAAGCCCAGGGCTCATCCTGCAGCTGCTTCAAAGGTGCTTTCAGAGAATCACAGCATCAGTGAGGTTGGAAAAGACCTTTGAGATCAAGTCCAAACTGTTACCTAACACCACCTTGTCTGCCCTGAGCCTCCTCTTCTCCAGGATAAACAACCCCAGCTCTAAACTCAGCCACTCCTCACAGCACTTGTGTTCCAGACCCTTCCCCAGCATTGTTGCCCTTCTCTGGACATGCTCCAGCCCCTCAATGTCCTTCCTAAACTGGGGGCCCAGAACTGGACACAGCACTCGAGGTGAGGCCTCACCAGTGCCGAGTACAGGGGAAGAATCACTGCCCTGCTCCTGCTGGCCACACCATTCCTGATCCAGGCCAGCTGCCATTGGCCTCCTTGGCCACCTGGGCACACTGCTGGCTCATGTCCAGCCTGCTGTCCATCAGTGTCCCCAGGTCCCTTTCTGCCTGGCCACTGTCCAGCCACTCTGTCCCCAGCCTGTAGCACTGCAGGGGTTGTTGTTGCCAAAGTGCAGGACCTGGCACTTGGTCTTGTTAAATCTCACATTGTTGGATTTGGCCCCTGGATCCAGCCTGTCCAGGTCCCTCTGCAGAGCCCTCCTGCCCTCCAGCAG
>NW_028147597.1:2673719-2719125 GCF_008360975.1 Lichenostomus cassidix
GTGTGCTGGGCACAGAACGTGTTTTCCATTGGTCAGAGACTGCATGCTGTGGAAAGTGGATTTAATATATGGCAGACTTTGTTTGTTTGTTTGTTTGTTTTGGTTTATTTGGGGTTTTGTTTGTTTGTTTGTGGATTTTTTGATTGTTTTTTGGTTTTTGGTGTTTTTTGGTTTTTGTTGTTTTTTTTTTTTTTTTATGGAGCTGTGCCTTCCTTTGGTTCAGTTTGCTGACAAGTAATGAACATCCCTCTGTGTCTCAGGCAGCTCCTTCTCCAAGGAAAGCAGCTGGGAGTTTGTGCCAAGGAGCTGAAAGCTGCAGGTGCAGCCTGGAGTGGAGGAAGCTGAGATTTGCACAAGGCTGCTCTGAGTCCCAGGGCTTGGATGAGGGAAATGGTGGGGTGGGGGTTAGGCACAGAGTCTGATTGATTGTCAGCCAAAAATGCTCTTGATGTTCATATCTATTCAGACTGTATTAGGAGATGCTAGGGGTCATATTAATTGGAGATTACTCATATCAATCTATAAACAGGAAAAGAAAACTGAGCAGGGCAAAACACTTCTCTCTGAATTGTTTTAAATATAGTATATTCACTGCCAATAGACTTCTGAAACCTGTGTAATTAACCACAAAACAATTGAAGACCTAAATGATTCCCAGGGGCTTGTCTTGTTAGGGTGTTTTGAAATGTTAATGAGCCTTTCTCACTGAATTCCTGAAGTGAAGAGCTGAAGGCTGAAAAAGCCTCTGGAGAAGGAAAATTCAGCAGAAACTTCCAGGTTGCTGAGGATGTCAGCAGCCCCCACTGAGGCCATCCCTGCCAAGAGACCATGGGGGCAATGAGCAGCCAAGGAGAGCATCCCTGGGGCTGGGGAAGCAGAACTCAGAGGCACCAGCGGCTCCAGGTGGGAAATGGACTCTGCAATGTGGCTGTGAAAGCCCTGCCTGGGCTTGGCCAAGCAGGACAGCCAAGGCCTGACCCCCATGCCCTGGCAATGGGGATCGCTGGCCTCACAGGATGCTCGTGGCTCTCCCGGAGCAGTGGGATGTGGGGTGTGGGAGGGTGAGGGCAGGAGAGCAGCAGGAGCCCTGCAAAGCTCTGTGGGCTGGGGGAGGAGGCCACAAGCCCTGGGGCTGCAAGGAACTGGTGTCTTCTCATGGGCCTCAGTGGCAGGGACAGCAGCCACAGCCAGGGGACACAAATGTCATTGCTGCTGGCAGGGGGTGGTCCCAGCCCCCCCAAGGCCTTTGGTCACCCCAGTGCAGCTCTCCTCCCCTGGCCTAGGCCTGTGCTGCTTCCCTTGCAGACTTTACCCACTGCCCCATTTCCCCACCTCCCTCTGACCCTGGGAGCTCCCAAAGCTTTCCTCATGTCCCTCTGTCCTCCCTTGTTGATGCTTCAGACAAAAAGCTGTGTTTGGCTGAGGAATGGCCAATTCCTGTGGGATTCCCAACTCCTGCCTTCTTCCCACACCCTGCTAAAGCTCCTGTGGCACCCAAGCTGTCCCAGGCACAGCCTTGCTGGAATCTGCTCCTTCTCTCCATCTCGCAGCACTGAAATCCATGTCCCATCTGCAGCCCTGCAGAGCAGCCCAGCCCTGCCTGGCCCTGCAGCAGGAACTGGAGGCACTGGAGGTCAGGGACAGCGACTCTGGCTCTGGAATTCTCAGGAGATGCTCAGCTCAGGCAGTTCCTGCAGCCCCAGGGCCAGCCCTGCTGCCCAGGACAGCAGAAGAGAATTGCCCTGGGGCTCCTCGGGCAGCTCCTGCTGCCCCAGGGACAGAATCACAGAATCACAGGATAAACCAGGTTGGAAAAGACCTTTGAGATCATCAAGTCCAACCTGTGAGCTAAAACCACCTTGTCTACCCTGAGCCTCCTCTTCTCCAGGATAAACAAGCCCAATTCCAAACTCAGACACTCCTCACAGCACTTGTGTTCCAGACCCTTCCCCAGCCTTGTTGCCCTTCTCTGGACACACTCCAGCATCTCAATGTCCTTCCTAAACTGGGGGCCCAGAACTGGACACAGCACTCGAGGTGAGGCCTCACCAGTGCTGAGTATAGGGGAAGAATCACTGCCCTGCTCTTGCTGGCCACACCATTCCTGATCCAGGCCAGGTGCCATTGGCCTCCTTGGCCACCTGGGCACACTGCTGGCTCATGTCCAGCCTGCTGCCCATCAGTGCCCCCAAGTCCCTTTCTGCCTGGCCACTGTCCAGCCACTCTGTCCCCAGCCTGTAGCACTGCAGGGGTTGTTGTGGCCAAAGTGCAGGACATGGCACTTGGTCTGGTTAAACCTCATATTGTTGGATTTGGCCCCTGGATCCAGCCTTTTCAGGTCCCTCTGCAGAGCCCTCCTACCCTCCAGCAGATTTACATTCATACCCAGCTGGGTGGGGGTTTGTCTCCTGGGCATCAGTGACAGGACAGGAGGATACAGCATTAAGCTGAACCAGAGGATGTTTAAGCTGGACATTAGGAAAAGGTTCTTCACAGAAAGAGTGATTGGGCATTGGAATGGGCTGCCCAGGGAGGTGGTTGAGTCACCATCCCTGGAGGAGTTTAAGACTGGATGTGGCACTAAGTGCAATGGTCTGGGTGACAAAGGGCTCTTGGGTCTCAGGTTGGACTTGATGATCTGAATGTCTTCTCTAACCTGGTTGA
Organism: Lichenostomus cassidix; assembly: GCF_008360975.1. Taxonomy (NCBI): domain Eukaryota; kingdom Metazoa; phylum Chordata; class Aves; order Passeriformes; family Meliphagidae; genus Lichenostomus; species Lichenostomus cassidix. The sequence continues at coordinate 2,676,384 of NW_028147597.1, forward strand.
TTCTGTGATGATTGTGACTCTGAAGGGCCCCAGGGAAGCAAGAGGCCATTGTGATACTGTGGGGCCTTGTGGAACCAAGAGGACCACAGTGACAGTGCATTATGCAAGGCACCATGGAGCTAAGGGGCCATTGTGACATTTTTGGTCCTCGTGGAACCATGGAGGCCACTGTGACACTGTGGGGCCTTGTTGAACCAATCAGGCATTTTGACACTGCAGGGCCTCTTTTAATTTTGAGGCCACTGTGACACAGCAGGGCCTTGTGGAACAAAGGGGAATCTTGTAACGCTGCAGGACTTCATGGAACTAAGCGGCCATTGTGAAACTGCAAGATCTTGTAAAACCAGGGATCCACTGTGAGACTGCTCAACCAAGGAGTCCATTGTGGCACTCATGGACTGGGGCCTCATGCAACAGAGTGTCACAGTGGCCTCATGCCACTGTGACACTGTGGTGTGGTGGTTGGTTGCCGGAAGTTAGCAGACTGCTGGGGGCTGAGACAGCTTATGCTGTCAAGGACAGGGCGATGAGAGAGAATCAAACAGTGAGCCCCTGCGGCAGAAGAATTAGCAATGCGCCAGAGAAGATCATTGGCCTGGAGCTCTCCCCCGCCTTTCCTCCCTTATATGGACTTGTTTCTAGAAGAGTCTCCTTTGTTCCCCCTTGAGTTGTGTATCATTGGTTCATTTGAATTTTGTACCCTCCCCTTTTATGTTACTACTGGTCTGTACCTCTGTCCCTCTTCCCTCAGACTCTCCTGGTTGGTCTGCACACCAAACCACTCCCCTTTTCTTTCCTCATATAATCCCTTGTCACTGGTTGTTCCGGGCCTTGCTGCCTCTGTACTTCCAGACCCCTCGACCGACCCTGCCTCTCCGACCCTCTCTGCCTCCCTGGACCCTCACCCGTGTACCTGAATAAACCACTGGAAGAGCACAGACTGCATTGCCGCGCATTCTTCCGCCACCTGCATTTCCTAAAGCCTTTCGCCTACAACACTGTCGGGCCTCATGGAATCAAGATGACCATTGTGACACTGCAGGGTCTTTGTAACAATGTGGCCATTGTGATACTGTGAGGCTCCCTGGAACCAAGGAGCCATTGTTACTCTGGGAGGCCTCATGGAACCAAAGAGATGAGTGTGAGTGTAGAACCTTGCATAAAAAGGGACCAATGTTACACTGCCGGGACCCTTGGAATAAAGGAGACAATTTTGACACCATAGGACCCATGGGACCATGAGGCCACTGTGAAACCATGGAAGCAAGGAGAACTTTGCTGCACAGTGAGACCTCATGGAACCAAGTGGCCTTTGTGACACTGCTGAGCCCAGGGAAGCAAGGAACTGTGAAACTACAGAGCATCAAGGAATCACAGAGACCATTGTTACACTTTAGGACCTCATAGAACTGTAGTGACACCAAGCTGGCTGCAAGTCTGGAACTGCTGAAAGCAGGAGGGCTCTGCAGAGGGACCTGGAAAGGCTGGATCCAGGGGCCAAATCCAACAATATGAGGTTTAACCAGACCAAGTGCCAGGTCCTGCACTTTGGCCACAACAACACCTGCAGTGCTGCAGGCTGGGGACAGAGTGGCTGGACAGTGGCCAGGCAGAAAGGGACCTGGGGGCACTGATGGGCAGCAGGCTGGACATGAGCCAGCAGTGTGCCCAGGTGGCCAAGGAGGCCAATGGCAGCTGGCCTGGATCAGGAATGGTGTGGCCAGCAGGAGCAGGGCAGTGATTCTTCCCCTGTACTCGGCACTGGTGAGGCCTCACCTTGAGTGCTGTGTCCAGTTCTGGGCCCCCAATTTAGGAAGGACATTGAGGGGCTGGAGCGTGTCCAGAGAAGGGCAACAAGGCTGGGGAAGGGTCTGGAACACAAGTGCTGTGAGGAGTGGCTGAGTTTGGAGCTGGGGTTGTTTATCCTGGATAAAGGGAGGCTCAGGGCAGACAAGGTGCTGTTAGGTCACAGGTTGGACTTGATGATCTCAAAGGTCTTATTGATTCTGTGATTCTCTGAAAGCACCCTTGAAGCAGCTGCAGGATGAGCCCTGGGCCTCCTCTTCAGAAGGTCCAGCAGCCCATGGCCCTCAGCTTCTCCCCACAGGCCCCAAAGCCCATCCTGTCAGTCCTGCAGAGCCTCTCCAGCTCCTCCTCACTGCCCCACAACAGGGAGCCTCACAGCCACACACAGCAGTCCAGATGTGCCCCCTAGCCTGTGCTGCCTCTGGCAAGGGAACAGCACGAGGCACTGCAGGACCCTGCAGACAATTCATGAAGCACTTGTAGGATGATCCCGCTCCCCAAGGGATGTTCCCATGGTGCCAAGTCAGGAACTGAAATGGGGAGTGGGGCCAGAGAGGAAAGGGCAAACAGGGATGGGCAAGAGGAAGAAATGTGGAGCAGGAGAGAGGAAAGAAAGCAAAGGTGAAGCAAAGGAAATGCTCAGGGCTGTTTGGGGGTGGCTGCCAGGCAGCCCTAGCTCTGAGCAACAATGTCTGCAGTGGGACAGGAAACTCACAGCTCATGGGAACAAACTTTCTGGCTGACTTCAGAGGTCACAACAAAGCTGAGTGGTTTCCCTCCCATCCCCAGCCCTTGCTGGCCCCCAGGGCTGATGGTATTTGTGCTCACTCAGGTTCATCTCCCCACACCAACAGCATGGGGTGCTCACGCCTGCTGTGTGCAATGCAAACAGGGCTCCTGAGCCAGTGCTGCCGTGTGGCTAGCACAGCTTTTTCTCATGAGAAATTTTCTTGTGTTTTATAAATAAAGATAAAGTTTCGATGTTGTTGGAACAGTGTCCCAGAACTTGGACAGTGCAGGCCTGGCCAATCAGGCCTGGAGGAAGGCTTCTGACTGACCAATCTGGGTGACTTTTGAGAACTCTATATATGTGATGAAATCAAAACAATAAAGGTCATTCCTTCTTGCCACTGAGAACTGGTGCCTTCATTACTCTGCTAGCTGCTCAACAGCGACACTGCCGTGTCTCTGCCTGGAAGGATCAAGCAGCTCTGGGAGCTGGGGGAGAGGCCAGGGCTGCCAAGGGGGGATGTTGTTGGCAGCTCCATGAGGACGCTCTGGGACGCTGCCCTGGGCTGTCCAGCGCAGTGGGGATGGATCAGCCCCTGCTCTGCTGCTCCTTCCCTGCTCCTCCAGGGACCTTGCAGAGCCCCAGCCATGCTGTTTGCCCCCAGCCTGCCCACGGCCACCCTGCAGCTGCTCACGGGGGTTTTCTCTGCTCAGCATTGGCCTGGGCGTGTTCTGGAGAGAGCCTGGGCAAGGAGCCTCGAGCCCCCAGGCCCTGCCCTGAGGCGTCAGCTGTGCCCCAGCAGTGCCCATGGCCTGTCCCTGCTGCAGCCCCGGCACTGCCACCCCCAGCACTGGCAGCGACCCCGAGAGCACTCAGGCCCTACAGCAACACGAGGGGCAGCAGGGCAGCGGGGCAGTGGCACGGGAGCAGCACTGGCAACACCAAGTGCTGCTGCTCCTTGGCACAGCTGCTGTGCCACCCCTGATCTGCCCCAGCTGTGCCCACAGACATTGCTGCTGCAGCTCCACAGAAGGGAACAAAAGGGGGATCTCTGGTGAAAACTTGGCTGGGACATTCTTTAGTTTGTTTAAAGCCAAGAGCACAGCTCCTCATTGACAGACTATGGAGACCACAAAGGTGGATACAAACAAAATGAGAAATGGCACAACGACCTGTATTTGTGGATGTTAAAAAACTAAAACAAAGGAAAAAACCCCACACCCAAACCAACAGGTACTATCAAAGATGACTCATATAACAAGTGATTTCAAGAATTTGGCAACCAGTTTAATGTTTCTGAAATCATCCAGTCATCAGTCTCCACACTGCAGCCTTGAGCTCCTGGTTCCTCAGGCTGTAGATGAGAGGGTTCAGTATTGGAGACACCACTGAGTACAGAACTGACACTGCCAGATCCAGGGATGGGGATGAGATGGAGGGAGGCTTCAGGTAGGCAAAAATGGCACTGCTGAGGAAAAGGGAGACCACGACCAGGTGAGGGAGGCATGTGGAAAAGGCTTTGTGCCGTCCCTGCTCAGAGGGGATCCTCAGCACAGCCCTGAAGATCTGCACATAGGAGAAAACTATGAACACAAAACAACCAAAGGCTAAAGATAAACTAACAGCAAGGAGCCCAAGTTTCCTGAGTTTGGAGTGTGAGCAGGAGAGCTTGAGGATGTGTGGGATTTCACAGAAGAACTGGCCCAGGGCATTGCCATGGCACAGGGGCAGGGAAAATGTATTGACTGTGTGCAGCAGAGCATTGAGAAAGCCACTGGCCCAGGCAGCTGCTGCCATGTGGGCACAAGCTCTGCTGCCCAGGAGGGTCCCATAGTGCAGGGGTTTGCAGATGGACACATAGCGGTCATAGCTCATGATGGTGAGGATGGAAAGCTCTGCACCCATCAAGAAGAGAAAGAAAAAGAGCTGTGCAACACATCCTGAGTAGGAGATGTCCCTGGTGTCCCAGAGGGAATTTTGCATGGCTTTGGGGACAGTGGTGCAGATGGAGCCCAGGTCAGCCAGGGCCAGGTTGAGCAGGAAGAAGAACATGGGGGTGTGCAGGCAGTGGTTCCAGGCTACGGCGCTGATGATGAGGCTGTTGGCCAGGAGGGCAGCCAGGGAGATGCCCAGGAAGAGGCAGAAGTGCAGGAGCTGCAGCTGCCGTGTGTCTGCGAATGGCAGGAGGAGGAAGTGGCTGATGGAGCTGCTGTTGGACATTTTGAGCCTCTCGACATGGGAACCTGTTCATGGAGAAAAGGACAGTGACAAGTCAGAAAATACTTTCCTGAGCAATGTCCTGGCCGTATCTCCCAGCCCTGCCCCTGCCACTCTGTTTCCCCCAATTTCCCTTTTCTCAGAGCTCTTCCTCCAGCCCCATGCCTGGAGCTCTGCTGGGATCTGGCCCTGTTGCTGTGACAAACAGTGGCTCTGCCCATGGACACCGAGGAGTCAGCTCTGCTCTGCAGCAGTGGGGTCATGGGAATGGGGGACAGGGACCAGTCCTGGGTTGGACTTCATCAGACCAAACTGCCCCTAAGGCAGAGGAGCTTGGCAGCATCTCCTGTCCCAGGGCTGAGGAACAGTGACAGCCAGAGGCAGTTTGAGAGGATTTCCTGCTGTGCTCAGGGAGAACAGAGAGAACTGTGCAAGGCAAGAGGATTGGCTGTAACTCAGTGAAGGGTGAGGGGAGCTGCTCTGTTGCTCCATCTGCTCCCAGCTGCCCTTTCTGAGATCAAGGGCAGTCCCTGTGTTCCCCTGAAAATCAGCCTGACACAGCTGAGAGCAGAGGGACTCACAGTAGAGCCAAATGGCTAAACCTTTCTCAGAGTCTCAGCCTCACTGCTGGCCAAGGACACTCCTGTCCCCCAGTGTCCCCTGGAAGGCAGCTCACAGCTTGGATGGACACCCCGAGGACACACCAAGGGTCCTGGCCATGGAACTGCTTGAGGAGAGTCATTTCATTGCCAGCCTGCCAGCCTGCCCTGCCCAGAGCTGCCCAGGGCAGAGGGAGCTGGGACACCTCATTGCTGTGCTCACCCTGCACAGGAGGAGCCCCAAGGGCTGTGCCTGACCCTGCAGCTGCAACTGCCATTGCCAGAGAGCCTGTCAGCAATGCCAGGAGCAGCTGAGCAAGGCAAGGAGAGAGACAGCCGAGCCCTGAGGAAAAGCCTTTCCCTGCCCAGCCCTGCACAGCCCCTCGCAGGCAGCAGCAGTGCAGGACAGTCGCCCTCAGGCCCTGGTCAGCAGGGAATGGGCAATGGCAGGAGAGATGCCCTTCATCTCTGGTGCTGCTCTGCCGGCCCAGGAGGGGACTGAGGGCCCCGAGCCCCCGGGTTGAGGGCTGTGCTGGCTGCCAGGGGACACAAGAGCTCTGCTGCTCAGGGCAGCTGGCAGATCCCCTGCCCTGGCAAAGAGCCCTCAGGGCTGCAGGAGCTGCTCTGCAGGACAGCCCTGGGCACCCCTGGCTGCACCCCCACCTTCCCAGCCTGCAGCCATCCCTGGCAGCAGCAGCTGTCCTGCCCTGTCCCTCTGACGGTGCCCAGGGCAGCCCCGCTCTGCAGCACATCCTTCCCCAAACCAGAAACACCAGCAGAGCCATCCTTACAGTCATATCAGTGCTGCCATGTGTCAGCTTTAGGAGATCCCTGCAGCCAGAGACTTACTGTGTCAGAAGTTGTGAGGATTTCTCCATGAATAAGCTCAGAATTGTCCTTCCAGTTGCTTTAAGCCTCTGTCTGCTTCACTCCTCTCAGGTACCTGCAGGCAGCACCCTCAGCCCTGCTGGGCTGGGAGAGAAACTGCTCATCAGGAGAAACGTCTTTTTGAAGTTCTTCTTGGTTGCCAGGAGTTCCCTCTGTGCCAGGAGCCCAGCCCAGCTCAGCAGCACAGCAACAGCACAAGGACTTTAATGAGCCTCTCAGGAATTTGGTGTTGTTTACATGAAACTCAGTCCCTGAGAGAATGTTCAAAAAACTTCTCAAGAACTCAGATTCACACTCAAAGTTTCTTTTACTTTTAATAGGTATCACTTAGGGACACAACTGAGAAAGTGTCCTCAGGTTCCAGTTAGAGCAGAACACTGGAGGCAGTGATGACAGACTGGGACAAAGAAGGCAAAGGTGTCTCTGATGCTGAGCAAACCTGGATATGTTTCAGGAATGCAAAGGGCCAAGGCCTGAGCCCCAGCCCCTGGCAAGGCAGATCCTGTCCCTCCCTCAATGCTCAGGGCTCTTCCCAGGGCACTGGGATGTGCAATGCCAAGGGCAGGACCATGGGGCAGCCCCTGCCAGGCTGCTGGGCAGGGACAAGGAGGCAATGAGGCCCCAGGGCTGCAAGGGTCACTTGTGTCCTCCTCATGGCCTCAGGGCCAGGGACAGCAGCCATGGCCAAAGTGCTGCACAAGTTGGCTCTGTCAGGGCCTTGCAGCTCCTGCACATCCCTCTGCCCTCACCAGCCCAGGCTGTCCTACGCTGTCCATGCCCTGTGCCTCTGTCCCTGCAGGCTGTCGTCATCCCCCGGCTGCCCCACCTCGCTGGCCCTTCCTTTGCTGACAGCTCTGCGTCCTGCCTGCCTCTGCCTTGGCACACAGAGCCTTGGGCTTGATAACAGATGGGTTAATTCAATTTTTCTTGGGCCTGTGAACTTATAGCAGGGAAACAAAGCATGCAAGGTCTGCTTTCCCAGCAAGGATGGTTGGAAGAGAAAAAGAAAACATCTGGCTCAAGGGTGCAGTGAGAGAAAAAATAAGGACTGAGTCTGGGAACTTGGGTGGGTTTTATGGTAATGGGTAAATTGTAATACACATGTAGTCACTGTAGATAAACAACAGACTTGTAGAATCAGGAGTCCATGTAAGGTTAGGAGTTATTCCCCCACTGGACCTCAGATCTGAATAAATGATGTCCTCTTTAACACCAAATTAGTGTTAAGGAGTCTTATTCTCATATTTCAGAGATTTGGTGGCAGAAGGGCCACACAGAACCAAGGAATCAAGTTCCATTGTGACACTATGGAGTGTCATGGAACCAAAGAGACAATTGTGACAATGTGTGACAATTGCCTCCATGGAACCAACTGTCTATTGTGACACTGCAGATCCAAGGAGACCATTATGACACCGAAAAACTTTATGGAACCAAAAAAAAAGTACATTGTGACAGAGAAAAGTGCCATGGAACCAAGGGGCCATTGTGACACTGTGGGGCTGCATGGAACCAAAAAGCCATTGTAACACATCAGGGCTGCACGGAACCAATGGTCCATTGTTATACTGCAGATCCAAGGAGACCATGGTGACACTATGGAACCTCCTGGAACCATGGGTCCATTGGGACACATCAGGGCCTCACAGAACAAGGACTCCACTGTGACAGTGGGAAACCTCACGGAATCAAGGTGACCATGTTACACTATGGAACGTCGTGGAACAAAGGATCCATGGTGACACTGAGGATACACGGAAACCATTGTGACACTGAGGAACCTCATGGAACCAAGGGTCCATTGTTACACTGGGAAGCCCTGTGGAACCAAGGGGACCATAGTGACACTGAGTTCTCCATGGAATGAAGGGGCCAATCTGATACTGCTGGGCCTCATGGAACCAAGGGCACAATAGTGACACTGTGAGGCTCCGAGGGACCAAGGCGACATTCTTATACTGCAGAACCAAGGAGACCATTGTGACACTACAGGGCATCATGGAACCAAGGGTCCATTGTGACACAGCAGGTACTCATGAAACCACGGAGGCCATTTTTACACTTTGAGGCCTTGCAGAACCAAAATGCCATTGTGACACTCTGGGGTTCAATGGAACCAATGGTCTCTTGTGACACTGCAGGGCCTCGTGGAATCATGGAGAGCATTTTGACACTGCAGGCTTCATTGAACCAAGGAGTCCATTGTGACACTACCAGACCTCATGGAAGCAAGGAACCATTGTGACACTGTGAGGCCATGTTGGGCCAAGGGACAATTGTGGCACTGTGTGGCACCATGGAAACCAAGGAGACCACTATGACACTCTGGGGCCTCATAGAACCCATGGGGCCATTTTGACACTGCACAGCCTCATGGAACCAAGGAGAGCATTGTGACACTGCACAGCTGCACAGAATCAAGGAACCACTGTGTCATTGTGGAAGCCAATGGAACCAAGTGGTACATTGTGGCACTGTTGGGTCCCATGGAACCAAGGAGCCATTGTGACAGTGTAGGGTGTCATGGAACTAAGGAACCACTGTGACACTGTGGGGGTTGCTGGAAACAAGGAATCCATTGTGACTTGTAGGGACCCCATGGAACCAATGATCCACTGGGATAATGTGGAGCCAAGCAGTCCATTGTAATGCTGTAGAGCCTCATGGAATCAAGGAAATCATTGTGGCACTACAGAGCCCCGTGGAGCCAAAAGGCCATTGTGACACTCATGGAACAATGGAATCCACTGTGACACTGTGGGGCCTTATGGAATGAAGGAGACCATTGTGACACTGCAGAGTGCCATGGAACCAAGAGAATCAATTGTGACACTTCAGGGCCTTGTGGAAGCAAGGGGATCATTGTGGCACTGTGAGGCCTTTTATAGCCAAGGGCCAGTGTGGCACTGCAGGGCTTCATGGAACCAAGGGGCCATTTTGACACTGTGGAACCAAGGAGACCATTGGGACACTGTGGGGCCTGACTGAACTGAGGAGAATATTGTGACACAGCAAGACCTCATGGAAACAAGGATCCATTGTGACAGCTGGAGTCTCATGTCACCAGGAGTCCAGTTGTGACACTGCAAAGCCAAGGAGGTCATTGTGGCACTACAGGGCCCTTGGAACCAAGGTGACCATTGTGACGCTAGGGGCATCATGGAACCAAGGGGCCATTGTGACACTGTTACCCAAAAATCGGCAAAAACTCCAGAAACTCCTAAACACCAATGGAGGATTTGGAAGCAGCATTCTTGATTTGGCCAGATGCACAAAGCAATATCTCCTCTGAAATACCATGCATGCTGAGTGCAGGAAAATTCCTGTTTACAGATTCTATTTTATATACATATTCATTGATTGTCCCAGAAAAAACATACATATGATAATAATTTCCCCAAAATCATTAACATCTTTTCCCTCCCATTTACACATATATTTTTCTGTCCTTGGGGGTCACTTTGGGGGTCCCTGGAGGTTGGTGACCCCAAAGTCACACCTGACTGCCTGGTGAATTGGTAAAAATTGCCACAACTGGAGCTGGTCGCTTTCCAGTTCTTCTTGCACTATGGAAATTGTACAGATCCATGGGCCAGTGGTTTCTGAAGAACAAGCAATGTGTTAGCTCCCCAGGTGCAGATGGTTTTTCATCTGGTAACATCTTCCTTGTTACAGAAGGTGAAACTATAATATATTTGCTGTTTGTAACCCACCATCCCTCTTGATTCATAGTGGCTTTTATTGCATTTGCTTTACACTGATTTCTGCAGGGTCCCACTTACCTTCTACACAGTTTGGGGGGTCCCACTCCATCTTACCCCCCCATCTCCCCATTCCCATTTACCCCATTCCCATCCTCTGTTCACCGCATAGCTCCTCACCTGCAGCCTGGGGTGCTCCCAGCACCACCAGTGCAACGGTACAGCCCCAGCTATCCCCACTTGCCGCATCCCCAGCACCGGGCAGTGCCTTCAGCCCCAAAGCAGCCTTGCTGTGCCCTGGGTATCCCCAAAGCAGCCTCACCCCGAGTGGCACTGGCAGCACCAGTCCGGAGCAGTGTGGAGCTCGGGGGACATCAGCCGTGCCGGGCAGGGCCGAGCCCCGTGGGAATTCCCTTGGAGCTTTCCTGAGCACAGAGGCCTGAGAGACCTTTCCAGGACAGACTCAGGCCAAGGAACCCTTGAGTCCCTCAGCCCCACATCGCTGTCTGCTGGAACTCAATCCCCCTCCCCATCCCACAGCAGCTCTGCATTTCCCTCCTCCAGCCTTGGTCTCCAGCACAGCCATGGAGGCTCTTTTGGCTCTGCACTTTTCCTGCAGCCACCAAGGCCAGCTGAGCTCTGCCTTTCCCACACTCAGCCCTGCCCAGCACAGGCAATGCCCAGCAATTCCCTGTCTGCTGCTGGCCTTGCTGGCATCCCCGGCAGCAGCTCCATGGCCCCTTTGTGCCCTGCTGCCCCAGCCATGGTGCCACAGCCCCCTGTGCAGCCCAGCCCAGGCCAGGAGCATTCCGGGTGGGAACAGCCCCTGTGCCGTGGTGCCCACAGCAGCCCCTGGGGCTCTGTGCCCCCATGGCCTCCCTGCTGGGCAGCCTCTCCAAGCTCCTGCACAGCCCGTGGCACCTGTGGCCCTTCCCAGCCAGCCCTGCCCCAGGCTCTGCTGGGCTCGGGGCCAGCAGAGAGGCCGGGCAGGGCTGGCCATTGCCGGGAACAGGCCCTGAGCCCCGCGGCAGGATGGAGCTGGGGCACAGCCAAACTCACCCGCAAACCTGGGCTGAGCAGCCAGGGCTGGCAACGGCTGGGGACATAGGCTGGGGCTGACAAATGTCCTGGGCCCCCTCCCTGCTCTGTCTGTGCCACCAAGGGCACAGAGCAGCCTCCTCTCTGTGCCACTTGCCTGTTTTCCATCCCTTCCCCAGGCCCTGGCTCTGCCCCACAAGCCCTGGGCTCAGTCCTGCCCCTGCACGCTCACACAGGCTGAGATGGACACTGATGGTTTCTCTGGCAGCTTCTCTCAGCCCAGCCCAGCTCCCTCCAAGCTCTGCCAGCTGCCCTGAGCTCTCTGCAGCACCAAGGGCCTCTCCCCAGCACAGCCCAGCCGCCTCTGGCCCCACAGCCCTGCTCAGGCCAGGCTGCTCTAGGCAGTGGCCCCACGGCCTCAGCCCCTCTGAAGGGCACAGCAGCAGCTGGAGCTGCCAGAGGACTCAGCCCCAGCCATGGGGGAACGTGCTTGGCCAAAGGAAAAGGAGGCTCCTTCTTGATGCCTGATGATTTTTGCCTTTTATTTTTTATATACCCTTTTATACATTTTTATACCTCTTCCATACTTTCTGTATCCTCTATCCCCTTAACCTACACACTTGTAATTTTTGCAGTCTGATATTCTTCCTCAGATTTAAGGTTCTGCAAGGCAGAAAGCCTAAATATTTATAGTAATAGGCCAGAGAGCCCTATGCTATCAAAAACTCTCCAGGGCATGTTTTGTAAACAGGGCTCTCGCCTCACACTGGTGGGTTTCTTTAGAATAGGGGGATATTACTTCTTTTGTTAATTTTCCTATTGGGGAATTCTAGACTGATATGCTAATTTGAAAAGTCTATAAAAATTTTATACACATTATATGGTGTGTGCATCTCAGCAGGTTCCACCTTGGAAGAGCTGTGCACCTAGGTTCCTATTAAAATACCGAGGTAAAACCATTCAATCCCTTTAATCATGTTGCCCTCATAATTCTAAGACCAACTGAAAGGCAGCACTGTGTGCCCTGCTGTCCTGTCCAGGAGATGCTGAGAGCTCTGCAGCCCCTCCTGCCATCCCATCTCCCCACATCAGCACAACAGCCCTGGCCTTGTGGCCATCAGGAGCTGTTCCTGCTCCAGGCCCAGGGCTCATCCCAAAGCTGGGGCAGCCAGAAAGCTGCCCATTTCTCTTCATTCCTCCTGTGATGAGGATGCATCCTCAGCAACTTGGAGGTTCCCTGAGGAATTTTACTACTCCAGAGGCTTGTTCAGCCTTCAGCTCTTCAGCTCGGGCTCCTTAACATTTGAAAACATCCTAAGAAGGCAATCCTCTGGGAATCATTTATGTTTTCAATTGTTTTGTGGTTAATTAGACCAACTCCAGAAGTGTATTCAAAAGAAATACACTATATTTAAGAACAATGAAGACAGAATCTTGGGCCTGTTTAGTTTTCTTTTCCTGTTCATACATTTTTATCAGCAAACTCCATCTGATATTGATCTCTAGCATCTCCTAATGCAGTCTGAATAAATATAAACATCAAGACACTTTATGGCTGACAATCAATCAGACTCTGTCCCTAACCCCCTCCCCACCATTTCCCTCATCCAAGCCCTGGGACTCAGAGCAGCCTTGTGCAAATCTCAGCTTTCTCCACTCCAGGCTGCACCTGCAGCTTTCAGCTCCTTGGCACAAACTCCCAGCTGCTTTCCTTGGAGAAGGAGCTGCCTGAGACACAGAGGGATGTTCATTTATTATCAGCAAACAGTAGCAAGGGAATGCAGAGCTCCATAAAAGACAGAAGTCCAGCCCAAGGAGTTCTGGGCAATGGAGTCACAGCCAGGGTGTCCCCAGGGCTCAGGACTGGGGCCACTTCAGTTAAATCTCTTTATTGCTGATCTGGATGAGGGCACCGAGGGCACCCTCAGTCAGTTCCCAGGTGACCCCAAGCTGGGTGGGAGTGTGGCTGTGCTGGAGGGCAGGAAGCTCTGCAGAGGATTCTGGACAGGCTGCAGCCATGGGCCCAGGACAATTGGATGAGGTTCAGCAAGGCCAAGGGCAGCGTCCTGCCCTGGGGTCACAACCACACCAAATCCCTGGCTGTGCTGGGCTGTGCATGGGAGCTGCTGGGAGCCCAGCAGAGCTCAGCAGCACAGCAACAGCACAAAGACTTCTCCTGTGGGTTGGGTGTGGAGTCCCTGAACATCAGTCCCTGAGAGGGAGTTGAAGAAATCTCTACAGAATTCAAAGTCACAATAAATCTTCAATGTTTCTTGAAGTTTTAATGGATCTCACTAAGGGACACAACTGAGAATGTGTCCCCAGGTTCCAGGTAGAGGAGAACACTGGAGGCAGTGATGACAGCTGGGGACAAACAAGGCAAAGGTGTCTCTGATGCTGAGCAAACCTGGATGTGTTTCAGCAATGCAAAGGGCCAAGGCCTGAGCCCCAGCCCCTGGCAAGGCAGATTCTGTCCCTCCCTCAGTGCTCAGGGCTCTTCCCGGGGCACTGGCATGTGGGGATGTGCAATGCCAAGGGCAGGACCATGGGGCAGCCCCTGCCAGGCTGCTGGGCAGGGACAAGGAGGCAATGAGGCCCCAGGGCTGCAAGGGTCACTTGTGTCCTCCTCATGGCCTCAGGGCCAGGGACAGCAGCCATGGCCAAAGTGCTGCACAAGTTGGCTCTGTCAGGGCCTTGCAGCTCCTGCACATCCCTCTGCCCTCTCCAGCCCAGGCTGTCCTACGCTGTCCATGCCCTGTGCCTCTGTCCCTGCAGGCTGTCGTCATCCCCCGGCTGCCCCACCTCGCTGGCCCTTCCTTTGCTGACAGCTCTGCGTCCTGCCTGCCTCTGCCTTGGCACACAGAGCCTTGGGCTGATCCAGACTTCTTCTGGGGGATGTGTTGCACCACAGCATTGCCCTGGGAGGGAAATTCCTTTTTCCTCGTTTCAAGTCTAAACCTCCCCAGCTGCCCTTGATGCCATTATTTCTTCCTCATGCTCATTTCCACTATGGAGAAAAGCTCCACATCTCTCAATCCACCCTTCAAGCCCTCCCAGGCTACTCCTTTTCTGTCCTCAGTCTCCACACCCCTGAGCCCAGGGCCCTCAGCCTCTCCCTGCTGCTTACGGGATGCGGCCTCCAAACACCATTTTGGGAGATTTTTCAGTTGTCCCCAGGATCTGTGAAAAAGGAAACATAGTGGTTAAAGTCCAAGAAAAACAGAGTGTTATTTTCTCCCAAATCTTGCAGAGACAAAACAAGGTCAAATATGTTTACATTGAACAAGAGTGGATTTAGATTTGTTACCAGGAAGAAATATTTTATGATGAGAGGTGCACAAAACTGCAATTGTTTTTCCTGAGTAGGGAATGCCTCATCTCAGAAATTGTCCAGGATGAGGATCTTTGCACAACCTGACATAGTGAAACCCCTCCCCTCCCCAAGGATGGAATTCCTGTTGTGTGGTGTCTCTGATGTGCTGGGTGAGCTCACAGTGCTTCTGGCCAGAATGTCAGCTGAGGGCCAAGCAGGCTGCTGCAGTGGCAGTGACCTCACAGCCATCACCATTGCAGCTATGTCCCCTGGCCTGGCTCTCCCCTTTCCTCTGCCCCTGTCTTGTCTCTGCTGGGATGAGCAGTCTTGTGATGAACGTTTTGTCCCCAAGCTCCTGAGGCCAATCGTTTGTCAATCAGGCTCCTGTCACAGCAGTGACCTCATATTCAACATCCCAATTTATGTTGCCTTTGCCTATCGCTCTTCATGCACTCCCTTGACTCCTCGTCTCTGCTGGAGCTCACATTCAGTAGCCAAACCCAAACCCTTCTTGGCCTTGCTCTCTGCCCTGCCCCAGGGCTGACAGAGCCAGGGTGGCTCAGGTGACCTTGAGGCTTTGCAGGGCTCAGGCACAAGGGCTGTGACAGTCAGTGCTGAGGTCACACTCTGGGGTGGAGCAGAGCCCAGCCAGAAATCCCCCCTGAAGCAGCAGCTCTGCAGTGGTGGCCACCAGGCTGGGTTGGCAAGGGAGGCTTCTGGCCATGGCCTGCAGGAGCTGCTGCTGCCCAGGTGCCTTTGGTGTCTCATGTCCCACTTTGCCTGGCACAGCTCCCACCACGTCACTCTGCACTTGTGCCCAAGGCCTTCACTGGGTTGCTGCTGGCCTGGGGCTTTTCCTCCAGTGGGATCTGCCCTGGTCCTGGCACAGGAAAGGCAGTTCCTGCTGGAGCAGGAGGCTCTGCCTGCAATGAGCTCCAACAACTCCAACAAGCCCTGTTTGCAAAGCCCCCAGGGGTAATTGCAGAAGGGAGGTTACACTGCTTTTGGGGTGAATAATGCTGAAAGCAGCCTGACTCCTCCATCCCAAAGTTCAGCATCCTGAGAGGGAGCTGAAGATGGGGCAGAGCTGGAAAAATCCCCAGAGAAAGGAATTACCAAGTGACACCACTGAGAACTTCTCCAGAGCTGCTGAGCTGGCACAGCCTGGGCACATCTGACTGGCAGGGCAGCACTTCAGGCTGTAAAAGCCTCAGCACAAATTTTAACAGCAGCACCTCCTGACATTTCTGGTCTTGGAGGGGTGTGGCGTTTCCTCCCTGCAGTGGGGACAACCCTCAAGATCACTGCTCAAAGCTGAGATTTGCCCATGGTTGTTTGCCTGGGGGAGTGACATCAATCTCTACTTAATTACTAGTTTTGGTTTAACACATTTTCTTCAAAATTGCTACCTAGAGTGCTCTATTTTAATAACTGTTATAGATCCTATGCTGTAAATAATTATGATTAAGATCTTTTTGCCTAATCATGATCATAATAAATCATATCTGTATTTATATATCTAGTTTTCCATCACAAATTCTGTGGGAAAATTGTATAAAGGTTCAAGTACACCTGAATAATGCTGTACACATAAACCCTTGACAAGGTCTGGGGCTGGGATTGGATCCAGCCACTTCCAGGCTCCTCTGTCAGAAGCAGTTTAGGTAGCTTGTAGGTTCTGGAGGGGTTTCAGGATCTATGGGGAGTGTTGGGAGTCCTTTCTGCTCCCACGGGGAGCTCCTCTAATAAACTTCGCCTGAAGCTCCCACTCTGCCCATGACAGGAGTCCCTGTGAGTGTCTGTGACATGCTGGCTCTCTGACAGCCTGGGGACTCCTGGAATGTCACTGTGGAGCTCCTGTGAGTGCCTGTGACAGATCAGGGCCTGAGCAGCCCAAAGTCCCCTGGGATGTCACCGTGGAATATCTGTGACTGCCTGTGACCACACGGCTCTTTGTCATCCTCAGAAACCCCTGGGAGGTCTCCATGGAACCCTTGTCTCTGCCTGTGACATTCCAGCTCTTGAGCAGCCTAGAGACTCTTGGAATGTCCCCATGGAACCCCTCTGAGTGCCTGTGACAAACTGGCTCCTTAGCACCAGGACCCATTGCTATGGTCAGTTTCCATGGCAACCATCACCAGGACCTGTTGCTATGGTCAGTTTCCATGGCAACCATCACCAGGATCCATTGCTATGATCAGTTTCCATGGCAACCATCACCAGGAGCCATTGCTATGATCAGTTTCCATGGCAAGCATCACCAAGACCTGTTGCTATGGTCAGTACCTTGGCAGCTCCATGGAGACCCAATACCAGGGCTGGTTGCCATGGACACCAGCTCAGGCCTGGAACCACAGCCCATTTCCATGGTAACCATTTGCCATCCCATTCCGAGGGTCATGGGATCACAGAACCACAGAATTGTCTGAGCTGGGAGGAACCACCAGGATCACCAAGTCCAACTCCTGGCCCTGCCCAGGACACACCAAAATGCCAGCCTGGGCCTGGGAGCAGTGACCAAACACTCCTGGAGCTCAGAGAGCCTTGGAGCTGTGAGCTCTTCCCTGGGGAGCTGATCAGTGCCTGAGCAGCCTCTGGGGGAAACCTTTCCTGAGATCCACCCTAAACCTGCCCTGACTGAGCTCCAACCCAAACCTGCCCTGACTGAGCTCCACCCTAAACCTGCCCTGACTGAGCTCCACCCTAAACCTGCCCTGACTCAGCTCCAACCTAAACCTGCCCTGACTCAGCTCCAGCCTAAACCTGCCCTGACTCAGCTCTACCCTAAACCTGCCCTGACTGAGCTCCAACCTAAACCTGCCCTGACTCAGCTCCAACCCTTCCCTCCAGTCCTGTCCTTGAGCACCACAGTGACCCTGGATTGAAGTGAATGGGGTGTTACACTATGGGAAACCAGAATAAAGAGATCACCTGCCAAATGTCCTCCCAGCGTGGATCACCAGCAATGTGGGTCACCAGGGCTCTTCACAACATAGGTCCTCTGATGGGGAATGAAGTTGGTGCAGTGGACAAAGCTCCTCCTGCAGTCAAGGCACTCACAAGGCTTCCCCTACCAGTGGCTCCATCAATCTTTGGTCAAGTGAGACCTCATGGAGAAGCTCTTGCCACACTCAGGACACTCGTAGGGCCTCTCCCCAGTGTGGATCCTCCTGTGCCAGAACAGGTTGGAGGCATAACTGAAGCTCTTCCCACATTCCAGGCACTTGTAGGTCTGTTCCCCTGTGTGGATCATCTGGTGGTGGATCAGGCTGGAGCTTCTGCTGGAGCTCCAGCCACCTTCCCGGCACAGGTTTGGAGCTTCTCCTCATGGGGGATCTCCATGGCTTTTCCTCTTCCAGGAGGTTCTGCTGGAGAGATTTGTCCTCCCTGGTCTCAGTCCTAAATTTGTTTTCTGGGGGAGGAAGGAAGGAAGCAGCATGAACAAGGGCAGAAAGTAAAAAGGAGAAGGGAAAAGGGAGGGAGGGAGGGAGGGAGGGAGGGAGGGAGGGAAGAGAAAGGAGATCCCCCCAGTCCATCCCCAGCAGGACAGCATTGGCAGCAGGGCTGTCCTGTATCCAGGGGCGATGCTGAGCTGGACCACAGAGGAGAAGAGAGGGGGAAAGGGGCAGTGGCTTCCTCCTCACCTGCTTGGGTGTCCCAGGGCATCTTCCTCTTCCTCGCAGCTTCCTTCTCCATCTAGCAAAGGATCAGGAGTGAGAAATCCTTGTTTGGGGAGAAAAACAAGGTTTGAGTATGTGGGGTTGGGGGTTCCTCCTGCCAAAATCCATCTCTAGAAGTCACTGTGCATCTGGAGTCCAAAAAAACTTCCAAAACACCAACATTCAGCCCCAAAAAGCCTCACAGGAGCTCCCCCTCTCTGGTCTCTCCACTTTGGGGTTCTGGGGTTCCTCCTTGCCCAGGCTGCTGGGGGGCTTGCATGTATTGGAGGTCCCTCCCTCTACGTGGACCTGGCACTCCACAGGCTGCCAGGAGTCCTGGGAATCCCAGAAGTTCCATCCTCTTTGGTCTCCCCAGTTAGGGATGCTGGGGTCGTTGGGGGTCCTGGGGTCCCTTCTCCCCTTATTCTCTGCTTTGGGAGAGAATCCAGATCCCAGCAGTGGCAGCACTGGGAGGGACTGGGCTGTACTGGATCATACTGGCAGTGACTGGGATCATACTGGGGGCAACTGGAACCATACTGGGGCAACTGGGAGTGCCTGGGAATGACTACAGGCATGCTGAGGGCAACTGGGACATACTGGCAGTGTCTGTAACCATACTGGAGTGACTGGAACCACACTGGGAACAGCTGAGACCATGCTGGGGACAACTGAGAGCAAGTGGGAAAGACTGGGTCTGCACTGGGAGCAACTGGGCAGGACTGGGATCCTGCTGGGAGGGACTGGGATGATACAGGGAAAGACTAGGACTATACCAGGGGCAACTGGGTGCAATTGGAATCTCACTGGGAGGAACAGGGAATAACTGGAACCATGCTGGGAACAACTGGAATCATATTGGGATCACAGTGGGAGCAGCTGGGGCCATGCTGGGGGAGACTGGGATCACATTGGGGGTGACTGGAATCATACTGGGATTTACTGGGAGTGGCCATGAGCAACTGGAATCATGCTGAAAGCAACTGGAAGGAAGTGGGAGTGACTGGGAGCATGCTGGGGGCAGCTGGGATATACTGGGAGAGACAGGGAGTCACTGGGATCATACTGGAAGTGACTGGAACCACAGTGGGGGTGAAAGGGAGCAACTGGAACCACAGCTGGGGTATACTGGGAGCAAGTGGGCCCATGCTGGGGAAATACTGGAATCACACTGGGAGTAGGGGCACTGGGATCATACTGAAAGTGACTGGAATTATACTGAAAGTGACTGGGATCATACTGAAAGTGGCTGCAGTCATACTGGGATTATAGTGGGTGTGAATGGACTCTGATTGGGGGTTACTGGGAGCTACCAGGCCCATGCTGGGAGCCTGCTGGGGAAACACTGGGAGGAGCTGGGAATGAGGTGGTGCATGCCGGTGACAACTTGGATGTACTGGGAGTGACTGGGTTCATACTGGGGGCAACTGAACTGTATTGAGGTAACTGGGAGTGACTGGGAATGACTACGAGAATGCTGAGGGCAACTGGGATATACTGGGAGTGTCTGAGACCATACAGGGGCCACACTGGGAGCAACTGGAGGGAACTGGGACCAATCTGTGGGCAACTGGGGGCAAATGGGAGTGACTGGGGTCCTGCTGGGAGAGACTGGGATCATATTGGACTCATACTGAGAGTGACTGGGATTATGATAGGGCAGCTGAGAGTGACTGGCTCCATGCTGGGGGAGACTGGGATCATACTAGGGGCAGCTGGGAGAACTGGGAACACACTGGGCCAGAGTGGAAGGAATTGGGAGCAACAGGGGCTGTACTGGTGGCAAATTGCATCATATGACTGGGAATGACTGGGTTCTTACTGGGAGCAAAAGGGATCCTACAGGGAGTGAGTGGAAATGACCAGGATCATACTGGCAGTGACTGGGCTCATACTGGGAGTGACCAACAAACTGGGACCACATGGGCAGGGGGCAACTGGGCTCATACTGGAGCAGCCATTGCCAGGATCGAGGAAAGCCCTGAGCCCCTTTCCTGGCCATCCTACCCCTCCAGCCCCCAGACCCTCCTGCCAGGGGTCCCGGGAACCTCAGGGTCTCCCCTCTCCGGGTTGCCCCCTCGGGGTTCTGGGGGTCTCCTCTCTCTGGGGTTCAGCTCAGGGCAGCTGGGGCTCCTGGAGGTTCCCTCGCTGTGTCTCTATTTCAGGGTCCTGGGGATCCCTCAGCTCCGCTATCGCCCCCCTTGCTCTCCCCATCCCAGGGGTCCCGGGCTTCTCCCATCCCCCTGCTCTCCCAGGGGTCCCCAAAACCAGTGTCCCCCTCCCCCCTCCGGACTCTGCCGGCACTGCCACCGGGACCTCCCAAAAAACACCTCCCGGGGACCCCTCGGGATCCTCCCAAGGCACATTTGTAGCTCGGCTTTGGAGTCCCGCAAGCTCCAAACATCTTCCCCCAAAACCACCCAAACCCAAGGACTCCCCAGGATATTTGGGGTTAACTCCCCCTCCCCGAGCACCTGCGGGATGGGGGGCGATGGTCTGGGGGGCTGCGAATTCAGAGAGAGCTGCAAATTCAGAGAGAGCTGCGAATTCAGAGAGCGCTGTGAATTCAGAGAGCGCGGCGAATTCAGAGAGCGCCGGAACTGTGAGCTTTTTCCTCTTCCTCTTCCTGCTCCTCCCCTTCCTCTTCCTCTACCCACCTCCCTCTCCTCCGCCTTGACCACCTTCTCCTCCTCCTTAATCTCTCAGTCCCTCAGCATCCTCCTCCTCCATCGCTTCTCCCTCCTCCTCCCTCCTCCTCCTCCGCCGTTCCCCAAGCCCTGCAGCCGCGGGAGGAGCGGGGATGCAGCCAGGACAGCTCGGCATGGGCAGCGCGGGGCTCTCGGCTGCTCCCAGCCCAGCGCTGGGGACAGGGGGAGCCTGGCCTGGGGAAAAGGAGAGGGAAACAGGGAGAACTGGGGGCTGCAGATCCAAAGTGGGCCTTGGTGGGGACCCTGGGCAGGGAGTTGCAGCCCTTGGGGCTCCTGTGGGGAGCCTGGAGATCCGGGAGGGAGGAATGTAGAGAGGGGTGGGGGATCCCGGGAGTGGCAGCACTGGGAGGGACTGGGCTGTACTGGGAGCATACCGGCAGTGACTGGGTTCGTACTGGGGGCAACTGGAACGGTGCTGGGGCAACTGGGAGTGCCTGGCCATGACTACGAGCTTGCTGAGGACAACTGGGATATCCTGGGATCACAGTGGGAGTAGCTGGGTGCATGCTGAGGGAGACTGGGATCACACAGGGTGACAGGGATCATAGTGGCATCCTACTGGGAGTGACTAGCATGTGGGGGCAGTTTGGACCATGTTGGGGGCAACTGGCATACACTGGGAGTGACTGGGATCATGCAGGAGGTGACTGGAAGCTCCTGGGAGTGACTGGGACCACCCTCAGGGTGACTGGGAGTGGCTGTGAGCAACTGGGATCATTCTGGAAGCAACTGGGAACAACTGGGATGCTGCTGACAGTAACTGGGATAGAGTGGGAGAGTCTGGGAGTGACTGAGGTCACACTGGGAGTGTTTGGAATCCTCCTGGGGATTACAGAGAGCAACTGGAACCATGTGCAGGGTCACTGGGTTCATACTGGGAGCAACTGGAGCTGCACTGGGGTCATCTTGGGATCATACTGGGCATGACTAGGACCATGATGGGATCAACTGGCATCATCCTGGGAGTGGCAGGAAGTGACTAGGATCATACTGGAGGGAACTGGGATCATACTGGCATTGACAGGGAGCAACTGGGACCTCACTTTGGGCTTCTGGAGCAACAGAGGAAAACTGGGATCACACTGCAAGCAACTGGAACTAACTGGATATGACTGAGTGCATCCTGGGAGCAATTGAGATCTCCTGGGAGTGGCTGTGATCATCCTGTGATAATAAGAAGCCTACTGGGGGAACTGGGAGTGTTCAGACTGCATTAGGAGGTGCTAGTGATCAATATCAATTGGAAATTGTTGAAACCAACCTATACACAGGAAAAAAAACTAAAAAGGACAAATCAATTTGCTCTGCATTGTCTTTAAATATAGTTAATTCACTTGAAATACACTTCTGAAATTTTTATAATTAACCACAGAAGAACTGAAGACTTAATTAAATAATTCCCAGAGCCTTGTCTTGTTAGGGTGTTTTGAAATGTTAATGAGCCTTTGTTACTGAATTCCTGAACTGAAGAGCTGAAGGCTGAACAAGCCTCTGGAGAAGTAAAATTCCTCAGGGAGCCTCCAAGTTGCTGAGGATGCATTTTCATCAGAGCAGGAATGAACAGAAATGGGCACAGCTTTCTGTCTGCCCCAGCTTTGGGATGAGCCCTGGGCCTGGAGCAGGAACAGCTCCTGATGGCCACAAGGCCAGGGCTGTTGTGCTGATCTGGGCAGATGGGATGGCAGGAGGGGCTGCAGAGCTCTCAGCATCTCCTGGACAGGAGAGCAGGGCACACAGGGAGCCTCCTTTTCCTTTGGCCAAGCACGTTCCCCCATGGCTGGGGCTGAGTCCTCTGGCAGCTCCAGCTGCTGCTGTGCCCTTCAGAGGGGCTGAGGCCGTGGGGCCACTGCCCAGAGCAGCCTGGCCTGAGCAGGGCTGTGGGGCCAGAGGCGGCTGGGCTGTGCTGGGGAGAGGCCCTTGGTGCTGCAGAGAGCTCAGGGCAGCTGGCAGAGCTTGGAGGGAGCTGGGCTGGGCTGAGAGAAGCTGCCAGAGAAACCATCAGTGTCCATCTCAGCCTGTGTGAGCGTGCAGGGGCAGGACTGAGCCCAGGGCTTGTGGGGCAGAGCCAGGGCCTGGGGAAGGCATGGAAAACAGGCAAGTGGCCGAGAGAGGAGGCTGCTCTGTGCCCTTGGTGGCACGGACAGAGCAGGGAGGGAGCCCAGGACATTTGTCAGCCCAGCCTCTGTCCCCAGCCGTTGCCAGCCCTGGCTGCTCAGCCCAGGTTTGCGGGTGAGTTTGGCTGTGCCCCAGCTCCATCCTGCTGCGGGGCTCAGGGCCTGTTCCCGGCAATGGCCAGCCCTGCCCGGCCTCTCTGCTGGCCCCGAGCCCGGCAGAGCCTGGGGCAGGGCTGGCTGGGAAGGCCCACAGGTGCCATGGGCTGTGCAGGAGCTTGGAGAGGCTGCCCAGCAGGGAGGCCATGGGGGCACAGAGCCCCAGGGGCTGCTGTGGGCACCACGGCACAGGGGCTGTTCCCACCCGGAATGCTCCTGGCCTGGGCTGGGCTGCACAGGGGGCTGTGGCACCATGGCTGGGGCAGCGGGGCACAAAGGGGCCACGGAGCTGCTGCCGGGGGTGACAGCAAGGCCAGCAGCAGACAAGGAATTGCTGGGCATTGCCTGTGCTGGGCAGGGCTGAGTGTGGGAAAGGCAGAGCTCAGCTGGCCTTGGTGGCTGCAGGAAAAGTGCAGAGCCAAAAGAGCCTCCATGGCTGTGCTGGAGACCAAGGCTGGAGGAGGGAAATGCAGAGCTGCTGTGGGATGGGGAGGGGGATTGAGTTCCAGCAGACACCGATGTGGGGCTGAGGGACTCAAGGGCTCCTTGGCCTGAGTCTGTCCTGGAAAGGTCTCTCAGGCCTCTGTGCTCAGGAAAGCTCCAAGGGAATTCCCGCGGGGCTCGGCCCTGCCCGGCACGGCTGATGTCCCCCGAGCTCCACACTGCTCCGGACTGGTGCTGCCAGTGCCGCTCAGGGTGAGGCTGCTTTGGGGACACCCAGGGCACAGCAAGGCTGCTTTGGGGACACCCAGGGCACAGCAAGGCTGCTTTGGGGCTGAGGGCACTGCCCGGTGCTGGGGATGGGGCGAGTGGGGATAGCTGGGGCTGTACTGGTGGCACTGGTGGTGCTGGGAGCACCCCAGGCTGCAGGTGAGGGGCTATGGGGTGAGCAGAGGATGGGAATGGGGTAGATGGGAATGAGGAGCAGGGGGGGTAAGATGGAGTGGGACCCCCCAAACCGAGTAGGAGGTGATTGGGACTCTTAAAAAAAAGTATTTAGCTAATACAATAAAAGCCACTAAGAATCAAGACGAATGGTGGGCTACAAACAGAAAACAGATTATAGTTTCACCTTCTGTAATAAGGAAGATGTTACCAGATGAAAAATCATCTGCACCTGGGGAGCTCCCAGACTGCTTGTTCTTCAGAAACCACTGGCTTATGGATCTGTACAATGCCCATTGTGTAAGAAGGAGAATTGGAAAGCAATCAGCTCCAGTTGTGGCAATTTTTACCAATTCACCAGGGAGTCAGGTGTGACTTTGGGGTCACCAATCACCAGGGACCCCCAAAGTGACCCCCAAGGGCAGAAAAATGCATGTGTAAATGGGAGGGAAAAGATGTTAATGATTTTTGAGAAATTATTATCACATGTATGTTTTTTCTGGGACAGTCAATGAATATGTATGTAAAATACAGTCTGTAAACAGAACTTTCCTGCACTCAGCATGCATGGTATTTCAGAGGAGATATCGCCTTGTGCATCTGGCCAAATCAAGAATGCTGCTTCTAAATGCTACATTGGTGTTTAGGAGTTTCTGGGGTTTTTTTGCCAATTTTTAGGTAACAGTGTCACAATGGCCCCTTGGTTCAATGATGCCATGTAGCATCACAATAGTGGCCTTAGTTCCATGGGGCCCTGTAGTGTCACAATGACCTCCTTTGCTTCGCAGTGTCACAGCTGGACTCCTGGTGACATGAGACCCCAGCTGTCACAATGGATCCTTGTTTCCAAAAGGTCTTGCTGTGTCACAATATTTTCCTCAGTTCAGTCAGGCTCCACAGTGTCCCAATGGTCTCCTTGGTTCCACAGTGTCAAAATGGCCCCTTGGTTCCACGAAGCCCTGCAGTGCCACACTGGCCCTTGGCTATACAAGGCCTCACAGTGTCACAATGATCCCCTTGCTTCCACTAGGCCCTGAAGTGTCACAATTGATTCTATTGGTTCCATGGCACTCTGCAGTGTCACAATGGTCTCCTTCATTCCATAAGGCCCCACAGTGTCACAGTGGATTCCATTGTTCCATGAGTGTCACAATGGCCTTTTGGCTCCACGGGGCTCCTTAGTGCCACAGTGATTTCCTTGATTCCATGAGGCTCTACAGTATTACAATGGACTGCTTGGCTCCACATTATCCCAGTGGATCATTGGTTCCATGGGGTCCCTACAAGTCACAATGGATTCCTTGTTTCCATCAACCCCCACAGTGTCACAGTGGCCCTTTAGTTCCATGACACCCTACACTGTCACAATGGCTCCTTGGTTCCATGGGACCCAACAGTGCCACAATGCACCACTTGGTTCCTTTGGCCTCCACAGTGACACAGTGGTTCCTTGATTCTGTGCAGCTGTGCAGTGTCACAATGCTCTCCTTGGTTCCATGAGGCTCTGCTGTGTCAAAATGGCCCCATTGGTTCTATGGCGCCCCAGAGTGTCACAGTGGTCTCCTTGGTTTCGATGGTGTCACACAGTGCCACAACTGTCCCTTGGCCCAACATGGCCCCATAGTGTCACAATGGTTCCTTGCTTCCATGAGGTCTGGTAGTGTCACAATGGACTCCTTGGTTCAGTGAAGCTTGCAGTGTCACAATAGTCTCCATGATTCCACAAGCCCCTGCAGTGTCACAATAGACCATTGGTTCCATTGAGCTCCACAGTGTCACAATGTCTCTTTGGTTCCACAAGGCCTCAAAGTGTAAAAATTACCGCCGTGGTTTCATGAGTACCTGCTGTGTCTCAATGGACCCTTGGTTCCATGATGCCCTGTAGTGTCACAATGGTCTCCTTGATTCCGCAGTATAAGAATGCCGCCTTGGTCCCTTGGAGCCTCACAGTGTCACTATTGTGCCCTTGGTTCCATGAGGCCCAGCAGCATCAGGATGGCTCCTTCATTCCATAGAGCACCACACTGTCACAATGGTCCCCTTGGTTCCACAGCGCTCCCCAGTGACACAATGGACCCTTGGTTCCCTGAGGTTCCTCAGTGTCACAATGGTCTCCTTGTATCCTCAGTGTCACCATGGATCCTTTGTCCCATGAGGTTCCATAGTGTAACATGGTCACCTTGATTCCATGAGGTTCCTCAGTGTCACAGTGGAATCAATGACTACCCTGGTGCCTGAGCCTGGAGCACCTCAAGGACTGGGACCTGGCAGCTCTCCAGCCGAAGGGGAAAGGACCTACCAAGCCTTGTTACCCACAGACACAGCAGTGAAGCTGAACAGCAAAGGACCTTGGGGCATTATTGTGGAATTAAAAAGGCACCAGCTACATGGACAATGGAATTATTGTTCTTAACCCAATAGAGGCTGAGAAAAAAGAATGAATAAATTTGTCACTGAAGTACTACTTTTGTCTGTAAGTTGTGTCTTGGTAATCAACCAGAATCTTTGTTTGCCAGAAACACCTCTGGAGTTTCACCAAGGGATTAGTCATGAAATTCTTATGAAAATGTAAAGATCAAAGTAGCCAAAATACTCCATGTAACTAATTGCAGAATATGTTCCCAGCCAATGTTGGGAGGAATGGGATTCCTTTGGAGGGCCCATCCTGTGGGGTGGCAGAACTCTGTCAATGGACTCTGACTTGTAATGGAGTCAGTGAAGGGACAGTTAAAGAAAACTGTGCTTGGAACAAAAGAATACAATGATCAGTTTTACAGGATTCAACAAGATCTCCCTTCAGGAGAAACTGAACTCTGTTACAGTTAGAGGCCAAAATGTGAAAGGATTTCTATGGTTAATAATTGTATGTGCACTTGGTGTGTTATGATTGCATGGTAGAGTTGTTGTAACACTTTGTGCTGGAAAATGGAGAATTGAGACTTGACTAAAAAGAGACAGAGTCTCAAGAAAAAAGGGAGATTTGAAAAATAACATAGAGAATAGCAACTAATCAGGCATGTTTTAGAAGGAATGTAAATTTTATAGTTCTGAGTAATGAACTTGAAGAGCACTTATTTAAAGAACAAGAGGCGATGCCTTTATGCCTAATACCTAAATCCAAGGTTCCATTACCAAAAGAATTGTTATGAAGATTGTAGTTCATCTGTAGGTCAAAGGACCAATTGAAATACCAAGGCCTGAACAACAGGCCCTGAGCCAAAGCTGACCTCTTGATGAAACTTCCAACCAAATGTTATGTTTGTATCTGCTAATTATCAAACTATTATTAGCAAAATGATCTTTGTAGCTGTTCATTGGTGAAACATGGATTTACCATTCTGTATTTAGAAACCAGACAAGGCCCATCTGGCCTTGTTTGGGGGTGTAGATCAAAGTCAACTCCATTGGTTCCTCCTTGAGCCCTGGCCAGGCTTTGGGAGAAGCCAAGAGGAGGATGAAACCAGATGTTCCTGCACTAGCAGTGCTGTCAGTGTGTTTATTCAGCACTGTCACAGCTGGGCCCTCTCCCAGCCAGGCTGGAAGCCTCACCTGTGGGTGGATGCACCTGCAGGAATTGCCAGTTGTTGGCAGTGGCTCTGCAGTCCTTGGCTGTGACAGCTTCCCCAGCTGATGAGGGGATCTGGGTGATGGTAAAGTCTGAGGGTAACTGGTGGTGGATCTTTCTTCATCACTACAGGCAATCTTTGCTGATTGGGTGCATTGCTGAGCTTCTGTTGTGATTCTTTGCAAATGATTTCATACATTGCTGAACTTATCCTTTTGTCATTCTCTGAAGTTTTGCATTTATATAAATTACACAATTCCTTCAGTTGGTGTCTGTGTCTTTGGTGCTGACCTTGCCCACCATCAAAACAGGGCCCCTCCTGCCTCAGTGTTACCTGGGAAGACAAAAACCATCACTCCAAATGCTCCCCCTTCCTCCTTGTTCCCCCACTTTATACACTGAGTGTGATGTCCTATGGTCTGGGATGTCCCTGGGGTCAGTTGGGGTCACCTGTCCTGCCTGTGTCTCCTCCCAGCCCCCATGGACCCCCAGCCCCTCCCCAGCATGGCTGGACAAGGGGCAGGAAAGGCCTTGGCTCTGTGCAAGCTCAGCAAGAACAAAACCATCTCTGTGTGATCAACCCTGTGCTCAGCACAGCCCCAAACAGCCCCAGAGAGAGCCCTGGGAAGGAAATTCCCTCTGCCCCACCCAAACCAGCACCCCATGGCCATCCAGCATCACCACAGCTCCAGGGGTTCCTTTCCATGCCCCAACCCTGGCCAGGGGACACTGGGATGGTTGCCATGGCAGCCAGCTCTGGCTCAGGGCTCAGTGCAGTGTCCATGGCAACACAGCCCAGCCTGGCCCTGAGTGCAGGTGACAGTGACAATCCCCATCACAGCAGGTCCCATGAACCCAACCTCAGCAAAGTGTCTCCTGCAGGTTGTCCTGACATTGGAGAGTAGAACAGGGCTTTGTGCTGGTTGCCATGGCAGCCTCTGTACCAATGATGCCCTGTGGTGATTGCCATGGCAACCTCTGTACCAGTGAGGCCCTATGGTGGTTGCCATGGCAACCTCTGTACCAATGATGCCCTATGGTGGTTGCCATGGCACCCGAGCCCAGCAGTGTCACAGTGCAAGTGTCCCTGCCATCAGTCCCTCCAAGGGGTTTCCATGGCAACTGCCATGACAGGTGACCCAGGGGTGGTGTCCCAGTGCTGGTTGCCATGGAAACAGTCCCCAGCACTGACCCTTTCTGTCAGGCTGACCTGGCCTTTGGCCCTGGCACTGGGCTTTGCTGCTGGTTCCGCGGCGCCTGCCCAGCCAGCGCGGCACAGGGCAGGTGGCCATGGCACAAACCCCAGCCATGGATCCCCTGTGCCTCTGGGCAGTGACACCAGCCCTGAGCAATGGGCTGCTGCCGTGGGGTCAGTGAAGTGACCATGGCAACAGCCCCTTGCAATGGCCCAGTGCAGGTCGGGATGAGAATCCACCCTCAGCCCTGGCCCAGGGCAGGGCTGCAGTGCCCTTCCCAGCAGCCTGGCTGCACTGCAGCACTTCCAGGGCTCTCTGCATTTCCCTTCCCTCACTCTTGGCTCACTCACACACCTCCCAACAACCCCTTGGTGCTTTGAGCTGCAAGGAGTTCAAAGCTTGTCTGTCCTTCAGCAGTTGGTCTAATTGTGCCTTCAGCCAACTCTGGATTTGTGTTTATTGTAGAACTTCTTGTGTGTCCAAAACATTCCTTGCAGAGTTCCGCCTGGCTTGGGGAAGGGGAACCTCCTTGGTGGCAGCTTGGGCTTGGCACACACTTGAGGAGAGTGTCTGTTTTCAGTGAGGAAACTCAGAAATTTAGAAGTTTTAGATTGCTTAAAAAAATATTTCTCCATATCTATGATAGGAAACCTTCCTAATGAACTGCACTAGACCAGGGGGAAATCAAGGCAGAGCCATGGTTTGTCAGGACTTGCTTGATCCTAATGAGCTCTGTGGTGCATTTGATGCTGAGCCCTTGAACCTCAGGGCAAACCTGAGAGGAGATTGCACAAACCTTTCCAGGAGTCAAAGGCAGAAGAAAAACCCAAAGTGTCTCCAAGCATTAATGGTTCCCACTGAGGTCCATAACCAGCACAGGCTCCTCCTGGACCCCTTGGAGGAGAGAACTGGAGGCCATGATTGCACAAAAACCTCTCAGAGAATCAGTGCAGAAAGGAAAATCCAAAGTACCTTAAAAATCCTTGAGTATCTGGAAGCATTAATGAGCCCCACTGAGTATCATTACTAACAAGGGCTCTCAAGGGACTAATTAAAGCAGATAATTGGAGGCCAGGATTCCACAAACCTCTCAGAGACTCAGTGTCAAGAAGAAGGTCTTTAACAGGCCCTGAGTACCTTGAAGCATTAATGAGCCCCACTGAGTGTTGTTACTGACAGAGAATCTCAAGGGACTCATTACAGCAGATAATTAAAGGCCATGATTGCACAAAGCTCTCAGAGACTCCAAGGGAAAAGCAAAACCCAAAGTCCTTTGACAAACCTGCAGTCCCTGGGAGCATGAGGAGCCCCCAGGGCCATTCCTGACCAAGGCTCCCCAGGGACTCCTTCCAGCAGAAATTTGAGGACACTGGGATGTTAGCAGGGGGGAAAATGCTGAGGGCAGGACAAGGGGGTGACAGTGCCCAGCCTTGCTGGGGCTGTGCCAGGAGCCCCAGTGCCTCAGGACAAGGTGTCTCCTCACAGCCCTTGGTGGCAAAGTTGAGAGAATGAGTTCTAAAATCAAATTGCAATTGGGTAAAATATGTCAGGAAACCTCCTTGACCTGGTCAAGCCTTACCTGTGGCTCTACTTCAAAGCAGAATTCAGCTGTGGGACACCAGCAAAATCAGCCCCTATGAGCTGCTCTGTGGTCAACCCTACCAAGTGCCATATTGCAGGAAACACACACATGTAAAAGGAGGGGTTGATTTGAATAATTCCATCATTTCTCTTAGTAAAACCTTACAGGATTTGCAGCATGCAGTGGCGATCTCCAGACTGGTGGGATTTGACACACAGAGCACGAGTTCCAGCCAGGAGATTGGGTCTGCTTAGAAGGCTGGGGAACTGCTCTGCTCCAGCCAAAGGGGAAGGGACCTTTCCAAGTGCTATTGACAACTTTTTACAATAAACAGCTCAAGATGGCATCTCCTGGGGATTTGAAGAAATATGGACCAAAATTAACTCATGTTACCCAGCTGGACTTGGTTAAAATATCTGTTTATAATGGTCACCATAAGAATTGCTGTACGGTTTTAGCTTGCATCAAGATTCAGTGTTGTAGCTATTGTAATGCGTTAAGCTATAAAATGAAATAGAGATATTGAGAGATCAGTTCCCATAAGGAGCTGAGTATCAAGAAAAGGAGGGACTTTCTAAGGACAGTAGAACAGAACAGCACAGCCTTGGAGAAATAGATCAAGGATGTAACTGAGGCAAACAGAAGTCACAGAAAACACAAGCACGATTCCAGCTCAGCTCTGCAAAGCTGACAAAGCAGAAGTTCTGCAAAACAACAATATTGCTCTTACTCAAAACCAGGGGTCAAGGAACAGCCCCCTAAAAAGGACACAGGAGGTTGAAGACAGACCCCAAAGATCCATGCAAGGACTTGTGACAAAGGGTGCAGTTATGTAAAATAAAGTAGCACATATCCATCAAGTAAGCTGGGATAGTTCATGAATATGTAATCAGTGTGTGTGATAAAAACTCTGTTCACCCAACGCTCAGGGCACTCAAATGGAGGAAGGAATGGAGGAAGGATCCTCTGAATGACCAGCACTGCAATAAAGAATGGCTGCTTTCTAATACTCAAACTGTGTTAGAAAGTTTCTATCTGGCTGATTTCAGTATCATTTCCACAAGGCTCCACAGGGTCACAATGGTCACCTTCATTCCATGGGGCCGTGCAGTGTCACACCAGCCTCTTGGTTCCATGAGGTTTTGCAATGTCCACAATGAACCCTTGGGTCAATGGGGCCCTGAAGTGTCACAATGGTCTGCTTGGTTCCACGAGGCCCCACAGTATCACCCCAGGACAGGACACCAGGAGGGATTCATTCCCCACTCCCTGCAGCTCCCTGGCCCAGCTGCACCAACACCTTCTCCCAAGCCAGCGCTCCTGGGCACAGCCAGAGCTGTGCCACACTGCAGCTCCCTGCAAACCACAGCAGCAGCTTTGAGTCCCAAACCCGAGTCACAGACAGTTTGCCACTCTTTGTGTCTATATCTGACCAAGAAATGTCCCACTGTGGGCTGCCCCTTTCCTGCAGTCACTGCAATCCTGGGACCATACACGGAGCTCTGAGCGAGAGAAATGGCCAGCGCTGCACCTCTGCTCTGACTCGGGGATGGTGGCAAATGCTCTGTGGGGTGGCTGCAATGATGGAAAAAGGACAATTGGCAGTGCAGAGGGAAACCCATCTGGGCTGCTGGATTGGGGCTAAACATCACTGCCTGGGGAGAGAAGTTGGCTGTGAAAGTCCCTCCTGTGGATGCTCACGTAGCCAAGAGTTGGGCACTGAAGAGCATCACAGCAATGGACAGAGGGATGGGGCTGCCAGGATTAAAGTGTCTCAGGTGGGTCTGGAATGGCCACACAAGGCTGAGTTATTTCTGGCTCAATGGGCCCAGGACAGCTCAGGTCATCAGGATGCAATCTCCACATGTGTTCGTGACCGAGGGGTGGATTTACCCATGGACAGCATCTCCAGTTATCCATGAGTGTGAAACGTGTGCTGAGATCAAGCAGGGCCAAGCAGGTAAAGCCTCTGTGGTGTGGGGGATGATGGTGGCAATATCAGTCTGGGGTGGCCTGGCAGATCAATGACATCACAGTGTCACAGTCCCACCAGGGCAAGCACTGCTGCTGACAATGGTGGTAACAACCCCTGCATGGCTGGAGAAGAATCTGTGCCTCACAGCACTGCCCAGAACACCACCGTGGGCCTGGAAAAGCAACTCCTGTGGGGACAGAGCCCCCCTGAAAGACCTGAGTGGGACAATGGGACTCATTTCCAAAACAGCCTTTTGAACACCTGGGCCAGAGAGCACAGGATTGAGTGAGTGTTTCATATTCCCTGTCAGGCACCAGCCTGGGAAGGCTGAACAGTGCAATGGACTGCTAAAAACCACCCTGAAAGCACTGCGTGGTGGGACCTCAGAAAATTTGGGAGCTACATTCAGGGAAGGCCAGCTGATCAGGGAACACTTCAGACTTCACCAATCGAGCTGGCCCTGCCCAATCAAATCCACCATGTGCCAGAGAAGGGGATAAAGCCCCGTGGTGCCTATGAGAAATGTGTTAGAGAAGACAGTTTGGATCAGTCCTGCCTCAAGCAAAGGCAAACCCATCCCTGGAATTATTTTTTCCCAAGGACCTGAGTGCACTTGGTGGGAGATGCAGAGGGAAGGGGAAACATGATGTGTCCCTCAAGGGGATTTGATTTTGCGTGAGAACAGTCTGTAATGTTGAATTGTACAACACTGGTTGCTGAATGACACTGCCACTGTTTGCCATAACTCCCATGGACAACAAGGATGGACTCCTCCAGATACACCAGGCATGAGATCCTGATTCAGCAACCAGCTGACAGCACAGCAGCCATGCTGCCCTGGGAGACATCTAACATGGACAGAACTCACAGTCATGGACTAAATTAACTCAGCAGTATCTTGGGGGCACAGCCACTGAGTTTGGAAGTTATACTTGTGCTTCTGTATAAATATATATATATGTATATGTAAACACTTAGAAGGTGTAGGATCTGGGCGTGAGTAGATGGTATAGAATAAGGGGTGGGAAATGTCCTGGTTCTGGCCAGGACAGAGTTAATTTTCACAGTAGCCAGGAGGGGCATGGCCAGGACCCAGAGGTTATTCTCTGTCCCCTCACATCATTGCCAGGCTGGGGGAAAGAGAGTCTCTCTCCTGAGGAGAAGGGGCTCCTTCCAGTCGAGTCAGAGTGGTTCAGGGAGCAGGGGGCTAACAATGATTCCAAGCCAGGGGAGTGATCAGGGTGGTGGGGCTGCAGTCAGCTTGAGTTGAGCTCCATAGGGAGCATTGTGCTTGTGAATCTCTCTTTTGTACACTTTATTTTATTACTATTGTTGTAATTATTGTTCGTTTTCTCATCTCAGTGCTGTTTTGTGTGAATTGTTCTTAACTCAACCCACAATCTTTGCCTTTTGTGTGTCCAATTCTGCTCTCCATCCTCTCACAAGGGCTGGGGTAAAGGGAGGAAGGAGCAAACAGCAGAGTGGTTTGGAAAGTGTCAGTGGGAGAATTAAACTGGGGAGTACCATTCCCAAACCATGACAGACCCACTTGGTCAATCTTCCACACAGAGATGTTGGACCTTGCTCTGAATTATTTTTACCTTTTGGGTTTGAATCATTCCTCTAAAACCATGGAAATTCATGTCCTACAACTGGCAATTTTTTAATTTTTATGGAAATGTTGGCGATTAGGTCAGATAAAATGCTGACATGGTGTGTGTAGGTATTTGCAGCCCTGTGCAGAATGAGTTGGGGATATCAGAATGCCAGAATTATAAAATGGCTTGGGTTAGAAGAGACCCAAAAGAGCATCTGGTCCAACTCCCATTACCCAGGGACACCTTCACTCGTTCAGGTTACACAAAGCTCTGAACCTGGGACACTTCCAGGGATGTGGTTTCCATTCACTAGGCAACCTGAGCCAGAGTTTTGCGAACCTGACTGTAAAATATTTCATCTTGACATCCAATCTAAATCTGCCCTTGTTAAGCATAAGCATAAAGTGCCTTTTTCTGCCAATACAAACCCTGTCAAAAAGTGTCTCTGTCTATCCTGGATTCAGAACACAACATTTTCATGGCTAAACTATGGAGAGGTCAGAGAAATGTCCCAGCACTTTGGCCATGGCTGCTGTCCCTGGCCCTGAGGCCATGAGGAGGACACAGGTGACCCTTGCAGCCCTGGGGCCTCATTGCCTCCTTGTCCCTGCCCAGCAGCCTGGCAGGGGCTGCCCCATGGTCCTGCCCTTGGCATTGCACATCCCCACATGCCAGTGCCCCGGGAAGAGCCCTGAGCACTGAGGGAGGGACAGGATCTGCCTTGCCAGGGGCTGGGGCTCAGGGCTTAGCCCTTTGCATTCCTGAAACACATCCAGCTTTGCTCAGCATCAGAGACACCTTTGCCTTGTTTGTCCCCAGCTGTCATCACTGCCTCCAGTGTTCTGCTATAACTGGAACCTGGGGACACTTTCTCAGTTTTGTCCCTTAGTGATACCCATTAAAACTTCAAGAATCTTTGGAGATTTATTATGACTTTGAATTCTTTAGAGATTTCTTCAACTCCCTCCCAGGGACTGATGTTCAGGGACTCCACACCCAACTCACAGGAGAAGTCTTTGTGCTGTTGCTGTGCTGCTGAGCTGGGCTGGGCTCCCAGCAGCTCCTGTGCACAGCCCAGCACGGCCAGGGATTTGGTGTGGTTGTGACCCCAGGGCAGGATGCTGCCCTTGGCCTTGCTGAACCTCATCCAATTGTCCTGGGCCCATGGCTGCAGCCTGTCCAGATCCCTCTGCAGAGCTTCCTGCCCTCCAGCACAGCCACACTCCCACCCAGCTTGGGGTCACCTGGGAACTGACTGAGGGTGCCCTCGGTGCCTCATCCAGATCAGCAATAAAGAGATTTAACTGAAGTGGCCCCAATCCTGAGCCCTGGGGACACCCCTGGATGTGACTCCATTGCCCAGCACTGCTTGGGCTGGACTTCTGTCTTCTATGGAGCTCTGCATTCCCTTGCTACTGTTTGCTGACAATAAATGAACATCCCTCTGTGTCTCAGGCAGCTCCTTCTGCAAGGAAAGCAGCTGGGAGTTTGTGCCAAGGAGCTGAAAGCTGCAGGTGCAGCCTGGAGTGGAGGAAGCTGAGATTTGCACAAGGCTGCTCTGAGTCCAAGGGGCTGGAGGAGGGAAATGGTGGGGTGGGGGTTAGGGACACAGTCTGATTGATTGTCAGCCATAAAGGGTCTTGATGTTTATATTTATTCAGACTGCATTAGGAGATGCTGGGGATCAATATCAGATGGAGATTGCTGATAAAAATGTATGAACAGGAAAAGAAAACTAAACAGGCCCAAGAGTCTGTCTTCATTGTTCTTAAATATAGTGTATTTCTTTTGAATACACTTCTGGAGTTGGTCTAATTAACCACAAAACAACTGAAGACATAAATGATTCCCAGAGGATTGCCTTCTTAGGATGTTTTCAAATGTTAAGGAGCCTGAGCTGAAGAGCTGAAGACAGAACAAGCCTCTGGAGTAGTAAAATTCCTCAGGGAGTCTCCAAGTTGCTGAGGATGCATCCTTATCAGAGCAGGAATGAACAGCAATGGGCACAGCTTTCTGGCTGCCCCAGCTTTGGGATGAGCCCTGGGCCTGGAGCAGGAACAGCTCCTGATGGCCACAAGGCCAGGGCTGTTGTGCTGATCTGGGCAGATGGGATGGCAGGAGGGGCTGCAGAGCTCTCAGCATCTCCTGGACAGGAGAGCAGGGCACACAGGGAGCCTCCTTTTCCTTTGGCCAAGCTCGTTCCCCCATGGCTGGGGCTGAGTCCTCTGGCAGCTCCAGCTGCTGCTGTGCCCTTCAGAGGGGCTGAGGCCGTGGGGCCACTGCCCAGAGCAGCCTGGCCTGAGCAGGGCTGTGGGGCCAGAGGCAGCTGGGCTGTGCTGGGGAGAGGCCCTTGGTGCTGCAGAGAGCTCAGGGCAGCTGGCAGAGCTTGGAGGGAGCTGGGCTGGGCTGAGAGAAGCTGCCAGAGAAACCATCAGTGTCCATCTCAGCCTGTGTGAGCGTGCAGGGGCAGGACTGAGCCCAGGGCTTGTGGGGCAGAGCCAGGGCCTGGGGAAGGCATGGAAAACAGGCAAGTGGCCGAGAGAGGAGGCTGCTCTGTGCCCTTGGTGGCTGGAGGAGGGAAATGCAGAGATGATGTGGGATGGAGAGGGGGATTGAGTTCCAGCAGATACCGATGAGGGGCTGAGGGACTCAAGGGCTCCTTGGCCTGAGTCTGTCCTGGGAAGGTCTCTCAGGTCTCTGTGCTCAGGAAGGCTTTCAGGAGGAGGAGAGCTCATCTTGGCAGGAACCTCATGGCATCCCTGAGGGACACATGCCAGTGTCTGCCCCTGCAGGGGAGTTCTACTGGCAATGGCCCTGGTTTGAGCTGCCTGGCTGGGGAGAGGCCCTATGAGTCTCCTGAGTGTGAGAAGAGCTTCTCCAGGAGCTCTCCCTTGACCCAACACCAACGGGGACACCGGTAAGGGAAGCCCTGTGAGTGCCCCAACTATGGGAAGAGCTTTGTCCTCTGCTCCCCTCCATCCCCCATTGGAGGACCCACGTTGGGAAGAGAACTGGTGACCCACATGCCTGGTGATCCAGGTTGGGAAGACACGTGGCTGGTGGCATCCACATCCTCCTGGATCCCTGCAGGCACATGGATGAATGCAGGGGCAGGAACGTCACTTGGGACTCAGATCAACATCAGAAATTAATTGGAAATTCTTCATTGGGAAGAGGAGATTTGTTGACTTTAGACCTCAAAAATCTCACCAGCTCTCTCCAATCTTTTCTTCTGGTGCCATCAAGGAACACTGGATGATCTTGGAGATCTCAATAATTCCATTACTCTAATTCTCTCAGACCCACAGGCATCATCCACAGCTGAATGGTGATGGACTGGGGCAAAGACCATGGTTTTGGAGGCAATGGGGTGGAAACCTCTCCAAAGAACACTCTTCCACCCACCTAACCTAACCCCACAGATACTCACATGATGCCGACATGTAAATCCTTTTGTTTTGGCCCTGATTTTCTTTTAATCTATCTTCATCCCTTGAAAACAGCTGAAATTGGGCTCAAAATGAGCAAATTGATCAAAGTCGTGAAGCCCCACCATTTCGCTGGGATCTGTGGGGAATTTGCGGTCCTGAGGGATATTCATCCAAACTCCAAACTCCTCTCCCACAAAAGCTCCTCCCAGGGACCCCCAGGATATTTGGTGAGCTCCTCCTCCCTGGTCACCTGTGATGCTCCTGATGTTCCTGGGATGGGGGTGCTGAAGATACAGGAAGGACTGGAGCCATGAGCTTCCTCCTCTTCCTCTTCCTGCTGCTCCTCCAGCATCCCTCGTCCTTCATCCCTGCACACATGGACCTTGGGGGGCTCTGGGAATGGGATATGGGGGAGATCCACACCTAGAATCCGTGGACACTCCTGTGGGATGGGAGTTCACAGCTGTAAGCCCCCAGCACTGAGTGGAGACCTGGGTTGGGGGGACCCACAGAGTGGTGTCCCAGCCCCATGGAGCCCCAGGGATCCCCATCCCAGCCCTACAGAGCCACAGAGTCCCATGGAGACCCATGGAGCCTCATCCCAGCCACTTGGAGCTTCATGGATCCCATTCCAGCCCCACAGATCCCCCCATTCCCACAGATCCCCCAGTCCCACAGATCCCCCATTCCCACAGATCCCCCAGTCCCACAGATCCCCCAGTCCCACAGATCCCCCAGTCCCACAGAT
Organism: Lichenostomus cassidix; assembly: GCF_008360975.1. Classification (NCBI taxonomy): domain Eukaryota; kingdom Metazoa; phylum Chordata; class Aves; order Passeriformes; family Meliphagidae; genus Lichenostomus; species Lichenostomus cassidix. The sequence goes on from NW_028147597.1 coordinate 2,714,293, forward strand.
CCCCCAGTCCCACAGATCCCCCCACTCTCCCTGCTCTGGCTGTGCTGGACCCTCAGCGTCTCCAGGTCGGGGTGGCTGAGCTGGGGACATTCACCCATATGGAACCAGGAATCCCAATGTTCCAGCTCAGCTCCTGCCCTGCTCGAAGGAAATCTTGTCCAGGTACCCCAGAACCATGAGTTAGGGGTGCCCCAGGCTGGGCTCTGACAGCTCCACAAACAGGAAATGCAGGCAGTGGGGAAGTGGGGGACACAGGGATTTGGAGGTTCTGGGAAGTCCCAAAGCCAAGGAAAGAGGATGACTGGGACAGGCTGGATGGTTGGTGCAGGAGGTGCAGGGGGAAATGGTGCAGGATAAGGGGGTGCACAGGGGACACGGTGCTGGAGAAGGGGCTTTCAAGGGGGTTCCAGGGTGAAGGAAATGGGGGTGCAGGGACTTGGAGAGGGGGATGGGGGATCCAGGGGATCCCTGTGCCCAGGAAAGGGGGGTCCCAGTGTTCCCAGTGACAGGGAAACGGGAGTCACAGGGTGGGGGGACCTGGAATAGCTGGGAAAGGGGGTTCAGGGAGTTCCCCATTGTTCAAGAAAGGGGTCTGGGAGCTGTGAAATGCAGGAATGGAGTTCCAGGGGGTCCCAGAGTCAAGGAAAAGGGTCAGGGGGCTGGGAGAGGCAGGATGGCTGGGAAAGTGGTTGCAGGGTGGATAAGAGGGTGCAGGGGGGATCTCACTGCCGGGTAAAAGGGTGTAAGAGGTTCTTGATTCCCAAAAATTGGAATTCAGGGAGGTCCCAGGGTCAAGGAAATGGGGGTGCAGAAGCTCGGAGACATAGGAGAGGGGATCAGGGGGATGCAAGGGGGTCCTGATGTCCAGGAATTGGGTGTAAGGTGGTCCCTGGGAACACCCCGAGGTCCCCTTTGGGACACTTCCTGGGACAACCCAGGACACCCCTACAGGAGTGCCAGGAGTGGGGAACTTGGGAGACACAGAGATTTGGGAGTCTGGGTGGTCCCAGAGTCAAGAGAAGGAGAGAAGTGGGAGAGTTGCGAGAGCCAAGAAGGGGGTTCCAGGGTCCAGGAAAGGGGGGGAAAGGTGGTGAGGTGACCTGGGATGGCCAGAAATGGGGGCCCAGGGGTATCCAGGATCAAGGAAATGGTAGATCCAGGAGCTGGGAAAGGAGAGATGGCTGGGAAAGGGGGGGAGGGAGGTCCTGGAGTCAAGGAAAGGGGAGCTTGGGCACTGGAAACCTGGGAATGGTGGGGAAGGTGCCCCCCAGCATGGAAAAGGGGATGCAGGGGCATCCTGATTATAACAGGGAAGAGAGGGAGGAAAAAATGAGATGAGGATCCCAACTCCCAGTTTCCAGGGCCAGGAACTCAGGTAGGGGGCAGGGAAGTGCCCACAGGGAAACAGATCCCAAAGCAGATCTGCTGCTCAGGGACAGTGGAAACTGGGAACAGGGATTTGGGGAATGCAGAGCAGTGGGATGGGGGTCACCCTGTCCCTTCTCACCATCCTGCACTTCCCAGAGCCCAGTCACTCCCAGTATAAGCCCTGACACCTCCAGTATGATCCCACTGGCACAGAACATCATCCCAACTGCCCCCAGCATAGCCCCAGTCACTCTGAGTATGATCCTAGTATGAGTCCAGTATGATCCCAGTCTCCCACAGCAGGGTCCCAGTCACTCCCATTATCCCCCAGTGTGCTCCCAGTTCTCCACCACGGGTCCCAGTTACACCCAGTTGGTCCCAGTCAACCCCAGTATGGCTACAGACACTCCCAGCATATCCCATTTGCCCTCAGCATGCTCATGGTCATTCCCAGTCACTCCCAGTTCCTTCCAGTTGCTTTCAGCATGGTTCCAGTTGCTCATGGCCACTCCCAGTAAATCCCAGTATGATTCCAGTCACCCCCAATGTGATCCCAGTCTCCCCCAGCATGGGCCCAGCTGCTCCCACTGTGATCCCAATATGATCCCCGTTGCCCCCAGCATGGTTTCAGTTGTTCCCTGTTCCTCCCAGTGAGATCCCACTTGCACCCAGTCGCTATTGGTATAGTCCCAGTCCTTCCCTGTATCATCCCAGTCCCTCCCAGCAGGATCCCAGTTCCACCCAGTTGGCCCCAGTGCAGACCCAGTCTTTCCCACTTGCTCTCAGTTGTCCCCAGCATGGTCTCAGCTGTTCCCAGTGTGGTTCCAGTCACCCCAGTATGGTTACAGACACTGCCAGTATATCCCAGTTGCCCTCAGCATGCCTGTATTCATTGCCAGGCACTCCCAGTTGCCCCAGTATGGTTACAGACACTGCCAGTATATCCCAGTTGCCCTCAGCATGCCTGTAGTCATTCCCAGGCACTCCCAGTTGCCCCAGTACGGTTTCAGTTTGCCCCAGTATGGCTCCAGTTGCCCCCAGTACAATCCCAGTCACTGTCACTATGATCCCAGTACAGCCCAGTCCCTCCCAGTGCTGCCACTGCTGGGATCTGGATTCTCTCCCAAAGCAGAGAATAAGGGGAGAAGGGACCCCAGGACCCCCAATGACCCCAGAATCCTGAACTGGGGAGACCAAAGAGGATGGAACTTCTGGGATTCCCAGGACTCCTGGCAGCCTGTGGAGTGCCAGGTCCACGTAGAGGGAGGGACCTCCAGTACATGCAGGACTCCCAGCAGCCTGGGCAAGGAGGAACCCCAGACCCCCTAAGTGGAGAGACATAAGAGGGGGAGCTCCTGTGAGGCTTTTTGGGGCTGAATGTTGGTGTTTTGGAAGTTTTTATGGACTCCAGATGCACAGTGACTTCTAGAGATGGATTTTGGCAGGAGGAACCCCCAACCCCACATACTCAAACTCTGTTTTTCCCCCCAAAACAGGATTTCTCACTCCTGATCCTTTGCTAGATGGAGAAGGAAGCTGCGAGGAAGAGGATGATGCCCTGGGACACCCAAGCAGGTGAGGAGGAAGCCACTGCCCCTTTCCCCCTCTCTTCTCCTCTGTGGTCCAGCTCAGCATCACCCCTGGATACAGGACTGCCCTGCTGCCAATGCTGTCCTGCTGGGGATGGACTGGGGGGATCTCCTTTCTCTTCCCTCCCTCCCTCCCTCCCTCCCTCCCTCCCTTTTCCCTTCTCCTTTTTACTTTCTCCCCTTTTTCATGCTGCTTCCTTTCTTCCTCCCCCAGAAAACAAATTTAGGACTGAGACCAGGGAGGACAAATCTCTTCAGCAGAACCTCCTGGAAGAGGAAAAGCCATGGAGATCCCCCATGAGGAGAGGCTCCAAACCTGTGCCAGGAAGGTGGCTGGAGCTCCAGCAGAAGCTCCAGCCTGATCCACCACCAGATGATCCACACAGGGGAACAGACCTACAAGTGCCTGGAATGTGGGAAGAGCTTCAATTATGCCTCCAACCTGTTCCAGCACAGGAGGATCCACACTGGGGAGAGGCCCTACGAGTGTCCTGAGTGTGGGAAGAGCTTCTCCATGAGGTCTCACTTGACCAAAGATCAAAGGAGCCACTGGTAGGGGAAGACCAGAGAGTGCCTTGACGGTAGGAGGAGCTTTGCTCACTGCTCCAACTTCATCCCACATTGGAGGACCTACGTTGTGAAGAGCCCTGGTGACCCACATTGCTGGTGATTCACTGGGAGGACATTTGGCAGGTTATCTCTATTCTGGTTTCCCAAAGTGTGTGTTGCATTCACTTCAATCCAGGGTCACTGTGGTGCTCAAGGACAGGACTGGAGGGAAGGGTTAGAGCTGAGTCAGGGCAGGTTTAGGCTGGAGTTCAGTCAGGGCAGGTTTATGTTGGGGCTCAGTCAGGGCAGGTTTAGGGTGGAGCTCAGTCAGGGCAGGTTTAGGCTGGAGCTCAGGAAAGGTTTCCCCAGAGGCTGCTCAAGCACTGATCAGCTCCCCAGGGAAGAGCTCACAGCTCCAAGGCTCTCTGAGCTCCAGGAGTGTTTGGTCACTGCTCCCAGGCCCAGGGTGGGATTGTTGGGGTGTCCTGGGCAGGGCCAGGAGTTGGACTCAATGATCCTGGTGGTTCCTCCCAGCTCAGCCAATTCTGTGGTTCTGTGATCCCATGACCCTCGGAATGGGATGGCAAATGGTTACCATGGAAATGGGCTGTGGCTCCAGGCCTGAGCTGGTGTCCATGGCAACCAGCCCTGGTATTGGGTCTCCATGGAGCTGCCAAGGTACTGACCATAGCAACAGGGCCTGGTGATGGTTGCCATGGAAACTGACCATAGCAACAGGTCCTGGTGATGGTTGCCATGGAAACTGACCATAGCAATGGCTCCTGGTGATGGTTGCCATGGAAACTGACCATAGCAATGGATCCTGGTGCTAAGGAGCCAGTTTGTCACAGGCACTCAGAGGGGTTCCATGGGGACATTCCAAGAGTCTCTAGGCTGCTCAAGAGCTGGAATGTCACTAGCAGAGACAAGCGGTTCCATGGAGACCTCCCAGGGGTTTCTGAGGATGACAATGAGCCGTGTGGTCACAGGCAGTCACAGATATTCCACGGTGACATCCCAGGGGACTTTGGGCTGCTCAGGCCCTGATCTGTCACAGGCACTCACAGGAGCTCCACAGTGACACCCCAGGAGTCCCCAGGCTGTCAGAGAGCCAGCATGTCACAGACACTCACAGGGGCTCCTGTCATGGGCAGAGTGGGAGCTTCAGGTGAAGTTTATTAGAGGAGCTCCCCGTGGGAGCAGAAAGGACTCCCAACATCCCCCATAGACCCTGAAACCCCTCCAGAACCTACAAGCTACCTAAACTGCTTCTGACAGAGGAGCCTGGAAGTGGCTGGATCCAATCCCAGCCCCAGAACTTGTCAAG
>NW_028147597.1:2719611-2772320 GCF_008360975.1 Lichenostomus cassidix
CAAAGCAGATCGAAGAGAAGGGGTCCAAACGAGGAAAAAAGAAGAAGAATGGAAAAAACGGGAACAGAGCTCACTCCGACCCCCGTCCAGCACGCAGTCTCTGCCGAGCGACGAATCCTCCCCCGGAGCGAGGCTTCGGGAAAATGTTTTCAAAAAAACCCGCGTTTCTCTCTGCGGCTGGGTGCAGTTAAAGAGACAGGACCACACATTTTTTTTCTTTCTTGGGCATATAAGCCAACGATAGGGGATAAAGGATTATCATATCATCAATCCAAGACATTCCACCCCTTATTCCATAGCGTTGGCTTAAGGCCCACCTTAACATCTTCCAACTTCAAACACACACACATATATATACACATATATACATATATACATATATACATATATACATATATACACATAACTATGTACAAATAATGTCACGAACGGTGAACGGTGGTATGTTGCCATCCCAACCTTACATGTGGCCTTCACCCAAAATTAAATTTTCCTGAGGGACACATTGTGTTTTTCCATCTTCCTGCATTATCCACCAAGTACACCCTGGTCCCTGAGCAAAGACAACCCCACGGATGGGTTTGTCTTTATGTGAGGCAGAATCAATCCAGACAGTTTTCCCTAACAAGCCTCTGGCATGTACTGCTGGGACCTTATCTCCATCCACTGTATGTAGAAGCTCAGATTGGGCAGGACCTGCTCGGTTGATGGAGCCTCGGGTATTGACTAACCAGGTGGCCTCTGCTAAATGTCGCTCCCAATTCTTATAAGTTCCCCCACCCAATGCCTTTAGGGTGGTTTTTAACAATCCATTATACCGTTCCACTTTGCCAGCGGCTGGTGCATGATAGGGAATGTGGTACACCCACTCAATGCCATGGTCTCTAGCCCAGTTGTTTATGAGGCTATTTTTAAAATGAGTTCCGTTATCTGACTCAATTCTCTCAGGGGTACCATGCCTCCACAGGACTTGGTTCTCAAGGCCCAGGATGGTGTTACGAGCAGTGGCATGAGGCACAGGGTAGGTTTCCAGCCACCCAGTGGTGGCTTCTACCATTGTGAGCACATAGCGCTTGCCATGGCGGGTTTGAGGCAGTGTGATGTAATCAATCTGCCAGGCCTCTCCATACTTATATTTTGACCACCTTCCACCATACCACAGGGGTTTCACCCGCTTGGCTTGCTTGATGGCAGCACATGTTTCACAGTCATGGATAACTTGAGAGATGCAGTCCATGGTTAGATCCACCCCTCGGTCTCGTGCCCACTTATAGGTGGCATCTCTGCCCTGATGGCCTGAGGCATCATGGGCCCATCGAGCTAGGAATAAATCTCCTTTATGCTGCCAATCCAAGTCTACCTGGGACACCTTTATCTTTGCAGCCTGATCTACCTGTTCGTTGTTTCGGTGTTCCTCATTAGCTCGACTCTTGGGGACATGGGCGTCTACATGGCGGACCTTCACAGGTAGTCTCTCTGCCCGACTAGCGATGTCTTTCCACTCTTCAGCTGCCCAAATTGGTTTTCCCCTACGCTGCCAACCAGCCTTCTTCCACTTTTCCAGCCAACCCCACAGAGCATTGGCTACCATCCATGAATCAGTATAAAGGTAGAGCTTTGGCCATTTCTCTCAAGCGTTGAATCCCTTGTTCTATGGTTCTCCACTGGGTTTGTTGCGAATAGAGATCGTCGGGATGTAGGTATCTGTCCCTCGCAGCTCTGATAGCTCGTCTCCAGAGGCTGCTGCAGTCAGGCCCATCTCGTATAGTTTGGTTGATATCTGGGTCACGTGACACAGTCCCTAAATGCCTTGCCTCAGTAGCATCTAGAAGTGTAACATCGCCTGCAGCATCCCAAAGACGGACTAACCAACTAATCACAGATTCATCATCTCGTTGGACATAATCTTTTCTTAGGCTGTGAAGGTCTCTCACATTCATGGATTCAACAATGACCTCTGACTCAGTTGCTGGCCTTGAGGGTCCCTCCCCACTGTCATCTGGGCGATCAGTCTTAAATTGGGCTTTCCTGCTCCTTGTAATAGGAGCAACTGCCATTGGCTTAGGCTCCCTTACTTCCTGTTCTATAATATCTGACAGTGTACGATAAGCATATGCCAGGGCCCAACATATTGCACTGCAGTTGTCTCTGCACTTCTCTTTCAGATACTTCCCCACCTCAGCTGGTCTCGGGATTTGTCCAGGGGGAAATTCCCAGTCTATTGGATCAGAGAATTTCTTTAAAGTTTTACCTATGTCCTCCCATACTCCACACCATTCAAATTTCCTCACATCTGGATTAGGTGCCTGCTCCTGCTCAGCCCCTCTGGACTTCTCAGCCCTCATTCTGGTAACACTGAACATCATATACACGGAAACTCCTAGGTAAAGCACCTGTACTACCAAGTTAATGGTCTCTTTAACATCCAGGGGAAACTGAATATTCTCAAAAGCTGATATACCAGATTTAAAGGGAAAGAGATGGGTGAGGAGCCAGGAAGCTTCACCCTCTACTTCTCTAACAGGTTGGGTAATATTACTAACAAAACTCCAAAACAGGTTACTAAAACTAGAGGAGGAAACTAACAGAGCATGTACATCTTTAACTGTTTCCCATACCTTCTTACAGATCGTCAGTATCACACACATTACTATAACAAGCCGGAGTCGTGTCCCTGATTGGTGGAAATTATACATTAGGGACAGGATTGCCCCTACCTGTTGGTAGGGAAACAAACCTATGTGCCAAACAGACAGTATTACATCAAACAACCTCCCATCAAACAGCATAGTGACTACTGATGGCTGTAATTCAATACCAAGCGATTAAAACCAGAATGCAATTATTAGGGTTTTTTCTTCACTTTCTCTAACCCCACAAAAGGTGTAGAACAAGTAATCGAGGCCCCGTAAGTTGGGCGCCAAATATGTCCCGGGTTAATGATAAGACTCTCTCCTCCGAGAGCGAAGGGCCCCGACACCCCCTCCCCCACCCACAACAGAACCTCTCAGATGAAAGTGAAGAAAAAACTATTTATTTAACAAAACCACGCAGAGTGCCCTACAAGGCACAGGGGAAGGGGAAAAACAAGGTGAAAGGCAGTTATTCAACCTGAATAAAAAGTCCTTTTCTCAGACGCAGTCCCTCTCCTCCTCGCCCCCCACCCGGGGCCGGGTGGAGCTCCCTGGAGAGCTCTGCTGTCCTCTGGCCCTCCTGGGTCTCCGGGTGGCAAAGCAGATCGAAGAGAAGGGGTCCAAACGAGGAAAAAAAGAAGAAGAATGGAAAAAACGGGAACAGAGCTCACTCCGACCCCCGTCCAGCACGCAGTCTCTGCCGAGCGACGAATCCTCCCCCGGAGCGAGGCTTGGGGAAAGTGTTTTCAAAAAAACCCGCGTTTCTCTCTGCGGCTGGGTGCAGTTAAAGAGACAGGACCACACATTTTTTTTTCTTTCTTGGGCATATAAGCCAACGATAGGGGATAAAGGATTATCATATCATCAATCCAAGACAAGAGGAATCCCAGTTCCAGTGCCTGGAGCAGCTCCTCCCCTCCTCCTTCACTGACCTTGGTGTCTGCAGAGCTGTTCTCCTCACATGCTCTCACTCCTCTCTTCTCTGGTCACAATTACAACTGTGCAACAACTTCTTGGTTATTTCTTTCTCCTTAAATCTGTTATCACAGAGGCATTACCACCATTTGTAATTGGCCCAGCCTTGGCCAGTGGCATGTCCACCTTTGGAGCCACCAGGGATTGTCTCTGTCCAACATAGTGGAAGCTTCCAGCAGCTTCTCACAGAAGCCACCTCTGTGGCCACCCTGCCACCAAAAACCAGGCCATGGTACCAAGGGGCTGTTGTGACACTGGGGGCTGCATGGATCCAAGGGGCAAATGTGACATTGCACAGCCTCATGGAACCAAGGGGCCATTGTGACACTGCAGAGACCCACTGAATTGTGGAGTCCATCGTGACACTACAGGGCCTCATTGAATCACTGAGAATATTGTGATACTGCAGAGTGTGTTGGTTTTGCTTAGCCCAGAACATCAGCAAGGTATCTTTAGCATCCAGGGGAAATTTAAACCCTACAAAAGCTGTTGTGGTTGGCCTGAAGAAATGGCTGAAGAGTTGGGAAAAAACTCACCCCTGTGTTCATGAGTTGGTTTTGCTTAGCCCAGTTTTTGCTGGGGAAGTGGGGGAGAGGCACAAAGATGGCTCCTGAGTGTTCTGTGTGAAAGTTCTGGAAGCTTTCACAATGTCCAGCAGAGCAAATCTCTGATGGCTCTGAAGATGATGGACATGCTGCTGGCCAAGGCTGGGCCAATTAGAGATGTTAGTTATGCCTTTGTGGAAACATATTTAAGAAGAAATCAAAAACAATGTGAGCACACACTTCTTTTTAGCCAAAGGAGGAGTAGGAGGTGAGAATATGTGAGGGCAAAACAACATGGAGACACCAAGGTCAATGGAGAAGGTGGGGGAGGAGGTGCTCCAGGCACTGGAGCTCTGAAAATCCTCTGATAGCTGTGCTGAAGACCATGGGGGGAGCAGGTTGTCCCCCTGCAGCCCATGGGGTCCATGGGGAATGCAGAGATCCACCCACAGCCCGTGGGGAGGTGCCCACACCAGAGCGGGTGGATGCCTGGAGGAGGCTGTGATCCAGTGGGAGTCCCAGTGGAGAGAGAGGCTTTGCTCCCGAGATGGAACAGCCTGGCCTTGGAGAGCTGCACCCCGTGGGGGAGGGAGCCACGCTGCAGCAGTTTTGGGAGGACTGTCTGCCCGTGGGAGGAGCTCATGTTGCAGCAGGTTCAGGTGGACTGCTGCTCGTGAGATTTGGACTCATGCTAGACGAGTTCACAGAGAGCTTCCTCCCATGGGAGGGACACCATGGCTAATGCAGAGGAAAAGACTTCTCCCCCTGAGCAGTGGAAGAAGATCTCAGTGATGAACTGACCAAACCCCCATACTCTGTCCCCCTGTGCTGCTGGTGGGGAGGAGGGAGGGGGTGAGCAGGGAAACAGCGTCTTTGAGGGTTTTTTTTACTTCTCATTATCTTCCTTCTGACTCTGTTAGCAATAAATTTCACTTTGTAACTTTAAGAGGAGCCTGTTCTGTCCTTGGAGCATCTCCCAGTCCTTATCTCAACTCATGAGCCCTGTGTGTATTAACTTTTTGCCCTCTCCTCTGCCCAGCTGTGGCAGGGAAGAGTGAGTGAGTAGATGTCATGGGTGCCTGGCATTTGGCCAGGGTCAAACCACGACATGTGTCCACTTTCCATCATCCCATTTTTCCCATGTTCCACATGTCCCCCATGTCTCCCTTGTCATCCATCCCACATCCCCCAAGTCCCCACTCCATATCTACCATTTCATCTCCCACATCCCCCAAGTCACCCATGTCCCTCATCCCATTCCCCCATTCCATGTCCCCCACATTCCCCATGTTCCCCATTCCCTGTGCCTGTCCCCCATGTCCCCATTCCATGTCCCATCTCCATCCCCCATGTCCCCATTCCATGTCCCATCTCCATCCCCCATGTCCCCATTCCATGTCCCATCTCCATCCCCCATGTCCCCATTCCATGTCCCATCTCCCACATGCCCCTTGTCTGCCATTCCATGCCCCCATCCCACATCTCCCCTTCCATGTCTGTTCCCCTGTGTCCCTCTTGTTCCACATCCCACATCCTCCATCCCCCACCCCCCATATCCCCCTGTCCCAATTCCATGTTTCCCATCCCAGATCCCCCATATCCCCCATCCCCTGTCCTCAATTCCATGTCCCATCTCATTTGTCCCACACCCCCATGTCCCTCCCCACAACCCCATCCCACAGCCCCCATGTCCCCATTCCATGTCCCCCATTCCACATTCCATAGGGGGAGAATGGGGGAAATTTTTGGGGAAAATGGGGGAAAGTTTGGGGGGAAATGTCGGGAAAATTTGAGGGAAATTTTGGGGAATTTCTGGGGAAATTTGGGAGCAAACTTGGGAGAAATTGAGGGAAATTTGGGGGAAATTTTGGGGAGATTTCATGGAAGTTTGGGGGAAATTTTGGGAAAATTGGGGAAATTTTGGGGAATTGCGGGAAAATGTTGGGGAAGTTTGGGAGAAAATTTTGGGGAAAAATTGGGGAAATTGAGGGGGAAGTTCAGAGAAAAATTCTGGGAAATTTTGAAAATGGAGGAAATTTGGGAGAAATGTGGGAAAAAACTTGGGAGAAATTGGGGACATTTTAGGGAAATTTGGGGGAAAATTGGGGAAAATTTGGACAAATATGGGGGAAATTTGAGGGGAAATTTGGGGGAAAATTGGGGTGAAATTTGAGGGAAATTCAGGAAATTTTGGGGAAGTTTGGGGGAAATTTCAGAGAGAAATGGGAAAAATTGAAGGAAATTTCTGGGAAAATTTGGGGAAAATTTTGGAGAAGTTTCGGGAAACTTTTGGGGAAATTTGGGGAATTTTTGGGGAAGTTTGGGTGAAAATTTTGGGGGAAAAATGCGGGAAGTTTGGGGATTTTTTAAAGAAAGTTCTGGGAAATTTTTGGAAAATTTGGGGGAAATTTTGGGGAAAATTTGGGAAATTTCAAGGAAGTTCGGGGAAAATTTTAGGGAAGTTTGGGGGGAAAATGGGGGAAATTTGAGGAAAATTTTGGGAATTTGGAGGGAAAGTTTGGGGAAGTTTGGGAGAAAACTTTGGAAAAAATTGGGAAAGTTTGGGGGAATTTTGAAGGAAAATTCTGAGAAAATTTGGGGGGAATTTTTTTGGGAAAATTTGGGGGAAGTGCAGAAAATTTGAGAGACTGGGCAATTTTGAGGCAAAATTTTGGGGAATTTTGGAGAAAATTTGGGGGAAATTTGGAGGGAAATTTGGGGGAAATGGGGAAAAATGCAAATAGAATGGGGAAAAAGGAGGAAAATTTGGGGAATTTTTGGGGGGAAATGGGAAAAATTGGGGGAAAATGGAGGAAAATGGGGAAAATTGGGGAAATTGGGAATAAAAGGAAAATTTGGGGGAAAACTGGGGAAAAACATGGAAAAATTGGGGAGAATAAAAGAAAATTGGAAAAAGTTGGGGGAAATTGGGGAGTTTTGGGTGGAAATCGGGGAATTTGGGGGGGAAGGGGACATTTGGGGACATTGGGGGTGTTTGGGACACTTTGGTGTCACTTTGATGGAACTTTGGAGCCATTTCGTGACGATTTGGTGACATTTGGTGACTTCTAGTGGCATTTGGGGACAATTTGGTGCCATTTGGTGTCATTTAGTGTCCCTTTAGTGCCATTTGATGCCATTTTGGTGCCATTTGATGTCACTTGGTGCCACTTTTTGCCACTTTGGTGCCATTTGATGTCCCTTTAGTGCCACTTTGTTGCCATTTTTTACCTTTTTGTTGCCATTTAGTGCCACTTTGGTGTCATTTGATGCCATTTAGTGTCACTTGAGTGACTTTTAGTGACATTTAGTGCCACTCTGGTGCCATTTAATGCCTTTTTTGTCACTTTGGTGCCATTTAGTGTTACTTTGGCGCCATCTGGTGCCATCTAGTGTCACTTTAATGCCATTTAGTGCCATTTGGTGCCATCTAGTCTCACTTTAATGCCATTTAGTGTCATTTAATGCCATTTAGTGCCATTTCAATGCCATTCAGTGTCACTTTGGTCCCATTTGGTGCCATTTGGTGCCATTTAGTGCCATTTTTTGCCACTTTGCTGCCCTTTAGTGCAATTTAGTGCCACTTTGGTGCAATTTAATGCCACTTTGTGTCACTTGGTGCCATTTAGTGTCACTTTAGTCCCATTTGGTGCCATTTTTTGTCACTTTAATGCAATTTTTTGTCATTTCAATGCCATTTTCCCCATTTTTGTGCCATTTTGATGTCACCTGCTGTCTCCTCACTGACCTGCAGCAATCCGTTCTGCAGTCATTGTCACCTGTGCTGGTCGGTGATGTCACTGTGTGCCCAGGGGCTGCTTGGTGTCATTTAGTGCCATTTGGTGTCACTCAGGTGCCATTTGGTGTCACTTTGGTCCCATTTAGTGCCATTTAGCGCCACTTTGACACCATTTAGTGTCATTTGATGTCACTTTGGTGCCATTTAGTGTCACTTTGGCGCCATCTGGTGCCATCTAGAGTCACTTTAATGCCATTTAGAGCCATTTGGTGCCATTTAGTGCCACTTAATGTCACTTTGTGCCACTTGAGTGCCATTTAGTGCCATTTAATGTCACTTTAGTGTAATGTTTTGCCATTTGGTGACATTTAGTGCCACTTTGGTGCCATTTAGTATCACTGTGGTGTCATTTAGTGCCATTTGCTGCCATTTGGTGTCACTTCAATGCCATTTGATGCCATTTTGATGCCATTTGGTGCCATTTTTTGTCACTTTAACACCATTTTCCCCCACTTTGGTGCCATTTTGATGCCACTTGATGCTACCCCGATGCCACTCTGATGTCACCCTGTCCCCTCTCAGTGACCTACAGCAATCCATTTTACTGCTATTGTCACCCGCGCTGATCGCTGATGATGTCACTATGGTGACGTCACTGATGTCACTCTGAAGACATTACTCTGATGACGTCACCCTGTCCCCTCAGTGACCTGTGCAGCAATCCATTCCACTGCAATTGTCACCTGTGCTGGTCGCTGATGTCACTGTGTGCCCAGGGGCTCTTTGGTGTTGTTGGAATACATATCAGGTTAAAAATTTTGTATAACTTTAGTCAAAGGTTTTGTTTGTCTTTACCCTGAGAAAAGGAATTTTAGGTTTCTTTCAGGACATTGTTCTACCAGATGAGGTCTGGTGGACTCAGCATATCAACAGATTGGGAGTGACCCCAGAGATAACCAGAGAGATAAAGACTATGAACAGAACATCCACTGGGACATTGTGGTTATCAACAGGACGTGGTGGATATCACAAACAGCTACCCCAGAGCAGCTCCAGCAGGGCTGAAGACATCCTGGCCTGGAAAAAGGACTGATGAGAAAAACTGAAGAATGAAGAATCTAATTAGCATCAGAGGTGAGGAAATTCAGATCCAATGGGAAACTGAATACTGGGGGTTTGCTCAACTTTAGACCAATGAACACTGACCCAATGCTTTCCTATGTATTTTTACTGTATAAAATATCTGAAAAATTGAGTAAAAGCTGTGTATCATGGAATGATTCTCTCTGCACACCCGGGCTATGTGTGGATGAGATAATTTCTGTGGTACATCCTGGCCAGAACAACATCCTGGCCAGATAATAAAGTAATGCCTTGACTCTCTGACATTAAAATGTTGTTGGAGGGTTTTTCTTTTTCCTGCAGATTCAGTGACAAGCTCAGCTCTGCAAGGCTGACAAAGCAGAAGTTCTGCAAAACAACAATATTGCCCTTACTCAAAAGCAGGGTTGAGGAACAGCCCCATAAAATGGACACTGGTGGTTGAAAACAGACCCCAAAGAACCATGCAAGGACTTGTGATAAAGAGTGCAGTTATATAAAATAAAGTAATACATTTCCATCAAGTAAGCAGGGAGAGCTCATGAATATGTAATCAGTGTGTGTGATAAAAACTCTGCTTACCCAATGCTCAGGGCACTCGAATGGAGGAAGGATCCTCTGAGTGCCCAGCACTGCAATAAAGAGTGGCTGCTTTCTAATATTCAAACTGTGGTAGAAAGTTTCTGTAAGGCTGATTTCAGTATCAGTTCCACAAGGCCCCACAGTGTCACAATGGTCACCTTAATTCCATGGGGCTCTGCAGTGCCACAGCTGTCTCTTGGTTCTATGAGTTCCACAGTGTCACAATGAGCCCTTGGGTCAATGGGGCCCTGAAGTGTCACAATGGTCTCCTTGGCTCCACGAGGCCCCATGGTGTCACAATGGTCCCTTGGTTCCAAAGAGCCCTGCAGTGTCACAGCAGCCTCTTGGTTCCATGAGGACTCAAAATTCCACAATGGTCTCCTTGGTTCCATGATGCCCTGCAGTGTCACAATGATGTCCTTGGTTCCGTGTGGCCCCATTGTGTCACAATGGTCTCTTTGGTTTCACGAGGCCCCACAGTGTCACCCTAGCACAGGACACCAGGAGGGATTCATTCCCCACTCCCTGCAGCTCCCTGGCCCAGCTGCACCAGCACCTTCTCCCAAGCCAGCGCTCCTGGGCACAGCCAGGGCTGTGCCACACTGCAGCTCCCTGCAAACCACAGCAGCAGCTTTGAGTCCCAAACCCGAGTCACAGACAGTTTGCCACTCTTTGTGTCGATATCTGACCAAGAAATGTCCCACTGTGGGCTGCCCCTTTCCTGCAGTCACTGCAATCCTGGGACCTTACACGGAGCTCTGAGCGAGAGAAATGGCCAGCGCTGCACCTCTGCTCTGACTCGGGGATGGTGGCAAATGCTCTGTGGGGTGGCTGCAATGATGGGAAAAGGACAATTGGCAGTGCAGAGGGAAACCCATCTGGGCTGCTGGATTGGGGCAAAACATCACTGCCTGGGGAGAGAAGTTGGCTGTGAAAGTCCCTCCTGTGGATGCTCACGTAGCCAAGAGTTGGCACTGAAGAGCATCGCAGCAATGGACAGGGGGATGGGGCTGCCAGGATTAAAGTGTCTCAGGTGGGTCTGGAATGGCCACACAAGGCTGAATTATTTCTGGCTCAATGGGCCCAGGACAGCTCAGGTCATCAGGGAAGAGATGCAACCTCCAGATGTGACCGAGGGGTGGATTTACCCATGGACAGCATCTCCAGGTTATCCATGAGTGTGAAACATGTGCTGAGATCAAGCAGGGCCAAGCGGGTAAAGCCCCTGTGGTGTGGAGGATGATGGTGGCAATATCGATCTGGGGAGACACATGGTGTTTTTAGTGGGAGTAGTAAATTGGAGAACACCATTCCCAAACCACAACAGCCCTGTCAGAGCCAGCCCTGTCCCTGCACTGCCCCAGCTCTGCTGCCCCACAGCTGCTGCAGCAGGAAGGGCAGAGCCATGGGGGAGGGAAATGCACAGGGACTCCTCCTGGGAGGCACCTCGGGAGGTTTCCAGGCCAAGCCAAAGCCCAGTCAGTGGAGAAAGGGACACAAGGATGGGCTGTTTGTGTGCTCTGCCATGGCAGGATGAGATGCAGAGCTGCAGAGACACCCAGACAATGTGGATCCCTGCAGGAGCTGATCTCACACAGCAGCTCCCAGGCCTCTGCTGCTCACTGGTTGCTCTGGTTGGATGTTCCCTGGTGGTTACACCCAGCCCCACACACCCCAGTGCTGTGTGCACACACACCAGTCTCACCAGGGCCTGGGCCCCAAAGGACACAAGACCTGATGGTTTGTGGTTCCCACTCCAGTATGTGGCACTTGGACCTCCCTCTGAACCCACAGCAGAGAGAGCTCCCTTGTCCCAGAAAGTTCTTGGCAATGGAGAGATTCAGAAAATGGGACAGGCTGTGGGGATCAGTTGCAGGGCATGGGCAGGGATGGGCACTGAGCATCACCTGTTTGCTCAGGTTGAGCTGTTTCATCCCCTTTTCTCTCTCTTTTCTCATGCCTGTTTTTTCACAACCCACCATGGTGCCACCCTCTCCCTTCCTGTGTTCCTTTCCTAGACATCCCATGGTAAGTCTTGCACATTCCCCAAATGCCCTTTCTGGATGCCCATCTTGACTCTCAGACCCTAAGGCAGAAACCTCCATGCTCAGCTGGGAGGTCACCATGGGATTTCTGCCATTGCCCCACTTGGTGAGTCTTTCTCAAAGAGATATTGGACCTTGCTTTCAGTTTCTTTACCTTTTGAGTTTTGAATGGCTCCTCCACAAGCATTCATGTCCCTGGTGTGGCAATTCTTTCCTTTTTATGTAAATGTTGGCATTTAGGCCAGATGAAAATGCTGACATGATGTGTAGATATTTGCAGCCCTGTGGAGAAGGATTTGGGGATATAAGAATCACAGAACTGTAAAATGGTTTGGGTTAGAAGACACCTAAAAGTGCCTCCAGTCCAACTCCCTTTCCATTAGCCAGGGATTCACTCGTTCAAGCTGCACAAAGCTCCTGACCTTGGAAACTTCCAGGGATGGGGTTTCCATTCACTGGAAAACCTGTGCCAGAGTCCTGTCACCCTCATCATAAACTATTTCTTCTTTACATCCAGTTTATATCTGCCCTTGTTCAGTATAAATACACAGTGCCTTGTTCTGCCAATACAACCCCTGGCAAAAAGTGTGTCTCTGCAATTCCTGGACTGAGAGCATAACATTTTCATGGCTAAACCATGGGGAGGTCCAAGAGATGTCCCAGGAGGGCGTTTGGAGGCCTCAAATAAAGGACCACTATACAGGGAATGAAGGCCCTGGGCTCAGTGGTTTGGAGACTGAAGAGAGAACAGGAGTAGCCTGAGAGGGCTTGAAGTGTGGGTTCAGATATATGGGAATTTTTTTCATCGTTGTAGTGAGCATGGAAAAGAAGTAATGCCAGCAAGGAGAGCTGGGTTGGTCCAGAGTGAACAGGAGGAAAATGGAATTTCCCTCCCAGGGCAGTGCTGTGGTGCAACACATCCCCCAGAAGGAGTCTGGGTCAGCCCAAGGCTCTGTGTGCCAAGGCAGAGGCAGGCAGGACGCAGAGCTGTCAGCAAAGGAAGGGCCAGCGAGGTGGGGCAGCCGGGGGATGACGACAGCCTGCAGGGACAGAGGCACAGGGCATGGACAGCGTAGGACAGCCTGGGCTGGAGAGGGCAGAGGGATGTGCAGGAGCTGCAAGGCCCTGACAGAGCCAACTTGTGCAGCACTTTGGCCATGGCTGCTGTCCCTGGCCCTGAGGCCATGAGGAGGACACAAGTGACCCTTGCAGCCCTGGGGCCTCATTGCCTCCTTGTCCCTGCCCAGCAGCCTGGCAGGGGCTGCCCCATGGTCCTGCCCTTGGCATTGCACATCCCCACATGCCAGTGCCCCGGGAAGAGCCCTGAGCACTGAGGGAGGGACAGGATCTGCCTTGCCAGGGGCTGGGGCTCAGGCCTTGGCCCTTTGCATTCCTGAAACACATCCAGCTTTGCTCAGCATCAGAGACATCTTTCCCTTCTTTGTCCCCAGCTGTCATCACTGCCTCCAGTGTTCTGCTCTACCTGGAACCTGGGGACATTTTCTCAGTTGTGTCTCTCAGTGAGACCCATTAAAACTTCAAGAAACTTTGAATTCTTGAGAAGTTTTTTGAAGACACTCTCAGGGACTGAGTCTGATGTAAACAACCCCAAATCCCCAAGAGGCTCATTAAAGTCCTTGTTCTGTTGCTGTGCTGCTGAGCTGGGCTGGGCTCCTGGCACAGAGGGAACTCCTGGCAACCAAGAAAAGCTTCAAAAAGACATTTCTCCTGAGGAGCAGTTTCTCTCCCAGCCCAGCAGGGCTGAGGGTGCTGCCTGCAGGTACCTGAGAGGAGTGAAGCAGACAGAGGCTTAAAGCAACTGGAAGGACAATTCTGAGCTTATTCATGGAGAAATCTTCACAACTTCTGACACTGTAAGTCTCTGGCTGCAGGGATCTCCTAAAGCTGACACATGACAGCACTGATATGACTGTAAGGATGGCTCTGCTGGTGTTTCTGGTTTGGGGGAGGATGTGCTGCAGAGCAGGGCTGCCCTGGGCACCGTCAGAGGGACAGGGCAGGACAGCTCCTGCTGCCAGGGATGGCTGCAGGCTGGGAAGGTGGGGGTGCAGCCAGGGGTGCCCAGGGCTGTCCTGCAGAGCAGCTCCTGCAGCCCTGAGGGCTCTTTGCCAGGGCAGGGGATCTGCCAGCTGCCCTGAGCAGCAGAGCTCTTGTGTCCCCTGGCAGCCAGCACAGCCCTCAGCCCGGGGGCTCGGGGCCCTCAGTCCCCTCCTGGGCCGGCAGAGCAGCACCAGAGATGAAGGGCATCTCTCCTGCCATTGCCCATTCCCTGCTGACCAGGGCCTGAGGGCGACTGTCCTGCACTGCTGCTGCCTGTGAGGGGCTGTGCAGGGCTGGGCAGGGAAAGGCTTTTCCTCAGGGCTCGGCTGTCTCTCTCCTTGCCTTGCTCAGCTGCTCCTGGCATTGCTGACAGGCTCTCTGGCAATGGCAGTTGCAGCTGCAGGGTCAGGCGCAGCCCTTGGGGCTCCTCCTGTGCAGGGTGAGCACAGCAATGAGGTGTCCCAGCTCCCTCTGCCCTGGGCAGCTCTGGGCAGGGCAGGCTGGCAGGCTGGCAATGAAATGACTCTCCCTGACTTTGGGAAAGGGAGCAGCCACTTTGTCAGGTATTTATCCCTCTGCTCTCAGCAGCTCCTCCTGGCTTTCCTTGGTAACATGGGAGTGGATCTCAGAAAGATGCAAGTGCTGGGCAGGTGGGAACAGGAGAGAGGGACAGAGCAGCTCCTCTCAGTCTGCACTAAGCCTCAGACAATCCTCCTGCCTCACTGGACTGTCTGTTCTCCCAGACTGCAGCAGAATCTCTCATTTTGCTGTGTGCCATCCCCATCCCTTTGCCCTGGCAGTGCTGGTGCTGATAAGCTCCTGTGCCTTAGGAGTAGATTCCCTGTCCAAGTTCAAACACCAGGAGTGGCTCCTGCCCTCCCTGTCCCCTGCACTGACTGAGGGAGCAGGTCTGACTCCCAGGTGTGCTGCTGGTCAAGGTCCAGATCGTCACACATTAGCCAGCAGCAATCAGGGCTCCAGCAACCAAGGTGAAGGAAGGGCTCAAGACAGAGACAAGGAGTAGGCATTTAGTGGCAGGGAAGGCTCTATGAGAAAGGGCTTTGACTTTTCTATTAGGAATCTTTCTAAAATTGTCGCTGTCTGTCTTCTTTCAACAGGTTCCAATGCCCAGAGGATCAAAATGTCCAACAGCAGCTCCATCAGCCACTTCCTCCTCCTGCCATTCGCAGACACACGGCAGCTGCAGCTCCTGCACTTCTGCCTCTTCCTGGCCATCTGCCTGGCTGCCCTCCTGGCCAACAGCCTCATCATCAGCGCCGTAGCCTGGAACCACCGCCTGCACACCCCCATGTTCTTCTTCCTGCTCAACCTGGCCCTCACTGACCTGGGCTCCATCTGCACCACTGTCCCCAAAGCCATGCACAATTCCCTCTGGGACACCAGGGACATCTCCTATCCAGGATGTGCTGCACAGCTATTTATGTTTTCTTTCTTTATTGGAGTAGAGGTTTCTCTCCTCACCATCATGAGCTATGACCGCTATGTTGCCATCTGCAAACCCCTGCACTATGGGACCCTCCTGGGCAGCAGAGCTTGTGCCCACATGGCAGCAGCTGCCTGGGCCAGTGGCTTTCTCACTGCTCTGCTGCACACAGCCAATACATTTTCCCTGCCCCTGTGCCATGGCAATTCCCTAGGCCAGTTCTTCTGTGAAATCCCACAGATCCTCAAGCTCTCCTGCTCACACTCCATATTCAGGAAACTTGGGCTTATTGTTTTGTCCATCTCATTAGTATTTGGCTGTTTTGTTTTCATAGTTTTCTCGTATGTGCAGATCTTCAGGGCTGTGCTGAGGATCCCCTCTCAGCAGGGACGGCACAAAGTTTTTTCCACATGCCTCCCTCACCTGGCAGTGGTCTCCCTGTTTATCAGCACTGCTATTTTTGCCTATCTGAAGCCTCCTTCCGTCTCCTCCCCATCCCTGAATCTGGCAGTGTCAGTTCTGTACTCGGTGGTTCCTCCAGCCCTGAACCCCCTCATCTACAGCCTGAGGAACAAGGAACTCATGGAGTCCATAAGGAAACTGCTGAGAGGACTTCATGAGCAATAAACTGCTCTTTTCTTTTACAGAAATTTCTCAATGAAGCTTATCAAAATCTTGGCCTTTTTATTCTTTTTGTCCATTGATGCGTTCTCTTTTATCTTTTCCTCCTGTTATAATATTTTCCGCTAGGGAATATCATAACTCACAGTATTTCTATATTAATATCTGCCATTATTCTGTATCTCAATGACTTTTTAAATCTTGTTCCATGTGCATGTGAATAAAACTATTTTTGTGCACAGGTGGAGGGAAGAGACTCCCAGCACAGCAGCACAGCCAGGGACAATGGCCCTGGCTCTTCCCACATCTGCTCTTCCCAACTCCACCCTGTCCTTCCCAGCCCTTCTGTGGGTGTAAGGGCTGAGTGCTCTGGCAGCTTGGTGACAGCCCTGCTGTGTGTCTGTGCTGTGAGCACAGGCAGGGACAGGCCATGGGCACTGCAGGGACACAGCTGGGCTCCACCACAGCAGTTCCAGCAGCAAAGGGATTCTCCTGAGGGTACTGCAGGAAGGCTCTGCTCTCTCTCCAAAGTCACTGTCAGGAACTTGCCCAAGGAATAGACTCTAAAGAGGCTCCTTGTGTTCCTTGTTCTCTCAGGGCTCAGTGGGATGAGATCAGGGTCAAAGTGTGGCCTTCAAGGGACTCAGGTCTGGGTCAGGTTTTGCTTGTTGGTGGCCTGTGCCCATCAGATGGTGAATGGTCTCCAGTGCCTCCAGTTCCTGCTGCAGGGCCAGACAGGGCTGGGCTGCTCTGCAGGTCTTGGGCAGGAGCAGGGAGAGGCTGGACTGGGCAGTGCCAGAGAGAGGAAGACAATGGACCCTTGGTTATACAAGTACTTGCAGTGTCAGAATGGTCTCCAAGGTTCTGTGAGGCCCTGCAGTGTCACTATGACCCCTTGGTTGCACCAGGCCCCACAGAGTCATAATGGTCTCCACGGTTCCACAAGGCCCCATAGTGTCACATTCACCCCTTGGCTCCATGGGGGCCCACAGGGTCACTATGAGTCCATTTGGTTTTACAAGGCCCTGCAGAGTGACAATGGCCCCTTGGTACAAAGGGGTCCTGCAATGACTGAATGATCTCCTTGGTTCTTCAGTATCACAATGGCCCTTTGGTTTGTTAGGGTCCCACAATGTCACAATTGCCCTTTGTTTCCATGTGGCTCCTCTTGGAGACTGAAATATTATCATTTATAGCTTAAACATCTTCATGAAGGACTTTTGTCTATTATAGCAAAACTGTAAAAAACTGCAGAGAAATCCTTCAAAAGCCTGAATGGCGCTCTGAACTACACTGCTCACTGCCCATTGAGGAAGACAAGATGAAGTAACAACTCAAGGCTGGAGGAGAAGAAATACATTCACAGAAGGATCAAGCTTAGCACCTTTGGGGTGGAGAACCAGCTCCTCACCCTCCCCAGGGTGGACAGCTGGGTGTTGGTGAGCTGGGGGGGTTTGGGGAGCCCCAGGGGACTCAGGGGGACATGGAGCTGTCCCCTGCCTGGCACAGGACGGGGAGTTCCCCACGCTGCAGGAGGCTCGTTCCTTCCTGGCTCTCCTCGATGGCCACTCCCAGCTGAGGGAGGATGCCCAGCACTCCTTCTGCAGGGAGGTGACCTCTCCCAGCTCCTGGGGGACGTGGCAAACCAGTGCCACGGGGCCATCAGGGGGTGCCAGGACCCCTGAGCAGCCCCGAGCTGGAGGTGACAGGGAAAGGGAGGTGACAGAATCACCCCAGGAGGGGCAGGTCCCCATCCCACCCCCTGGGCACCGCAGGACCTGTGGGGCTTGGGGACACTGTGGTGAGGGGTGGGCACAGGGGGTGGGCAAAGGGGGTGACCATTGTGTCCCTGAGGGTGACCAGGGCCATCCCTGTCCTTGGCAGCACTGAGTTCGCTGTGACCAAGCTGGAGGTGGCTGGGGGTGCCCCGGGGGTGTTCCTGCTGTGCCACAGTCCCCAGGCCTTGAACAGTTCCCCGCTGAGTGTCTGTGTCCAGCTGAGACCCCCATGGCACCCCCGGGGGTTTGGGGGGTCAGGACCTCACAGGGCCCTGTCCCCATGAGGGAAACACAGCCCTGGCACCCACGGGGACAGTGCCATGGGACAGTGCCATGGGGACAGTGCCATGGGGACAGTGCCATGGGGACAGTGCCATAGGGCTGCTGTGGGCACCCGTGGGGCAGGAGGGGTTTGGGGGCTCCCGGGGGGTCCCTGCCCTGCTGAGCCCTATGGTCACTGCACAGCTAAGCTCTGGCCAGGATTCCAAGCAGTACTAGATCCTCCAGGATGAGGACAGACACTTGTGGCTGTCAGGGGTGGCATGGATGTTCTGCAGCCTGCGGGAGCTGCTGGGCACCTCTGGGCACTGGGGGCTGCAGGCAGAGGACCCCAAATGCACCTACTGGCACAGGCTGCCTACTCGCCCTGCCCCAAGGTGACACTGGGGGACATTTCAGAGAGAATGATGTGAGGTCACAGAACAGCTATGACATTATGGAGTGGCTTTGTGATGTTCTGGGGGGATTGTGTGATAGAGTCACCTCTACTGAGCTGCTCATAGAGCAGCTGTGATGCAAGAAAGGGGCTGTGTGACATCACAGGATGGGTTGTGTGAGGTCACAGAGTGGGCTACAACATCACAGAGTGTGTTATGTGTGTCATCATGCAGTTATGGCATAATAGAGGGGACTGTGTGACATCACAGAGCAGGCTGTGACATCACAGAACAGCTGTGTGGCATCACAGGGTAGACTGTGACGTCACAGGATGGTGGTGTGACATAACAGAGCCAGCTGTGACAGCACGGGGTGGGCTGTGATGTTACAAAGCAGGCTGTGACATCACAGAGCAGACTCACATCATAGAGGAGGGCAGAGTGACATCACAGAGCAACCTCTGACATCACAGAGGGCTGTGTAGCTTCACTGGGTTGGGCCCTCCAGCCCAGGCCCTCCCTCACAGCTTCCCTCCCTTAGAGAATACCTTCCTGTTACTCATGTACAGTGGGGTCCCCTGTCCCTCGGGGCACCTTTTCTCCTCTGTGCTGCAGCCTTTCCCAGAGGATGTTCCATGAATAAACCCCCAGAGAAGAACACAGGGACAAGGGCTGGGGCTGTGTGACCAGGAAGGACATCAAGGATTTGAATTCTCCAGGTCACTGTGGCTTGGTTTGTGTTCTCCAGAGCAGGAAAGATGTCTGGCAGCTGCAGCAGGGTCAGTGAAGAGCCTCCAAGGTGGGGCTGGAGCCCTTGGGCTGTGAGGAGAGGCTGAGGGAGCTGGGCTTGTCCAGCCAGAGAAGGGAAGGCTGAGGAGCTCCTCATCCCAGCCTGGCAGTGCCAGCGAGGAGGTGATGGAGAACACAGAGCCAGGCTCTTCACCAGGGTGCTGGTGGGAGACAAAAGACAATGGGTGGAAGAGAAAGAGGGGAGGTTCAGCCAGGACAGGACTGGAGGAAATCAAATGAGTCAGGCTGGTTTCAGCATTTTCTCAACACCAAAAGCAACCTGACCTCCCTTCTCCATCCACCATTCACAGCTTTGCAAATAGGTCATTGTCTGAGCTGTTTTACCCCAGTCCAGGCACAGCATCATGATACAACTTAACTCTGTTTATATCTATGACAGCATCATCTTTGTCTAAAACTGATTTTGTATAGAAATCCCTTGTGACTGGTGGACATGTCAGATGCTGCTGGGATGTTGCACAGAGCTGAGGGAAGAGCTGTGATGGTTATTAAAATGAGTCATGTTCAACTTCTGTTTCTTGGCCATGCAGACAAACTTTCGGTGCCTCTGAGTCTCACCAGTTCCATACCCCAAAGGACACAAACCTGATCACTTGTGGTTCCCACTCCAGTGGTTGCACTTGCACCTCCCTCCATCCCCAGAGCAGAGCTCCCTTGTCCCACAAAGTCCCTGGCAATGGAGGGATGAAGCAAACAGGACAGGCTGTGGGGATCAGGGCCAGGGCACGGCCAGGGATTTGGTGTGGTTGTGACCCCAGGGCAGGATGCTGCCCTTGGCCTTGCTGAACCTCATCCACTTGTCCTGGGCCCATGGCTGCAGCCTGTCCAGATCCCTCTGCAGAGCTTCCTGCCCTCCAGCACAGCCACACTCCCACCCAGCTTGGGGTCACCTGGCAACTGACTGAGGGTGCCCTCGGTGCCTCATCCAGATCAGCAATAAAGAGATTTAACTGAAGTGGCCCCAGTCCTGAGCCCTGGGGACACCCCTGGATGTGACTCCATTGCCCAGCACTCCTTGGGCTGGACTTCTGTCTTTTATGGAGCTCTGCATTCCCTTGCTACTGTTTGCTGACAATAAATGAACATCCCTCTGTGTCTCAGGCAGCTCCTTCTCCAAGGAAAGCAGCCGGGAGTTTGTGCCAAGGAGCTGAAAGCTGCAGGTGCAGCCTGGAGTGGAGGAAGCTGAGATTTGCACAAGGCTGCTCTGAGTCCCAGGGCTTGGATGAGGGAAATGGTGAGATGGGGGTTAGAGACAAAGTCTGATTACACATCACCCATAAAGGGTCTTGATGTTCAGATCTGATCAGAATGCATTAGGAGGTGCTGGGGATCAATACCAATTGGAGGTTTCTTATATCATTGTATAAAGAGCAAATTAATAAAGAGGAAAAAAAATATCTCGTATCCCTTTTTAATGTAATACATTCACTTTGAATAGACTTCTGGAATTCACGTAATTAACCTCAAAACAATTGAAGTCATAAATGATTCCCAGGGGCTTGGCTTATTAGGGTGTTTTGAAATGTTAATGAGCCCTCAAAGAATGAATTGCAGAACTGAGGAGCTGAAGGCTGAAGAAGCCTCTGGAGAAAGAAAATTCAGCAGCAACCTCCAAGTTGCTGAGGATGTCAGCAGCCCCCACTGAGGCCATCCCTGCCAAGAGACCATGGGGGCAATGAGCAGCCAAGGAGAGCATCCCTGGGGCTGGGGAAGCAGAACTCAGAGGCACCAGCGGCTCCAGCTGGGAAATGGACTCTGCAATGTGGCTGTGAAAGCCCTGCCTGGGCTTGGCCAAGCAGGACAGCCAAGGCCTGACCCCCATGCCCTGGCAATGGGGATCGGTGGCCTCACAGGATGCTCGTGGCTCTCCCGGAGCAGTGGGATGTGGGGTGTGGGATGGTGAGGGCAGGAGAGCAGCAGGAGCCCTGCAAAGCTCTGTGGGCTGGGGGAGGAGGCCACAAGCCCTGGGGCTGCAAGGAACTCGTGTCTTCTCATGGGCCTCAGTGGCAGGGACAGTAGCCACAGCCAGGGGACACAAATGTCATTGCTGCTGGCAGGGGGTGGTCCCAGCCCCACCAAGGCCTTTGGTCACCCCAGTGCAGCTCTCCTCCCCTGGCCTAGGCCTGTGCTGCTTCCCTTGCAGACTTTACCCACTGCCCCATTTCCCCACCTCCCTCTGACCCTGGGAGCTCCCAAAGCTTTCCTCATGTCCCTCAGTCCTCCCTTTTTGATGCTTCAGACAAAAAGCTGTGTTTGGCTGAGGAATGGCCAATTCCTGTGGGATTCCCAACTCCTGCCTTCTTCCCACACCCTGCTGAAGCTCCTGTGGCTCCCAAGCTGTCCCAGGCACACCCTTGCTGGAATCTGCTCCTTCTCTCCCTCTCCCAGCACTGAAATCCATGTCCCATCTGCAGCCCTGCAGAGCAGCCCAGCCCTGTCTGGCCCTGCAGCAGGAACTGGAGGCACTGGAGGTCAGGGACAGTGACTCTGGCTCTGGAATGCTCAGGAGATGCTCAGCTCAGGCAGCTCCTGCAGCCCCAGGGCCAGCCCTGCTGCCCAGGACAGCAGCAGAGAGTTGCCCCAGGGCTCCTCAGGCAGCTCCAGCTGCCCCAGGGACACAATCACAGAATCACAGGATAAAACAGGTTGGAAAAGACCTTTGAGACCATCAGGTCCAACCTGTGAGCTTACACCAGCTTGTCACCCAGACCATGGCACCAAGTGCCACATCCAATCTTTCCTTAACCAGCTCCAGGTATCATCGAATCTGCAGGAAAAAAATACAAAACCCCTCCAACAACATTTTAATGTTAGAGAGTCAAGGCATTACTTTATTATCTGGCCAGGATGTTGTTCTGGCCTGGATGTACCACAGAAATCATCTCATCCACACACAGCCTGGGTGTGCAGAGAGAATCATTCCAGGATACATAGCTTTTACTCAATTTTTCAGATATTTTATACAGTAAAAATACATAGGAAAGCATTGGGTCAGTGTTCATTGGTCTAAAGTTGAGCAAACCCCCAGTATTCAGTTTCTCATTGGATCTGAATCTCCTCACCTCTGATGCTAATTAGATTCTTCATTCAGTTTTTCTCATCAGTCCTTTTTCCAGGCCAGGATGTCTTCAGCCCTGCTGGAGGTGCTCTGGGGTAGCTGTTTGTGATATCCACCATGTCCTGTTGATAACCACAATGTCCCAGAGGATGTTCTGTTCATAGTCTTTATCTCTCTGGTTATCTCTGGGGTCACTCCCAATCTGTTGATATGCTGAGTCCACCAGACCTCATCTGGTAGAACAATGTCCTGAAAGAAACCTAAAATTCCTTTTCTCGGGGTAAAGACAAACAAAACCTTTGACTAAAGTTATACAAAATGTTTAACCTGATATGTATTCCAACAACACCAAAGAGCCCCTGGGCACACAGTGACATCAGCGACCAGCACAGGTGACAATTGCAGCAGAATGGATTGCTGCACAGGTCACTGAGGGGACAGAGTGACGTCATCAGAGTAATGTCTTCAGAGTGACATCAGTGATGTCATCATAGTGACGTCATCAGCCATCAGCACAGGTGACAATTGCAGTGGAATGGATTGCTGTAGGTCACTGAGAGGGGACAGGGTGACATCAGAGTGGCATCGAGGTAGCATCAGGTGGCATCAAAATGGCACCAAAGTGGAGGAAAATGGTGTTAAAGTGACAAAAAATGGCACCAAATGGCATCAAAATGGCATCAAATGGCATTGAAGTGACACCAAATGGCAGTAAATGGCCCTAAATGGCACTAATAGACACCAGAGTGACACTAAATGGCACCAAAGTGGCACTAAATGGCAACAAATAGCAAAAAATTACACTAAAGTGACATTAAATGGCACTAGATGGCACTAAAGTGGCACAAAGTGACATTAAGTGGCACTAAATGGCACCAAATGGCTCTAAATGGCATTAAAGTGACACTAGATGGCACCAGATGGCGTCAAAGTGACACTAAATGGCAACAAAGTGACATCAAATGACACTAAATGGTGTCAAAATGGCGCTAAATGGCACTAAATGGGACCAAAGTGACACTAAATGGCACCTGAGTGACACCAAATGGCACTAAATGACACCAAGCAGCCCCTGGGCACACAGTGACATCACCGACCAGCACAGGTGACAATGACTGCAGAACGGATTGCTGCAGGTCAGTGAGGAGACAGCAGGTGACATCAAAATGGCACAAAAATGGGAAAAAATGGCATTGAAATGACAAAAAACTGCATTAAAGTGACAAAAAATGGCACCAAGTGGGACTAAAGTGACACTAAATGGCACCAAAGTGGGACAAAGTGGCATTGAAGTGGCAAAAAATGGCACCAAAGTGGCAAGAAATGGCACTAAATGGCATCAAAATGGCATCAAATGGCACCCAAGTGACACCAAATGGCATTAAACTGATAAAAATGCATTAATTTTTTAAAAAATGGCATTGAAGTGGCAAAAAATGGCATAAAAGTAGCAAAAAATGCCCCCAAATGGAACCAAAGTGACATTAAATGGCACCAAAGTGACACTATATTGCACTAAATGGGACCAAAGTGGCAAAAATGGCACTGAAGTGGCACTAGATGGTACTAAGTGGCATTAAAATGGCAAAAAGTGGCACCAAAGTGACATCAAATGGCACCAAATTAGCACTTAATGGCACCTGAGTGACACTAAATGGCCTCAAATGGCACTAAATGGTATTAAAGTGGCACTAAATGGCACTGAAGTTACACTAAATGGCACTAAAGTGACACCAGGAGTTATTAAAAGGCACCAAAGTGGCACTAAATGGCACTAAAATGACACCAAGTGACATCAACGTGACATCAAATGGGACCAAAGTGACACTGAATGGCACTAAAGTAACACTGAATGGCACCAGAGTGACACCAGGGGTCATCAAGTGACACCAAATGGTACTAAGTGGCATTAAAGTGGCACTAAATGGCACCAAAGTGGCACTAAATGGCACCAAAGTGGCACTAAATTGCACTAAAGGGCAGCAAAGTGGCAAAAATGGCACTAAATGGCACTAAGTGAGACCAAAGTGACACTGAATGGCACTGAAATGGCACTAAATGGCATTAAAGTGACAGTAGATGGCACCAGATGGCGCCAAAGCAACATTAAATGGCACCAAAGTGACAAAAAAGGGCATTAAATGGCACCAGAGTGGCACTAAATGTCATTAGAAGTCACTAAAGTGACACTAAATGGCATCAAATGGCACCAAAGTGGCACTAAATGGCAACAAAAAGGTCAAAAATGGCACCAAAGTGGCACTAAAGGGACATCAAGTGGCACCAAAGTGGCAAAAAGTGGCACCAAGTGACATCAAATGGCACCAAAATGGCACCAAGTGGCACTAAAGGGACACTAAATGACACCAAATGGCACCAAATTGTCCCCAAATGCCACTAGAAGTCACCAAATGGGACCAAATTGTCACGAAATGGCCCAAAGTCCACCAAAGTGACACCAAAGTGTCCCCAACACCCTCAATGTCCCCAAATGTCCCCTTTCCCCCAAACTCCCAATTTCTCCCCAAATTTCCCCAAATCCAATTTTCCCCAATTTCTCCCAAATTTTCCCAATTTTTCCCTTTTCTCCTTTTACCCCCAATTTCCCCAAATTTTTCCCATTTTCTTCTATTTCCCCAAATTTTCCTCCATTTTCCCCCAATTTTTCCCATTTCCCCCCAAAAATTCCCCCAATTTTCCTCCTTTTTCCCCATTCTATTTGCATTTTTCCCATTTCCCCCAAATTTTCCCCAAAATTTCCCCCAAATTTTCTCAGAATTTTCCTTCAAAATTCCCCCAAACTTTCCCAATTTTTTCCAAGGTTTTCTCCCAAACTTCCCCAAAATTTCCCTCCAAATTCCCCAAATTTTCCCCCAAACTTCCCTAAAATTTTCCCCAAGCTTCCTTGAAATTTCCCAAATTTTCCCAAAATTTCCCCCCAAATTTTCCCAAAATTTCCCAGAATTTTCTTTAAAAAATCCCCAAACTTTCCCCATTTTTTCCCCAAATTTTCACCCAAATTTCCCCAAAACTTTCCCGAAATTTCCCCAAAATTTCCCCCGAATTTTCCCAGAAATTTCCCAGAAATTTCCTTCAGTTTTTCCCATTTGTCTCTGAAATTTTCCCCCAAACTTCCCCAAAATTTCCCCAATTTCCCTCAAATTTAACCCCAAATTTTTCCCCAAAATTTCTCCCCATATTTCCCCTCAAATTTCCCCCATAGTTCTCCAAATTTCCCTAAAATGTCCCCAATTTCTCCCAAGTTTTCTCCAAAATTTCTCAAAAATTTCCACAATTTCCCTCAAATTTTCCCAAAATTTTCACCCAAAATTTCCCCCCAAACTTCCCCCAAATTCCCCAATTTCTCTCAAATTTTCCCAAATTTTTTCTCTGAACTTCCCCCTCAATTTCCCCAATTTTTCCCAATTTTTTCCCCAAAATTTTCTCCCAAACTTCCCCAATATTTTCCCCCAATTCCCCAAAATCTCCCCAATTTTCCCAAAATTTCCCCCAAACTTCCCTGAAATCTCCCCAAAATTTCCCCCAAATTTCCCTCATTTCCCCCAATTTCCCCAAGTTTTCTCCCAACTTTCCCAAAAATTTCCCCAAATTCCCTCTCAAATTTTCCCCCAATTTCCCTCAAATTTTCCCAACATTTCCCCCAAACCTTCCCCCATTTTCCCCAAAAATTTCCCCATTCTCCCCCTATTTCCCCCAAATTTCTCCCCAAACATCCCCAATATTTCCCCCAAATTTCCCCAAAAATTTCCCCCAAAATTCCACAAAATTTCCCAAAATTTACCCCAAAATTTCCCCCAAAATTTCTCCCATTTTCTTTAAAAACATCCCGAAACATTCCCCAATTTTCCCCAAAATTTCCCCAAAACTTCCAAAAATTTCCCCAAACTCACACAAAATTTCCCCAGTTTCCCCCAATTTGCCCCAAAACCACCCCAAAATTTCCCCAATTTCCTCCAAAATTTTCCCCTCAAACTTCCCCAAAATTTCTGCCACTTCTCCCAAATTTTTCCCCAAAATTTCCCCCAAATTTTCCCATTTAACTCCCAAAATTCCCCCAATGTTATCCCAAATTTCCCCCAACGTCCCTAATGTCCCCAAATCCCCCAATGTGTCCCCAATGTCCCATTAATGTCCCCAACATCCCCAATGTCCCCAGTGTCCCCAATGTCCCTGTGATCAATCCATGTCATCATGTTGGCTTTTCGCAAAGATCCCAATGGCTACTCTGTGTATTGTTTGAATTCTTTTCTTACAGAGGTAGCCTGGCTGGGAAAAGTTGCTGTGCAATGATGACTAAGGTCTTTCTTTCTAGTACCAGCTGAGTTTAATAGCAGTAAAATAGCTGTTCTGGTTGGATTCGAATGCTTGAAGTGTCTGCTTGAACTGGATCCCATCCCCCGGCCGGACCCTGCCTCTGACACTGCAACTATCAGCTCCTGGCGCTGCAGGAACCACAATCTGGGAGTGAGAACAGATCAGTGACAGACGACTGCGCATGCTGCCAGGAGGCGGATCAGTTCCCAGAACGTGCAAAAGAGTTTGGAGAGAAATAGGAATATGTGTAACTGTTTATGAATATGCATTAGGCTGAAGGGTATGGAAAGGGTGTCTCTGTCCATTCCAGGGGTGCTTTTCTGGCTGAATGCCAAAGCACCCAGCGCTGACCTTTTGCTTTTATCTGTCCCCTATTGTCTTTTATTAAACCTTTTTCATCCTAACAGGAGAGTGAACCTCGTTTTTCACAGTTCACTGGAATAAACTTACGAGTTTGGGTTTTCATTGGACTAGGTTGTTTGGCAATAATAGCCTTTTTAATTCTCTGTCTTGTCCTTTTCAAAACAGTTAAAAACAGTTAAAAATGTTAAAAGTAAACCAAAACAAGTCATGGTTTCCTTAGCTTTATCCATAACCTCAGTAAAAACAGAAGGGGCAGATGTGGGGTTGCAGAGGAAGAGGCCCCCATGATCCCATGAGAAACCAAAGAACCTGAAAGGATGCAGAAAAGTATTGATCAGCACAGGATCTGAAGCAGATCAGCAGATTCCTTCTCTCCCCTGGGAAGAATAACAAGCTGTATTGAGAAACTGTGAAAAGGCTGAGAAAACAACTAAGAGAGAACTTATCACACTGAAAAGTATATCTACTGTATGGCTTTGTAATAAAATCAGAATTTGCATACAGTGAGTGATTCTCATTCCTACCCTAAATGGCACCACGACTTTCCATGTCAAACCCTGCAGGGCAGGGACAGCTCTTGTGGCACAATCCCTCCTGGCCAAGGACACAGTGCTGGGAAGGTCTTTCTATGCCAGCAAAGGAAAGCTCCTGGCTCAGGGTCACCTTTCCTGCTCAGCCAGACACCCCAAGTTCTCCAGGAGCAGAAGAGAATTCCAGCATTCCCACAGGCTGTGTGATGTCATAGCATGGACTGTGACATCACAGAGCACCTGTATGACATCACAGAGCACCTGTATGACATCACAGAGCAGGCTGTTACATCACAGGGCAGATGAATGGCATCACAGAGTGGGCTGTGAGGTCACAGGAAAACTGTGTGACATCACAGAGCAGACTCTGACATCATAGAGGCAGGCTATGTCAAATCACTGGGCAGCTGTGTGACATCAAAGGGGGCTGTGTTAGGTCACTGGGTAGGTTAATGTCTTGGTTTAAAAACAGATGTGTGCCCAGGAAGGTGGGAACATTTCTGGAGTGGAAAGATAACGCCCTCCCTCCAAATTATCGCTTTGTGATAATCGGAGATCCCTGGCAAATATATGGAAAAGGAACAACAGTTCTTCACTAGCAAATATATACATATATAGAACAGAACAGAACAGAACAGCAACAACCGAACAATGCAGGAGTTTCCCACCCGTCAGGCCTCACTTTCCCCTTTGGTGCAGTTCTGGCCAAGCCCGGCAGGGGGCGCTGCAGTGACTCTCGCGGCCAGCAGGGGGCGCTGCGGTCCCGGGGCAGGACCTTCCCAGGCGGTGATGGCACAGAAAGTGACCCGGCGGGGACAGCCCTGGCCCCAGGCAGCACCGCCCGCGCTGGCTCCGGGCTCCGGGCGGCAGGGGAGCAGGGAGGAGCAGGCAGGCTTTGGTGGCAGAGCTGAAAACCCCAGGGCAGCAATACCCGGGGCAGCCACACTCACTCTGTCACCCATGTGGCTGCTCCTCGATGGAAGGGAAGGGAAGGGAAGGGAAGGGAAGGGAAGGGAAGGGAAGGGAAGGGAAGGGAAGGGAAGGGAAGGGAAGGGAAGGGAAGGGAAGGGGCAGCCCCACTCCCACAGGATCCCACCCAAGCTCACACTTCTGGCAATGTCCCCTGAGCCACAGAAGGTCCGGGGGCAACAGTGACAATTCCTGGCACAAACAGCCATGGGATACCCCGATCACCATGAACCACCCCCCAAGAGAGGGTTGGGGCTGATGGGATTTGGTGTTGGATCCGTTGGGATTTTGGACTGGATCCAATTGGATTTGGACTTGGATCTGATGGGATTTGGGGTTGGATCTGATGGGATTTGGGGCAAAAAGGACAAATTCTGGGTGAAAACCGCTAAGATCCTTACAGATCACGAGGGAAGGAAGCTCCTCCCAGTCATTCCTCAACCGCCCTGAACCAGAGGCATTTATTGATGGCTCCCAAAGATTCCTGGAGATTCCAACCTACTCCAGAGGCTCCTCCAGCACTGGCCAGAAGTTCTCATTGCTTGTCCTCATTGTCTTTGGCCTCACAGGGCTGGGCGGGGGCTCCTCGGGATCAGGATCCTCAGGAATGCTGCAGTCAGAGCTGGATGCTGACAGCACGGCGATCACTAGTGTTTGGAAGATCCAGGGATCCTGAGGACTGATCAGCTTGGATTTCTCCTTCTTCTTCACCTCTTCCCCATCTCCTTCTCCTCTTCCTCCTCCAGCACACAGAGTTTTGGCTGTGCGTGTCCAGCGCTGGCGCTGAGAGCAGCCCTGGTGCTGTCTGGCCTTTGGAATCTCAGGATGATCCCTGGAAGGATCCAGTGGGAAAGGTCATCCTGAGCTGGGGGACACTGGATTGTCCCCAAGCCTTTGGCCTTACCTGTCTGGGGACTTTTCTGACTTCTTCTTTGTTCCCTTGGTTTCCAACTTTTCTGACTTTTCCGGCTTTTCCTTCATCCTTTGGGATACTGACTTTTCTGACTTTTTTCCCCAATGCAGTTTCTGACATTCTCAATTTCTCCTTCCTTCCCAATTCTGTTTCCAACTTCTTTTTCCCCAATTCAGTTTCTGATTTTCCCAATTTTTTCTTTCTCCCCAGTTCAGTTTCCAACTTTTTTTTTCCCAGTTCGGTTTCTGACTTTCCAGACTTCTTCCCCAGCACCGTTTCTGACTTCCTCTCTTTCCGCTTCTTCCCCTGAGTTTTCTGGTTTTCCAGAGTCTCTTCCTCAGGTTGTTCCTCTACTCCCGATATTCCATAAAGTGCCTCTGGAACCAGGAAAGAGACTCCATGTTGGAGGTGACATCACTTGTCCCATTTCTTCCCTTTATTTCCACATTTCTTCTCCTTTTCCCACACGTTTCTCTGCTCTTTCCCCATTCCTTTGCTTTCCACCATTTCCTTCACAATTTTTACCCATTTCTTTGCTTTTTCCCTCATTTCTTTATCCTTTTACTCTCATTCCCCCTTTGCCCTTTCCTCCATTTTTTTTTCTGTTTTCATTGCTCCTTGATTTTTCCCCAATTTCTTTCCTTTTTCCCATTTCTTGGCTTTATTATTGCCAGAATTTCCCATTTTCTTCATTCTTTGCTGTTTTCCCTCTTTTCTTTGATTTTACACAATTTCTTTCCTTTCCCTCCACTTCTTTTCTTTATTAACCCAATTAATTTCCGTTTTCCTTTTTTTTTTTGCTATTTTTCTCCCTTTCCTTTATTTTCCCCTACTTTTTTGCTTTATTATCACAAAAAATTGCCATTATAGTTTTTCTTGATTTTCCCCCTATTTCTTTCTTTTCCCCCAATTCCTTTACTTTATTATGCCAATTAATTCCTGTTTTCCCCCTTTTTTTTTTTATTTCCCTCATTTCTTTGCATTTTCCTCCATCTTTTAAAATTTTACCTTTTCCATCTCTCCCAATTTTCCTGCCTTTCCCATCTTTCCTGATCTGTGGCCCCAATTCCTGCCTGGGCTGTGGGATCTCCTTGGGGAGGTTCTGGAGGCTCTGGAGCAGCAGCACCCTTGGAAGTGGTGCCTGGACCATTTCCCTCTGGAACCTGGGGAGGGAACTCCAGATCACCCCAGAATCACCCTGGAATCACCATGGTTTTCCCCAAATCCAAGAGATTTCCCTCTCAATTTGCCACATTTTCCTTAATCCACCTTGTTTTTTCCCAAGTCCACCATAGTTTCTCCAAAATCTACCACATTTCCCCCAAATCCATGCTGTTTTGTCCTTTATCTACCCCACTTCTCAGAAATCCACCATAGTTTTCCCCAAATCCACCCCATTTTTCCCAAATCCACCATTTCCCCCAAAATCAACTTGGTTTTTCCCCAAAGCCACCATGTTTTTCCCAAATTCCCCCTTATCCCCAAATCCCTCATATTTTCCCCAAATCCGCTTGGTTCTTCTCTAAATCCAACACATTTTCCTTAATATACTGTTTTTCCCCAAATCAACCATTGTCCCTAAATCCACCATGCTGTTCCCCCAAATCCACTTGGTTTTTTTTTTCCCAAACCCGCCATGATTTTCCCAAATCCATCTCATTTTCCACAAATCCCTTGTTTCCCCAAACCCACCACATTCTCCCCCAATCCCCTGTTTTCCCCCAAATCTACCATATCTTCCCCAAATCCCCCATTTTACCCAAATCCACCATATTTTCCCAAAATCCACCATCCCCAAGACCCACCCAGTGCAGAATTCCAGCCCCCTAAATCCATGGAATCCTGGAGCAGGTTGGGTCAGACCCTGTTCCGGTCCCACCCCGGTGTCCCCCCATTCCCAGAGCCCCAGGATCACCCCAGACACACTCGGGGAAGATGATGACAGAGCCAGACGAGGTCAGGGCAGCCACAGGGACCTCCCGGGGCACCACCATGTCCAGGAGCTCTGGGATCTGCAGTGGAGGAGAACAGGGATGGGACCTTCTCCATGGATTGGACCTTCTCCATGGGGATGAGGAACTCAGCATTAGAAGGCCCCAGAGATGGTGGGATCATCATGCATGAGGAACTCAGCATTGGAGGAGCCCCAAGATAGCTGGAGTTTCCTACCATAGATGAGGGCCTCAGCGATGGAAGACCCCAAATATGAGAAACCCAACGTTGGAGAAGCCCGAAGAGGACCCCAAAGATGGTGGGACCTCCTTAACATGGATGAGGGAATGTTGGAGGAGCCCAAAGATGGTGGAATCTCCTCAACATGACCAAGGGACTCGAGGACCCCAAAGATGATGGGACCCCCTTGATTTGGATGAGGAACCCAACATCAAAGGAGTCCAAAGATGGTGGGATCTTCTCCCCATGGATGAGGAACTCAGCGCTTCAGAAGCCCAAAGAGGACCTCAAGGATGTTGGGACTTTCTCCATGTGGATGAGGAGGTGGTGAAGGATTGCAAAAATGGTGGAATTTCCTCAACATGGCCAAGAGACTTGAGGACCCCAAAGATGGTGGGACCTTCTCCCCATGGATGAGGGAATTTTGAAGGACCACCCCACTCCCCTCCCCACATCCTCTCAAGCCCCTCACCTTGAACACTCCCTTCTGCAGGTTCTTCTTCCCAGTCACTGCCTCCAAAAAGCTGTGGTAGAACCTCATCTGGATCTTACGCCGCTCCACCAGCAGGACTCCGATGTCCCTCAGGGTCAGGGCCACGTCCTCACCTGTCCCCAAGCACCGCGACAGGAGGGACATGGTGGCCTGGAGGGCACCCTCCACCCTGCGCCGGGGCAGCCCCAGTGCTGTCGCCACAGCAGATTTCTGGAAGGGATCCAGGTTCCCTGTGAGGACATGGAAAATTGGGGGGTTGGGGTGTCTTGAAAGGGTTTTGGGGTTTTCTCATGGGGTTTTGGGAGTTTTTCAAGGTTTTATGGGGTCTCCTTGTGGTTTTTGGGGTCTTCTTGGGGGTTTTGGGAGGCTACTTGTGATTTTATGGGATTTTCTCATGCTTTTATGGGGTCTTCTCATGGGTTTTGAGGCCCTCTTGTGGTTTTTTTGAGTCTTCTCAGGCGTTTTGGGGTCTTCTTCTGGTTTTATGAGGTGTCCTTGTGAGTTTTGGATCTCCTTATGGATTTTTGGGATCTCCCTGTGGTTTTCTTTTTATTTTCTCATGTATTGTTGCTGTCTCAGCAGGTCCTTTTGGAGTCTGCTCATGTTTTATTTTGGGTGTCCTCATGATTTTTTGGTTTCTCCTCACACCTTTCAACCCCAAACCCTAAATTTCCCACCCCATTCCTCAACCCTCCCCCTCCAGCCATGTCCATCCCAAAATCCTCCCCTCTCACCAGGCAGGAATTCCCGGTCATCCATCAAATTGTGCCCCTGGACCAAATTCCTGGCTGGGCAAAAAATTGGCCTCCACGTTGTCACCTCCATGTCCCCAAACCGTGCCTGCCAGGGCACCACAGCCAGGGTACCGAGGGTCGGGATCCGCACCCCCTGCAACTGCAGTTTTTGGGGTTTGGGGATCTGCAGCCCCTGCAAGTGGAATTTTGGGATTTTGGTAACTGCACCCCATTGAAGCAGAATTTTGGGATTTTGGGATGAGCCAGAGGTGGCCTTGACCCCCGGGAGGGGAGATGGGGGCAAGTCCAAGGT
Source organism: Lichenostomus cassidix (assembly GCF_008360975.1). Taxonomy (NCBI): domain Eukaryota; kingdom Metazoa; phylum Chordata; class Aves; order Passeriformes; family Meliphagidae; genus Lichenostomus; species Lichenostomus cassidix. The sequence continues at coordinate 2,752,482 of NW_028147597.1, forward strand.
GACCTTTCTCTGCGGCAGGAGCTGGTCCAGGACAAAGTCAGCCACTGCATCCCAAATTTCCTTCCTCTCTGGGAATTGAGGGAAACTGAGTCAGGATCCTGACAGATCCCAGCATTCACAGGGATCCAGGGGGCGCCAGTACCTTCAGGGGTGGTGGCTAAGGCCACCTCTGTCCAACCCCAGAGTTTGACCTTGGTCTTCCTGGTGGTGGGAGGGCAGAAGCTCATTCTGCACTCCCTCGGGATTTGGGATTGGGATGTGGAATCGGGATGTGGAGTCTGGGATGTCCCACCACCAGACCGGCTCTTATTGTGTCCCCAGGACACTCTGTGACACCACTGGTGGTTGCAGTGGTGGCACTGTGACCTCAATGGGACCTCTGTGATGTCATGGTGACACCATAGGGACAGAGGCTGGGATATGGGGATGGGGGAGGAGGGGGGATGTGGGATGGAATATGGAATGGGGGACATGGAATGGGGACATGGGGGGCTGTGGGATGGGGGTTGTGGGGAGGGACATGGGGTGTGTGGGACAAATGAAATGGGACATGGAATTGAGGACAGCGGATGGGGGATATGAGGGATCTGGGATGGGAAACATGGAATTGGGACAGGGGGATATGGGGGGTGGGAGATGGAGGATGTGGGATGTGGAAGAAGAGAGACACAGGGGAACAGACATGGAAGGGAGGATGTGGGATTGCAGACAAGGGGCACATGGGAGATACGACAGGGAATGGGGAACATGGGGGATATGGGGGACATGGAATGGAGGAATGGGATGAGGGACATGGGTGACTTGGGGGATGTGGGAGATGAAATGTTGGACATGGAGTGGGGACTTGGGGTCTTGTGGGATGGATGACAAGGGACACATGGGGGACATGGGGAACATGGGAAAAATGGGATCCATGGAAAGTGGACATGTGTCATGGTTTGACCCTGGCCAAATGCCAGGCACCCATGACATCTACTCACTTGCACTCCCCTGCCACAGCTGGGCAGAGGAGAGAAAAAAAGTTAATACACACAGGGCTCATGAGTTGAGATAAGGAATGGGAGATGCTCCAGTCCTCTTGAAGAACAGGCTCCTCTTGAAGTTAAAAAGTGAAATTTATTCCTAACAAACTCAGAGGGAAGACAATGAGAAGCAAAAAAACCCCTCAAATACACTGTTTCCCTGCTCACCCCCTCCCTCCTTCCCACCAGCAGCACAGGGGGACAGAGTATGGGGATTTGGTCAGTTCATCACTGAGATCTTCTTCCACTGCTCAGGGAGAGAAGTTTTTTCCTCTGTGTAGCCATGGGGTTCCTCCCACAGGAGGCAGTTCTCTGTGAACTCCTCCACAAGCAGCAACCCACCTGAACCTGCTGCAACATGAGCTCCTCCCACGGGCAGACAGTCCTCCCAAAACTGCTGTGGCGTGGCTCCCTCCTCCACGGGGTGCAGCCCTCCGAGGCCAGGCTGTTCCATCTCGGGAGCAAAGCCTCTCTCTCCACTGGGACTCCCACTGGATCACAGCCTCCTCCAGGCATCCACCCACTCTGGTGTGGGCACCTCCCCACGGGCTGTGGGTGGATCTCTGCATTCCCATGGACTCCATGGGTTGCAGGGGGACAACCTGCTCCACCGTGGTCGTCACCAAAGCTAGCAGAGGGTTTTCAGCTCTGGTGCCTGGAGCACCTCCTCCCTTACCTTCTCCACTGACCTTGGTGTCTCCATGTTGTTTTTCCCTCACATATTCTCACCTCCTCCTCTTTCTCAGGCTAAAAAGAAGTGTGTGCTCACAGTGTTTTTGATTTCCTCTTAAATATGTTATCACAGAGGCATAACTAACATCTCTAATTGGCCCAGCCTTGGCCAGCAGCATGTCCATCATCTTCAGAGCCATCAGAGATTGGCTTTGCTGGACATGGTGAAAACTTCCACAACCTTCACACAGAACACACAGGAGCCATTTTTGTGCCTCTCCCCACCCACTAGCAAAAACTGGGCTAAGCAAAACCAACTCATGAACACAGGGGTGCTTTCCTCCCAACCCTTCAGCCACTTCTTCACGCTGACCACAACAGAATTTGTAGGGTTTAAATTTCCCCTGGATGCTAAAGATACCTTGCTGATGTTCTGGGCTAAGCAAAACCAACATACCCCACAGTGTCACAATGGTCTCAGTGATTTGATGAGGCCCTATAGTGTCACAATGGACTCCACAATTCAGTGGGGACCTGTAGTGTCACAATGGTCTCCTTGGTTCCATGAGGCTTTGCAATGTCACATTTGCCCCTTGGATCCATGCAGCCCCCAGTGTCACAACAGCCCCTTGGTACCATGGCCTGGTTTTTGGTGGCAGGGTGGCCATAGAGGTGGCTTCTGTGAGAAGCTGCTGGAAGCTTCCACCATGTTGGGCAGAACCAATCCCTGGTGGCTCCAAAGGTGGACATGCCACTGGCCAAGGCTGGGCAAATTAAAATGGTGGTAATGCCTCTGTGATAACAGATTTAAGGAGAAAGAAAGAACCAAGAAGTTGTGGCACAGTTGTAATTGCAACCAGAGAAGAGAGGAGTGAGAACATGTGAGGAGAACAGCTCTGCAGACACCAAGGTCAGTGAAGGGGGAGGGGAGGAGCTGCTCCAGGCACTGGATCTGGAATTCCTCTGCAGCCCTTGGTGAAGACCATGGTGAAGCAGCAGTGCCCCTGCAGCTCCTGGAGATCCATGGGGATGCAGAGATCCACCTGCAGCCCCTGGAGATCCATGGGGATGCAGAGATCCACCTGCAGCCCATGGAGGAGGAGCCCAGGCCAGAGCAGGGGGATGCCTGGGAGGAGGCTGTGACCCCTGCAGAGAGGGGCTCTGCTGCCCAGCTGGAGCAGCCTGTCCTTGAAGGACTGACCCCGTAGGAGAGTGACCCACGCTGCAGCAGCTTTGGGGGACTGTTGCCCGTGGCATGGACTCACATTGCAGCAGTTCACAGGGAGCTGCTGCTGGTGAGATGAACTCACATTGGAGAAGTTCCTGGAGAACTCTCCTGTGGGAGGAACCCCACAGTGCAGCAGGGGAACAACTCCTCTCCCTGAGCAGTGGGAGAAATCTCAGATGATGAACTGACCAGAACTGACCATTCCTGTCTCCCTGCTCTGCTGGGGGAGGAGATAGAGCTGGGCAGGAGGGAGAGGTGGGGGAAAGACACTTTTAAGGTTTTATTTTACTTTTCCTGTTCTGATTTTGTCAGCAATAATTCAATTAATATCTCTAATTGGAGCCTGTTTTTCCCATGACCAAAATTGATGAGGGATCTCTCCCTGTCCTTATCTCAACTCATGAACCCCTCGTTCTATTTCCTCTCCCCTGTGCAGCTGCAGAGGGGAGTGAGAGAGAGGCTTTGATGGGTGCCTGGCATCCAGCCAGCATCAACCCACTACACCCTGTATCTTGTACACGCCATGTATACCTGAAAAATGTTTTGAAGAGAAAAACACATTTATTTTTGAAGATAAAAACATCTTTATTATGGCTTTCAATCTTTGTAAGGCAACATGGGGTGGTTTTGTTACTTCAGGCTTCAGACCCATTAATTGCAGTCTAATTGAAGATGTGTTTCATGGCATGGAATAGAAGAATCTACCACAGAGAAATATGTGTCATGGTTTAAAATTAATCCTATTTGGTCTATGACTTGTGGTCCTTATAAACCCACTGTCCAAGGGCTGGGTTTGCAAGCTGGAGTGTGAAGCACAGGAAGTTTCTCTGGATAATGCTGCACCCCCATCTCTCCAGATGCAGAAATGGGCCAGAATCCAGCATTTTGAGTGTGATTTTGGGCTCCTAGCCTTGCTCCAAAGGAGAGACAGGATTTTGCCTGCTGTGTCTGCCTGGAGCAGACAGAACAGGTGGGAAGTGTTTGCAGAGCCCCTGGGAGGGAATATTGGGGTTCCTGTCAGCAGGATCCTTGTGCAGCTCAGGCTGGGTGGGCAGCAGTTCCATCTGCAGCTTCCATGTGCTGCTCCAGCTGCTGCTGCTGGGGACTCTGAGGGAAGAGGCCATGGGAGGGATGGAAATGTTGCATGGACAACACCATGTCAATCCTTGCAAAAAGCCTTTCCAGTTTTCCCTTGGATCTGAGATTCCAGGGCCCACAGCTGGGCTTCAGAGTTCTACTGATTTTTATTTTTCAGGTTTTTGAGCAGAGCTCTGAATTGGGCATCTCTTGTCATTTTTGCTGCTCTCCTGACCTGAAAAAGGATCTGTGCTCCTGTGAGCCACATCCTGAAGGGTGGTTGGCAACCATGGAATCCTCTGGGAAAGCACTTGATTGACTTGAGTGCCCTGGCTGGAAAGCTCAGCCTGAGGAAAGAACTGTTCCAGCTGCCTCTGTGTGTGTCCAGTTCCTCACAGCTGAGTCCCTGAACACACAGGCTGGTTTTTAGGGGTTTATCTTCCCCTCCTGTTTGCTTGGCGATGGTTTTGGGGCCCTTTAGAATAACATCTGACCAGCTCCTGCCCCATGCTGTTTTATTCTCTCTTCTTTGGAGTTGGCCTGCTGGGTTTGACATGGAAATTGGTGGTGTCTCCCCATTCTTCCCTCCACCATCAACTGTAACTTGTATTAAACAGTGAAAACTGCCTCATTTATCTGGTGGGGAGGACATGAGTGGGGAAAGTTAACAGGGTTTGTTTTCATGGGCCTTGTGACAGCAAAGAAAAATGAGGTTTGTCATTTTGGTGTGGTGCTGTGTGTTGGGATTTGTGGGATTATTTTGTGTTGTTGTTGTTACTATTTATTAGTATTACTTATTAGTATTATAGTTCTAAATCTTACATTATTAATAGTGACTGGATGTCTGTCAGAGGCTAAAATAGTTCATGCCTCAAACATCGTTATAAAGTTTTTCTCATTATAACAAAAAGTGTATAAAGAAGCTATAATCAAAGAAGCCTCCCTGAAGATACCTGACTGGGACTTTGGATTGAGAGTCAAACTGCTGAGATTAGATAAAGGGAAACCTATTGTTCATTTATCTCAGGCTGAGGGAAAGGAATGCATCCACAAAGGCCAAAGCCACCAGCTGCTCTGAGAATCATCCCTGGCTGAGTTTGGGGTCGGGGCAGAGCACAGCTCACAGGTTTGCACAGACTTTCCCCCCCACCTGAGGAGGGGAGGAGGAGGTTTGGGGTGTGTGGTGTAACCTCTGGTCAGAGGCAATGAACACCCATCCATCCTCTGTTACACAAACTGCCCAGCTGTGGAACCCCCAACCCCACAGACCACATCCACAGGACTTTCATGTGAGAGGAGCTGAGGGGGAGTCACAATCCATCAAAGACCCCCAAATGCTAGGCCTTGCACCACAGGAGTGCAGGTGATGCAAGCAGAGTCTGCTGCTAGAGACTGTCCCCTCCCCTGGGGGGACATGCCTGGCCATTGCCCCTGGCCTGAGTGTATATTAACCCATGGCATTCTGTGCTTTTGGGGGGACCATCATCAGCAAGAAGACCAGCTGGAGAGGATCAATGCAACATTGTTGGGATCCACAGATGGTGATATTTTCTTTATTCTGTCTCTGTCACCTTCTTTCTGTCCCCCCCAACCTCTTTTCCTACTTTTCCTTTTCTCTCTTTTCCTCTCTCTCTCTCATATTTACTATCAAATAAAACCCATACTATTGACTGGCATATGGTCTTGTTTGCACCTTAATTCAGGCAGAGGTATTTCCAAAGAACCTTAATAACTGGATCTTAACAGGGTCTCGTGAAACTAAGAGAACCCTAGTGACACTGCATGGCACCATAGAGCTAAGGGGCCATTGTGAGACTGTGAGGCTAAATGGAGCCAAAGAGTTAATTCTGACACAGCCAGGCCTTACATAACCAAGGGGACATTGTTATACTGCAGGGACTTGTGGAACTTGGGGAACAATTGTGACACTGTGGTGCCTCAGGGAACCAATGGGCCATTATGATCCTGTGGGGCCTCATGTACCTCAGAGGCCACTGTGACACAGCAAGGCATTGTGAAACTAAGGGGACACCTGTGACACCACGGGGCACATGGAATCAAGAAGACCATTGTGACACAGCAGGATCCTGTGTAACCATGGCTCCATTGTAACACTGTGCAACCAACGAGTCCATTGTGGTTCTCTGGGGCCTCATGGAATCAAGAAGAGCATTGTGACACTGTGTGACCTTCTGGACAAAAGGAGTCAATTGTGACACTGTGGGACCTCATGTAAAGATGGGGCCATTGTGACATTTGAGGGCTCCATGGAACAGAGGGGCAAATGTTACTCTGTGGGGCCTCGTGGAACCATGGAGATCACTGTGACACTGCAGGACCTCATAAAACCAAAGGGTCATTGCTACACTGTGGGGACTCTTGGAATGAAGGAAACTATTTTGACACTGTGGTGCCCAATCTGACCAATTGGCCATTTTGGCCTTATGGAACCAATGAGACCATTGCTGCACTGTGAGACCTCAGGGAACCAAGGGGCCTTTGTGACATTCTGGAGCCTCATGGAATCCTGGAGACCATTGTGACCCTCTAGAGCCTCATGGAACCATGTTGACAGCAGGTTGGCTGCAAGTCTGAATCTGCTGGAGGGTAGGGAGGGCTCTGCAGAGGGACCTGGACAGGCTGGATCCAGGGGCCAAATCCAACAATGTGAGTTTTAACCACACCAAGTGCCAGGTCCTGCACTTTGGCCACAACAACCCCTGCAGTGCTACAGGCTAGGGACAGAGTGGCTGGACAGTGGCCAGGCAGAAAGGGACCTGGGGGCACTGATGGACAGCAGGCTGGACATGAGCCAGCAGTGTGCCCAGGTGGCCAAGGAGGCCAATGGCACCTGGCCTGGATCAGGAATGGTGTGGCCAGCAGGAGCAGGGCAGTGATTCTTCCCTTGTACTCGGCACTGGTGAGGCCTCACCTCGATTGCTGTGTCCAGTTCTGGGCCCCAGTTTAGGAAGGACATTGAGGGGCTGGAGCGTGTCCAGAGAAGGGCAACAAGGCTGGGGAAGGGTCTGGAACACAAGTGCTGTGAGGAGTGGCTGAGTTTGGAGCTGGGGTTGTTTATCCTGGAGAAGAGGAGGCTCAGGGCAGACAAGGTGCTGTTAGGTCACAGTTTGGACTTGATGATCTCAAAGGTCTTTTCCAACCTCACTGATTCTGTGATTCTCTGAAAGCACCCTTGAAGCAGCTGCAGGATGAGCCCTGGGCCTCCTCTTCAGAAGGTCCAGCAGCCCATGGCCCTCAGCTTCTCCCCACAGGCCCCAAAGCCCATCCTGTCAGTCCTGCAGAGCCTCTCCAGCTCCTCCTCACTGCCCCACAACAGGGAGCCTCACAGCCACACACAGCAGTCCAGATGTGCCCCCCTGGCCTGTGCTGCCTCTGGCAAGGGAACAGCACGAGGCACTGCAGGACCCTGCAGACAATTCATGAAGCACTTGTAGGATGATCCTGCTCACCAAGGGATGTTCCCATGGTGCCAAGTCAGGAACTGAAATGGGGAGTGGGGCCAGAGAGGAAAGGGCAAACAGGGATGGGCTGTTTGCAGGGGAGGGGACAGGGATGGGCAAGAGGAAGAAATGTGGATGAGGAAAGAGGAAAGAAAGCAAAGGTGAAGCAAAGGAAATGCTCAGGGCTGTTTGGGGGTGGCTGCCAGGCAGCCCTGGCTCTGAGCAACAACGTCTGCAGTGGGACAGGAAACTCACAGCTCATGGGAACAAACTTTCTGGCTGACTTCAGAGGTCACAACAAAGCTGAGTGGTTTCCCTCCCATCCCCAGCCCTTGCTGGCCCCCAGGGCTGATGGTGTTTGTGCTCACTCAGGTTCATCTCCCCACACCAACAGCATGGGGTGCTCACGCCTGCTGTGTGCAATGCAAACAGGGCTCCTGAGCCAGTGCTGCCGTGTCTCTGCCTGGAAGGATCAAGCAGCTCTGGGAGCTGGGGGAGAGGCCAGGGCTGCCAAGGGGGGATGTTGTTGGCAGCTCCATGAGGACGCTCTGGGACGCTGCCCTGGGCTGTCCAGCGCAGTGGGGATGGATGAGCCCCTGCTCTGCTGCTCCTTCCCGGCTCCCCCAGGGACCTTGCAGAGCCCCAGCCATGCTGGTTGCCCCCAGCCTGCCCACGGCCACCCTGCAGCTGCTCACGGGGGTTTTCTCTGCTCAGCATTGGCCTGGGCGTGTTCTGGAGTGAGAAAGATTGTCTGAGCTTTTGCCCCCCTTCCACCAGCACAGGCGCCTGTCTGTGGCTTCTAGGGCTGAAGGCTGAACTCTTAATTCAAATTCAAATTGTAGGTAACAGCTCTGGCCTGATGGCTTATCGGCTAAGCATGCATTTGAAACCAGCACAGAAACTGCTGAATCATCCCATGAAGGACCTTCACCTTGGAGGGGGCTTTGGGGGTCTCCAAAGACCACCAGGATATACAGAGCATGCGTGGTGCACATACTAATGTATTAATGACTTCCGAGAAATGATTTGTATAACCACTCCTATCCTGAAGAATGTAATTAATATTCATGATTTTACCTATAACACTGTGTCTTTGGGGTACTGAGGTATGTGTGTTTGGTGGAAACAATTCCTACACATCCGGTGCACTTGGATGACTTGGTCTCTGAAGTGTCTCTGAACTCGATTGGGGCGATTCAGGAGAGAGCCTGGGCAAGGAGCCTCGAGCCCCCAGGCCCTGCCCTGAGGCGTCAGCTGTGCCCCAGCAGTGCCCATGGCCTGTCCCTGCTGCAGCCCCGGCACTGCCACCCCCAGCACTGGCAGCGACCCCGAGAGCACTCAGGCCCTACAGCAACACGAGGGGCAGCAGGGCAGCGGGGCAGTGGCACGGGAGCAGCACTGGCAACACCAAGTGCTGCTGCTCCTTGGCACAGCTGCTGTGCCACCCCTGATCTGCCCCAGCTCTGCACACAGACATTGCTGCTGCAGCTCCACAGAAGGGAACAAAGGGGGATCTCTGGTGAAATCTTGGCTGGGAGATGCTTTAGTTTGTTTAAAGCCACCATGAGCACAGCTCCTCATTGGCTCAGCCTGTGGGTCTAAGAGAAGATGGAGAGAAGCAAAATAACAAATGGCACAAACAATGACCTTTATTTTTGGTCAATTTAAAAAATATAATGCAAAGGAAAAAAAAACCCCACAAGCAAACCAACAAGAACAATCAAGGATGACATATATAACAAGTGATTTCCAGAAATTGGCAACAACTTCACTATTTCTGAAATTGTCCAGTCATCAGTCTCCACACTGCAGCCTTAAGCTCCTGGTTCCTCAGGCTGTAGATGAGAGGGTTCAGAACTGGAGGCACCACTGAGTACAGAACTGACAGTGCCAGATCCAGGGATGGGGAGGAGATGGAGAGAGGCTTCAGGTTGGCAAAAGTGCCAGTGCTGACAAACAAGGAGACCACAGCCAGGTGAGGGAGGCATGTGGAAAAGGCTTTGTGCCGTCCCTGTGCAGAGGGGATCCTCAGCACAGCCCTGAAGATCTGCACATAGGAGAAAACAATGAACACAAAACAACCAAATACCAAACAGGCACTTAGCACAATGAGTCCAAGTTCCCTGAGGTAGTTGGATTTGGAGCAGGAGAGCTTGAGGATGTGTGGGATTTCACAGAAGAACTGGCCCAGGGCATTGCCATAGCACATTGGCAGGGAAAATGTATTGGCTGTGTGCAGCAGAGCATTGAGAAAGGCACTGGCCCAGGCAGCTGCTGCCATGTGGGCACAAGCTCTGCTGCCCAGGAGGGTCCCATAGTGCAGGGGTTTGCAGATGGACACATAGCGGTCATAGCTCATGATGGTGAGGAGGAAATACTCTGCTGAAATGAAAAACAGAAAGAAAAAGACCTGTACAGCACATCCTGAGTAGGAGATGTCCCTGGTGTCCCAGAGGGAATTGTGCATGGCTTTGGGGACAGTGGTGCAGATTAAGCCCAGGTCAGTGAGGGCCAGGTTGAGCAGGAAGAAGAACATGGGGGTGTGCAGGTGGTGGTTCCAGGCTACGGCGCTGATGATGAGGCTGTTGGCCAGGAGGGCAGCCAGGGAGATGCTCAGGAAGAGGCAGAAGTGCAGGAGCTGCAGCTGCCGTGTGTCTGCGAATGGCAGGAGGAGGAAGTGGCTGATGGAGCTGCTGTTGGACATTCTTCACTTTGGGCATCAGGCACTGTCGAAAGAAGACATTGACAAGTTGGATAAAGGTCCTTGAGTCAATCCTATGCTATTATTTTACAAATACACTCAAAATAATACTTTTTCTTTGGGGAACTTCCACTTAACTTTTTTATATTTGAGCTTTCATTTGTACTGCTGAGTTAGTGCCCCTTTCTTAGAAGTGGCAGAAATCCTCATCTCCAGCAGTGCTCTCAGCCTGAACACTGGCAAGCCCAGAGGGAAAACACAGCTCCCTGTGCCCAATGCAGTCAGACCTGCAGGTCCCCACACAGGTGCCCTTTGCTCATTACACCTCCCTGTATTTCTGGGTGATTGTACTTCAAATGTGCTTGAAAAATAAAGCGGATTTTTGAAGCCTCCAGTTTCAAAATGTCTTTCTCTAAACTCTTGTCTCTTTCCCTGAGCAGCTGGATAGGGAGGGATACCAAGAGTGGCTCTGGCTCTCTGCTGCCTGGAGCTGTGCCTATTGGGAGCTGTTTCTCTGTGTCCAAGGCTTGTCCCTGCCAGTGCTCCCACAGCCCAGCCCAGCCCTGGGGCTCAGCTCTGCCCAGCAGAGCCCTCCCAGCACAGGGCACTGCCCAGGGGCGTCTCCCTGGCAGCAGCTCCTGAAGGGCAGGGCAGACAAACAGAGATGCTGCAAGCCAAGGTGCTGCTGGTGCTGTCTGTAGGGAGAGGACGGTGAGGAGGCACTTTCTGAGGCAGATCTGCTGATCCCCAGTGGGACAGTGCAGGAGGCTCAGTGACAGATCCAAACCTGACAGCGCCTTTGCCTTTCCTTTAGGAGAAAGCTGAGAGCAGCCCTGGCCATGCAGCACCATCTCCACAGCAGGAGGAATCAGCCCTGATGGGAGTCACCCCTTCCACCTCCAACTTCTCCCCACAGTCCATGGGGAGCTCCCAGGCAGGCTGTGAGCTGCCCCTGGCAGCTGGCAGATCCCCTGCCCTGGCAAAGAGCCCTCAGGGCTGCAGGAGCTGCTCTGCAGGACAGCCCTGGGCACCCCTGGCTGCACCCCCACCTTCCCAGCCTGCAGCCATCCCTGGCAGCAGGAGCTGTCCTGCCCTGTCCCTCTGACGGTGCCCAGGGCAGCCCCGCTCTGCAGCACATCCTCCCCCAAACCAGAAACACCAGCAGAGCCATCCTTACAGTCAGATCAGTGCTGTCATGTGTCAGCTTTAGGAGATCCCTGCAGCCAGAGACTTACTGTGTCAGAAGTTGTGAATATTTCTCCATGAATAAGCTCAGAATTGTCCTTCCAGTTGCTTTAAGCCTCTGTCTGCTTCCCTCCTCTCAGGTACCTGCAGGCAGCACCCTCAGCCCTGCTGGGCTGGGAGAGAAACTGCTCATCAGCAGAGCTGCCTCTTTGAAGCTCTTCTTGGTTGCCAAGAGATCCTCTGTGCCAGGAACCCAGCCCAGCTCAGCAACACAGCAACAGCACAAGGACTTTAATGAGACTCTTGGGGATTTGGTGTTTTTTATAGTTGAATCAGTCCCTGAGAGTTTTCAAAAAACTTCTCAAGAACTCAGATTCAAACTCAAAGGTTTCTTTTACTTTTAATGGTTCCCTCTGAGGGACACGAGTGAGAAAGTGTCCTCAGTTTCCAGGTAGAGCAGAACACTGGAGGCAGTGATGACAGGTGAGGACAAAGAAGGCAAAGGTGTCTCTGATGCTGAGCAAAGCTGGATGTGCTTCAGGAATGCAAAGGGCCAAGGCCTGAGCCCCAGCCCCTGGCAAGGCAGATCCTGTCCCTCCCTCAGTGCTCAGGGCTCTTCCCGGGGCACTGGCATGTGGGGATGTGCAATGCCAAGGGCAGGACCATGGGGCAGCCCCTGCCAGGCTGCTGGGCAGGGACAAGGAGGCAATGAGGCCCCAGGGCTGCAAGGGTCACTTGTGTCCTCCTCATGGCCTCAGGGCCAGGGACAGCAGCCATGGCCAAAGTGCACAGGTTGGCTCTGTCAGGGCCTTGCAGCTCCTGCACATCCCTCTGCCCTCTCCAGCCCAGGCTCTCCTACGCTGTCCATGCCCTGTGCCTCTGTCCCTGCAGGCTGTCGTCATCCCCCGGCTGCCCCACCTCGCTGGCCCTTCCTTTGCTGACAGCTCTGCGTCCTGCCTGCCTCTGCCTTGGGCTTGATACCAGAAGGGTTAATTCAATTTTTGCTATGCCTGTGAACTTTCAGCAGGGAAACAAGGCATGCAGGGGCTGATTTCCCAGCGAGGACGGTTGGAAGAGAAGAAGAGGACATCTGGTTGAAGGTTGCAGTGACAGAAAAAATAAGGACTAAACCTGGAAATTTGGGTGGGTTTTATGGTAATGGTGAAATTGTAATACACATGTAGCAACTGTATATAAGCAATACACTTGTGGAATCAGGTGTCCCTGTAAGGTTAGGAATTATCTCCCATTGGACCTCAGTAAATGATAAATTATACGATGAATATATGATGAATATATGATGAATATATGATGGCCTCTTAAATACCAAACTAGTGTTACGGAGTCTTATTCTGATATTTTGTCAATTTGGTGAAAGCAGGGCCACACAGTACCAAGGAGTCCACGGTGACACAGCGGAACCCCACTGAACCAAGGAAACATTTTGACACTGTGAGGGCCCATGGAACCAAGGAGATCATTGCTGACAATACAGAACCCCATGGAACCAAAAGTCCATTGTGACAGAGATGGGCATCATGGAACCATGGGTCCACTGTGACACAGCAGGACCTCATGACACTAAGGAGACCACTGTGACTCTATGGAACCTCGTGGAACCAAGAGGCCATTCTGACACTGAAGAGCTTCAGGGAACCAAGGGTCTATTTTGACATAGCAAGTTCTCATTGGAACAAAGGAACCATTGTAAACAGTATGGAAACCCATGGAACCAAAGGTCCATTGTGACACTGTGGGGCTGCATGGAACCAAAAAGCCATTGTAACACATCAGGGCTGCATGGAACCAAAGGTCCATTGTTATACTGCAGATCCAAGGCAACCACGGTGAAACTATGGAACCTCCTGGAACCATGGGTCTATTGTGACACAGCAGGGCCTCATGGAATCAAGGTGACCACGTTATGCTAGGGAACCTCATGGAAAAAGGAATCCATGGGGACTCTGCAGAACCAAGGAGACCATGGCTGACAGTATGAAAGCTCATGGAACTAAAATTCCATTGTGACACAGCAAGGCCTCATGGAACCAAGGGTCCATGGTGACACTGTGGGGCCACATGGAGCTAAGGAGCCATAGTGACACTGCGGTTCTCCGTGGAGCAAAGGGGCCATTCTGATACTGCTGAGCCTCATAGAACCGAGGCACCAATTGTGACACTGCAGGGCCTCATATAACCAAGGGGCGACTGCAGTATGGCAGGGCCTCATGGAATCAAGGGGACCGTGGTGACACTTTTGAGCTCCATGGGACAAAGGGTCCATTCTGACACCATGGAACCAAGGAGACCACTGTTACATTACAGGACAGCATGGAACGAAGGAAGCCATCATGAGCCAGTGAGGCCTCATGGAACCATGGAGACCATTAAGACACTTTGAGGCCTCATGGAACCAAAGGACTATTTTGGCACTGAAGGGCCTCATGGAACCAAGGCCACAATAGTGACACTGTGGGGCTCCAAGAGACCAAGGGAGTGAAGAATCAAGAGGATCATTGTGGCACTACAGGGCCTCATGAAACCATGGAGGCCATTTTTATACTTCAAGACCTCACGGAACCAAGCACTTATAGCACTTCAGGGCCTTGTTGAACCAAGGGGACCATAGTGACCCTATGGGACTCAATGGATCCAAGGAGCCATTGTGATCCTATGGGACTCAATGGAACCAAGGAGCCATTGTGACACTTTGCAGCCCCACGGATCCAAGGAATCCATTGTGACATTACAAGGCCTCATGGAGGCAAGGAACCATAGTGACACTATGGGGTCTTGTCAGGCCAAGGGGCAATTGTGGCACTGTGTGGCACTACTGAACCAAAGGGACCATTCTGACACTACTAGTCCCCATAGAACTAAGGATTCATCTAACAGCGTGAGGACTCATAGAACAAAAGGTCCATTCTGACATTGTGGGGCCTCATGGAATACTGGAGACCATTATGACACATCAAGGCTCTGTTGAATCAAGCAGGACCTTGTGGAACCAAAGAGTCCATTGTGACACTACAGGACCTCATGGAAGCAATGAGACCATTCTGACACTGTGAGTCCCCATGGAACCAAGGGTTCATTGTGATACTGTAGTACCAAGGAGACCACTGTGGCACTGCAAGGCCTCATGGAAGCAAGGTGCCAGTGTGACACAGCTGCGCCTCATGCAGCCAAAAGGACACTGTGATCCTGAGGAGCACAACAGATCTGTGGGGCCATCGTGACACTGCAGGACTATATGGAATCATGGAGACCACTGTGACACTCTGAGGCCTCAAGGAACCAAGGGGCCATTTTGTCACTGTGCAGCTCCATGGAACCAAGGAAACCATTTTCACACTGCAAGGCCTCACGGAAGCAAGGGGCCATTGTGACACTACAGAACCCTATGGAAAAAAAGGCGCAGTGACGCAATGGGGCCTTGTGGAACCAAGGATGCAATCTGACACTACAGGGCTGAATGGAACCAAGGGGTAAATGTGACACTGCAGGGACCCATGGGTCAAAGGGAGCATGGAACATGGAACAGGTCTGGCTGGCTTGGCCTCCCAAAGGCCACCTTTTTGGTCCAGCTGACCTTGGCAAGGGTTGCTTCTCATCTGCCCCTTAAACACTGGAGTTCCATGCATTCCTTCTTATGGAGAAGAATCATCCCTTCTGTCCAGGTGCTCATGGCCGAAATTGGTACTCTTCCAAAATTCCCTATAGGCCAGGGTTTCTCCCAGACAAAAGCTACCAGAGCAGACAGATTTGGCTGCCTTGGTCTCTGGTGGTTGCCTTCCATCTGCCTTCGAAACACTGGGGCTCCATGCTTTTCTTCTTATGGTGATGACTGGTCTTTCTCATCCAAGCAGGAATTAGGAACGACAGACAACATGTTGGAAAGTAACCCTCAAAAATTTGCCTCTTGCCATGGTGAAACAAAGAACGTTAGAACTCAGCAGCTAAAGGCTCGCTGAGTAGAACATTACAAAAATGACCTTGGCCAAAATCAGGGACATGGAAATTTGTTTGCCAAAAATCATGTCCAATGAAACAAGCACTTCCCAGGGTTTATCTACATTGCAACACTCAAGACTTTCCCATGCCCCCCTCCCCCACCTCCACTCCTGAGTCCACGCAACCTGTCCTGCCACAAGGTAAGTATCCAGGTTCCCTTTGCTGTTCTTCCGTGGAACAAGGCTGTCATGTACAGCCCTTTTCTGGTAATTTTGGGGAGGGGGCTTTTGTTACTTTATCAGAAAATAAAGTAACAAAGTCCTGTAGGTCAACTCTTGCAGCTTGCCCTCCTTCAGTGCCTGTGTGGTCCAATTCTGCTGAGTCCCAGATTTTTAAACCTTACAGCTTTAATTATTGTTATGAGAACTCAGCTATTTCTAGTTAAAGGACAACTTAGACCTTCTCTACTTTAACAATTCTCTAATAAATTCAATCTCTTAGCTAAACAATCCTCTACTGATTAATCTCTCTAGTGTATATAGGCTTTTGAAATTACACCTCACCAGGTGCAATGCATTAGTCAAGCATTCTGGAGTGTCTACGCCTTAAAAGTTACTCCCTAATTTTCTCAGGGTATTTATCTTGTTAAACTAAACACAGATCTAGACTGAAAATATCTGATATAGCAAAGTCACAAAACCATAAATCCCTTAACTCACCATGGCACAGCTCCCTATGAAATTAAAGGACTACAAGATTCCTAGCTAAATATGATATAACTCCTTTTCAATGGAGTTGAAAAGGAGTTCCTGAGTTCCCTAAAGTAAGGAGGTTCTCCTTCCACCATCTCTACTGCTACCATCCCAAGTGACCAGATGTCCACCTTGGGGCCCTGAGCACCACTGCTTCCAGCAGGGGTCATCCCCTGAGCAGTCCCTACCATTGAACTCCATTTATCCTGCTCAGGGCCAAGCTGGGCAGAGAGGCCAAGATCAGCTGAGGACAAAAACAAAGCCTGCTAAAGGCAGCTGGAATGAGGAAACCAAGCGCAAGAATTCCACACTCTCAAGCTGACAAAGTGCTGTGGAATAGTGCTGGAAGAGTGGCTGTGCTCTGTTTCCTCAGAGCTGTAGCTAAGGAAGGATGGAAGTGGCCACTTAGAGAAACCCTCAAGGTTCATTTAGTGGCTTTGATTTATTCACTTGAAGCTGCAGCTTGGAACTCTGTGCCTCTGGAAGGGACACACACAAACCAAAGCCACTCCTGACAGCCTGCTTCTCTCCAGACCTCTCAGCACTGGGCAGCTTCTCTCAGCTCACAGCAGGGCTCTGTGCACTCCCACAAGGAGAACTTCAGATCTGCACCACTCAGAAGCAGCCCCACACCCCACAGCCTGCAAAGCAAACCAGCCAGCACACGGGTTCTGAAGTGCCACCTCTGCTCCCCCTAAGAAGGTTTGGTTTTGCTGGGTTGGTTCCCCCTGCCCCTGCCCCTGCCCCTGCCCCTGCCCCTGCCCCTGCCCCTGCCCCAGCCCCAGCCCCAGCCCAGGGCCAGGAGGTGGCACAGGTTGTCATCAGGACCAGGAGCCACCTCCAGTTCCACAAAATCCACCCCCACAGGGCCCCCTGTGCCAAACAGCAACTTGGCAGTGGCTGAAGAATGAAACCATCAAAATCCCAGCAAAGGGGAACCTCTGGTGCCCAGCCAGGCCCTGGGGCTGGGCTCACCTGACAACCAGCTGATTGTCAGGTAGATTATGGCCTTGAGGAACAGCCCCAGCCAAAGTCCATCAGCTTAGCCACACCTGTGGCTGGCTCCAATATTATGTTCTCAGGCTTCACATATCATGGATGATGTTCTCAGGACCCTGCAGTCAGGATGATGTTCTCAGGATCCTCCAGCACCTGGGGGAACAGCGCTGGGGCCACCTCCTCCGGCAGGAGCCTCTGCTCCCTCAGGAATCATGGAAGGCCTGTGAGCACTTAAGACACTCCATCAGCATTGTGGAGCTGTTGGGGAGATTGAATCATTCCAGGAGATACAGGCTAATGTGGAAAGCCACAGGAGAACACCCTGATGAGCAGCACCAGCCCTAGAGGCAAACAGGGGCATTGGGCTGCGGGGTGACCACGATGCCATCAGTGGGACTAATGCTGCAAGGAGGTCTGGCAGTCCCCACCCAGGGGATGCCCAAGTGCCCCCTTCCCCTGCCCACCGGGGCTGGGCATTCCCCAGCTGGGATGCTCTGTGTCCCCTGGTGACCCCACACCCACTCCCCCTTCACTGTCCAGGCTTCCATATTCCTGGGCCTCAGCTCATCCCTGCCCATCCCACCTCAGCTTCCCTCTCTGGCCCCAGTCTCTCACCAGCTCAGCC
Organism: Lichenostomus cassidix; assembly: GCF_008360975.1. NCBI lineage: Eukaryota > Metazoa > Chordata > Aves > Passeriformes > Meliphagidae > Lichenostomus > Lichenostomus cassidix. The sequence goes on from NW_028147597.1 coordinate 2,770,158, forward strand.
CACCGGGAGATGTGATCCTGGGCCATGCGTTGATCTCTCCCTGCAAGCCCAGGGGAGCAGCAGGCTGAGCCATCTGCTGCTCATCCACCAGCCCCTCCAAGCCCCTCTTCCTGCATCCCCTCCACTCCTGCCACTCACCAGGGCACCCAAGGAGTCCCCGAGCCGCAGCTGCTGCTCCCCAGCCTCGGGACCACCCAGTTCTGTTTCTAAATAGGCTCCTCCACCTTCCCTGTGTGCAGGACCCAGCCACCTCTGACCGCCCTGGGCTGGGCTTCCCGACCCACCCTGGGCACCAGCAGTGCAGGGCTGCACTCAGGCAGCTGCCCCATGCAGGAGGCTCCCTACTCCCCACCATTCCGGGGCTGGTCTGGCAGCTGCTGGAATCTGGAGTTTGGAGCTCTCTGTGCAACAAGGAGGAATTTTGGGGTTTGAATTTCCAGGCTTGAGACACTGGCGCTGCTGTTATCAATCATGGCCTGAAGGGCTGGAACACTGAGAATGGAGCCAGAGCCAGAGCCCAGATCTGCAGGGAGCCCAGGAGTCCCTCCTGCCAGGAACATCCCCCTCAGCTTTTCCATGGCCAGGAGGGAGCAGCAGCCAACAGGATCAGCCAGGAAGTGCTGATCACGAATATCCCACATACCCCTGGAATCTCTCTATGTTCTGCCCATGCTGGTCCTAATCTGTGCAGGGAACAGAGCACGACGCAGCTGAGGCAGGGATTGCAGCTCCCTGCCCAGGCTCTGTGCTCCCCCTGCCAGCCCCCACTGACACCCCTCTGCCCTCATTGTCCCTCACAGGTGACCTGGAGCTCTTCCTGCTGCCCCTCCCTGGGAACACAGAGCCTGTCCTGGCCCTGCTGGCACAGCTGCCCCACACCAGTGCTGCCAGCCTGGCCACACACCCTTCTGCCCTGACAGGGCTCAGCCTAGGCCCTTCCCAGATCCTGATGCCCAAGGGCAGGGCTGGGAGAAGGTGGCAGCAGCCCTGAGGGCAGTTGGAGCTCCACAGCCCCTGGGCTGGATCCTGCTGTCAGTGCTGTCCTTGCCACCTGCCAAACCCCCATGGCTGCTCCATCTCAGAGCTGCTCAAGATCCCTTCCAAGGCCATCGAGTCCAACTTGTGACCAATCCCCACCTTGTCACCCAGCCCAGAGCACTGAGTGTCACATCCAGTCATTCCTTGGACACTGCCAGCGATGGAGACTCCAACACCTCCCTGGGCAGCCCCTTCCAAGGCCTGACCACCCTTTCCTGGCCAATCTGAGCCTCCCCTGGCACAGCTTGAGGCCCTTTCCTCTTGTCCTGTTCATCCATTTCTTCTGTTTACAGGGACAACCAAATGTCTCCCTCCTTCCCTGCCCGATATCCAACAGCAGACAGTCCATAGCCAGCATTCCTGTCCCTGGGAGCACCAGGAGGGACATTTGATGGCTTATGCAGCACTGAGAGAGGAGAAGGCAGGAATTCTCATTTATTTCTTTTCCATGCCCAAGGAGACTCACGCAATGGGAAAAGGAGCTGTTGTTTGTGGAGCTGCCCTGCAGGGCTCCAGCCCAGAGCAGAGGCTTTGGGGAGGTCAGGTGTGGTCCCACCTGCAGGTTGGGCTCTCTGCTGGGTCAGTCAGGGGCTGCTGGTGTGGGGCAGCCAAGCAAAGAGGAACTGTCCCAGCAAGGGTGAAGTTTGGCAACAACTGTGAAACAGAGGCCAGAGGCAGCAATAATGACAGGTTAAAGGTGTGTCAGAAACAGGGCTAATTCTCAAAATTCAGTGATTTAGTCTGTGGCATTGCTAGAAGTGTTTGACCTACACTGTTTCCCAGAATTCAACAAATCTCTGCCACAGATGGATGCCTTTTTCTTGGAATGGACAAAAGACCTCCCTGTGTGCAAGACTCATGTGCCTTCCTACTTTCTCTGGTCTGAGGGCAAAAGTATCTTTTCTTGTTCAGCTGTGCTGCTCCTTTTCACTCTGGTGGCTCAAACAGTGGAAACAGGAACTTCAAACCAGTGTAAAGACTTGGGAAATTTCAATGGGAATAGATTATCTAGAGCTACACTTGATCTGTCTTCTATCACTCAGTGGACTTGGAGCAGATTCTTCATAAATGATGCATGGGAAGGAGTAAATATGAAGTAAATCTGGTTCTATTACTTGTGTGATG
>NW_028147597.1:2772816-2911049 GCF_008360975.1 Lichenostomus cassidix
ACATGGAACATGGGAAAAATGGGGTGGGGACATGAAATGAGGACATGGAAAGTGGACACTTGTGGTGGTTTAGACCCTGGCCTAACGCCAAGGCACCCACGGCATCTACTCACTCACTGTTCCCCGCCACGGCTGGGCAGAGGAGAGAAAAGAATGTTAATATACACAGGGCTCATGAGTTGAGACAAGGACTGGGAGATGCTCCAAGGACAGGACAGGCTTCTCTTAAAGTTACAAAGTGAAATTTATTACTAACACAGTCAGAGGGAAGATAATGAGAAGTAAAAAAACCCTCAAATACACTGTTTCCCTGCTCACCCCCTCCCTCCTCCCCACCAGCAGCACAGGGGGACAGAGTATGGGGGTTTGGTCAGTTCATCACTGAGATCTTCTTCCACTGCTCAGGGGGAGAAGTTTTTTCCTCTGTGTAGCCATGGGGTTCCTCCCACAGGAGGCAGTTCTCTGTGAACTCCTCCACAAGCGGCAGCTCACCTGAACCTGCTGCAACATGAGCTCCTCCCATGGGCAGACAGTCCTCCCAAAACTGCTGTGGCATTGGTCTCTCCTCCACAGGGTGCAGCCCTCCGAGGCCAGACTGTTCCATCTTGGGAGCAAAGCCTCTCTCTCCACTGGGACTCCAAACTGGATCACAGCCTCCTCCAGGCATCCACCCGCTCTGCTGTGGGCACCTCCCCGCGGGCTGTGGGTGGATCTCTGCATTCCCTGTGGACCCCATGGGCTGCAGGGGGACAACCTGCTCCCCCCATGGTCTTCACCACGGCCAGCAGAGGATTGTCAGCTCTGGTGCCTGGAGCACCTCCTTCCCCACCTTCTCCACTGACCTTGATGTCTCCATGTTGATTTCCCCTCACATATTCTCACCTCCTCCTCCTCCTCTGGCTAAAAAGAAGTGTGTGCTCATGTTGTTTTTGATTTCTTCTTAAATATGTTATCACAAAGGCATAACTAACATCTCTAATTGGCCCAGCCTTGGCCAGCAGCATGTCCATCATCTTCAGAGCCATCAGAGATTGGCTCTGCTGGACATGGTGAAAGCTTCCAGAACATTCACACAGAACACACAGGAGCCATTTTTGTGCCTCTCCCCACCCACTAGCAAAAACTGGGCTAAGCAAAACCGACTCATGAACACAGGGGTGCATTTGCTCCCAACCCTTCAGCCACTTCTTCAGACCTACCACAACAGCCTTTAAGGATTTAAATTCCCCCTAGATGCTAAAGGTACCTTGCTGATGTTCTGGGCTAAGCAAAACCAACACACTCTGCAGTGTCACAATGGTCTCAGTGATTCTATGAGGTCTTGTAGTATCTTAATGGACTCCACGATTCAGTGGGGACCTGCAATGTCACAATGGTCTCCATGATTCCATGAGGTCCTGAAGTGTCACAATGGCTCCTTGGTTCCATGAGGCTGTGCAATGTCACTTTTGCCCCTTGGATCCATGCAGCCCCCAGTGTCACAACAGCCCCTTGGTACCATGGCCTGGTTTTTGGTGGCAGGGTGGCCACAGAGGTGGCTTCTGTGAGAAGCTGCTGGAACCTTCAACCATGTTGGGCAGAGCCAATCCCTGGTGGCTCCTAAGGTGGACATGCCACTGGCCAAGGCTGGGCCAATTATAAATGGTGGTAATGCCTCTGTGATAACAGATTTAAGGAGAAAGAAATAACCAAGAAGTTGTTGCACAGTTGTAATTGTGACCAGAGAAGAGAGGAGTGAGAACATGTGAGGAGAACAGCTCTGCAGACACCAAGGTCAGTGAAGGAGGAGGGGAGGAGCTGCTCCAGGCACTGGAACTGGGATTCCTCTGCAGCCCTTGGTGAAGACCATGGTGAAGCAGCAGTGCCCCTGCAGCTCCTGGAGATCCATGGGGATGCAGAGATCCACCTGCAGCTCCTGGAGATCCATGGGGATGCAGAGATCCAACCACAGCTCCTGGAGATCCATGGGGATGCAGAGATCCATCCACAGCCCCTGGAGATCCATGGGGATGCAGAGATCCACCTGCAGCTCCTGGAGATCCATGAGGATGCAGAGATCCACCTGCAGCTCCTGGAGATCCATGGGGATGCAGAGATCCACCTGCAGCCCATGGAGGAGGAGCCCAGGCCGGAGCAGGGGGATGCCTGGGAGGAGGCTGTGACCCCTGCAGAGAGGGGCTCTGCTGCCCAGCTGGAGCAGCCTGTCCTTGAAGGACTGACCCCGTAGGAGAGTGACCCACGCTGCAGCAGCTTTGGGGGACTGTTGCCCGTGGCATGGACTCACATTGCAGCAGTTCACAGGGAGCTGCTGCTGGTGAGATGAACTCACATTGGAGAAGTTCCTGGAGAACTCTCCCGTGGGAGGAACCCCACAGTGCAGCAGGGGAACAACTCCTCTCCCTGAGCAGTGGGAGAAATCTCAGATGATGAACTGACCAGAACTGACCATTCCTGTCTCTCTGCTCTGCTGGGGGAGGAGATAGAGCTGGGCAGGAGGGAGAGGTGGGGGGAAGGCACTTTTAAGGTTTTATTTTACTTCTCCTGCTCTGATTTTGTCAGCAATAATTCAACTAATATCTCTCATTTGAGCCTGTTTTTCCCATGACCATATTTGATGAGGATCTCTCCCTGTCCTTATCTCAACTCATGAACCCCTCGTTCTATTTCCTCTCCCCTGTGCAGCTGCAGAGGGGAGTGAGAGAGAGGCTTTGATGGGTGCCTGGCATCCAGCCAGCATCAACACACTACACCCTGTATCTTGTACATGTCATGTATACCTGAAAAAATGTTTTGAAGAGAAAAACACCCTTATTTTTGAAGAGAAGAACATATTTATTATGGCTTTCAATCTTTGTAACATAACCTGGGGTTCTTTTGTTTGGTTTTGTTACTTCAGGCTTCAGACACATTAATTGAAGTCTAACTGAACATGTGTTTCATGACATAGAACAGAAGAATCTACCACAGAGAATGAAGTGTCATGGTTTCAAATCAATCCTATTTGGTCTATGACTTGTGGTCCTTACAAACCCACTGTCCAAGGGCTGGGTTTGCAAGCTGGAGTGTGAAGCACAGGAAGTTTCTCTGGATAATGCTGCACCCCCATCTCTCCAGATGCAGAAATGGGCCAGAATCCAGCATTTTGAGTGTGATTTTGGGCTCCTGGCCTTGCCCCAAAGGAGAGACAGGATTTTGCCTGCAGTGTCTGCCTGGAGCAGACTGATTCGCCCCAATCGAGCTCAGAGACACTTCAGAGACTAAGTCAGAGAAGTGGGTATTTGCTTTATTCGGTGCACCGGATGTGTGGGGATTGTTTCCACCAAACACACACACCTCAGTACCCCAAAGACACAGAGTTACAGGTAAAATCATGAATATTAATTACATTCTTCAGGATAGGAGTGGTTATACAAATCATTTCTCGGAAGTCATTAATATCATTAGCATGTGCACTACACATGCTCCGTATGTCTTGGTGGTCTTTGGAGACCCCCAAAGCCCCCACCAAGGTGAAGGTCCTTCATGGGATGATTCAGCGGTTTCTGTGCTGGTTTCAAATGCATGCTTAGCCGATAAGCCATCAGGCCAGAGCTGTTACCTACAATTTGAATTTGAATTAAGAGTTCAGCCTTCAGCCCTGGCGGCCACAGACAGGCGCCTGTGCTGGTGGAAGGGGGACAAAAGCTCAGAGTCTCAATTCCCCCCTTTTCTTTTGTAATTTGTAATTCTTTACAAATCTTGTATGCTATGAAAGTAAATACCTTTCTCTATTTCATATCTAAGTTTATACTTTTGCTATTGGATATAAACATCACAGTTCTAAGTACATAATATTATATAAAAATAACTACTATTGCAGACAGTAAATAACAATGCAATAACACAAAAAACTATTACATACATTTGTTTACGTTAGGATTAACATAATTGCAACAGCTTGTATTTATAACTGTACATACTCTTTCTCTTTTGGCATACAGCAAATCTATAGTTAATTGTAAGATGCTCTTTATCTTGATTTGCTGTGCTTTTATGGCATCTGCAGTGGCATTCATTATGGCCTCTACAATGGTAGAAAGGTTCTTCTTTAGTTTACTTACTTCAGGCCAGGGTATAAACTACCTGGCAAAACTGAAAATTGGTGGGTTTATATATTCGGAGTAAGCTTTGTTAGTTGAGGAACAACACTAATGTGGAGAGATATTGGTTGAGCAGTTATTTTGAAGAAAAAGAAGAAAGACAGAATCGATAGAAATTCTAAGAGGAATGTTAATTCTTTTGGCTTTCTTGGGCCTTCCATCCCCTAGCAGGTTTCTTTGGAGTCAGGGATGGGGAGATTGGAGCACTGTCCTCTGCTGTGTCCATGACTGGCCCCACTATAGGGCTGGGCTTGGAGCTCTGTGCAGCACTTCCTCTGCTGTGTCCATGACTGGACCTCACTGCAGGGCTGGGATGCTCTGGGGGTGAGGTAAGGAGCAGTTCACTGTCTCACCAGGGCAAGGCCTGACCTGTCCCTTTCCCACACACCATACACACAGGCATTTTGAAGTGTTGCAGAGACATTAAATTTTTCAGTTTTGGCAGCTCACATCATGGCTCCAGACAGTGATCAGGACCACTGATAGCTTTTCTTGCTTGTAAAATGGGGTACTTTTCTTCCTCACCTTGGCAGAATTTCTAGCAAACAGAGCAGAAAGGAAAGAGGAAAGCATAAAGGATAACTGACTAAGATTCTCATGCTGTTAGTTTTTGCTTGTGATCCATTAGGCTATCTTTTCTCACCTTTTCAGTCTTTTGTTTTACTCTCCGTAAATCTAGATTATCTTTCAATTTACAAAAAAATATGCTCACAAATATTAGCCACTCACAAAATCAACAGATGTTCAGGATCTTCTATACGATTTTGCGAGCTTTTTCTAGGACTTCAAATGTGCTACTGAAGAATGGCACTTTTAACTGCTATTTTAAATTAACTTTTAAATTGCAGAGCCCAAAGCCTGGCAGATTAGTCTATGACTTTTAGCGATTTTTCAAAGGCAGTATTTTCTTTTGTGGGGCTTAGCATTCTTAAACACTGGACAAACAAATATGCATTAAACAGCAACAGTTATAAATACTTAGTAAAATAGCCAGCCATCCTTTCGAAACCTTTTCATTTTAAAAATGAAATTATTTTGTTATTGTTATATATCAATTTCACAAATTTAGATTCAAGCTCACATAGCTTTCCCTTTTTTTTTTCCTGGCTTACTTACCCCTTTGCATCTGAAGCCATACTTGCCATTACAATTATTACAAGGTTTTGCTAGGATAGCTGACTGTGGATAACACTGTTCTGGTAATACAAAAAAACCAAAACCATTTAATGTGTTTCATTTTGGTTTCACACTGGAGAGGAGTCTCTGGCTGTAGAACTCACAGCCGTGAGGGAAGTTAGCAGTTCTTTTGCTTCTGTGGCTTGAGTGGTTCCTTGTCTCACACAGCTTTTTGTCTGATGAGGACACACTGAAAGATGTTAAAACAAACTTGCACAGTGATAACACATGTTAGAGTGGGAGAATGATGAATTCTTGCCTCATTTAACTCCCCATTGGAAATTCTTTTAATAAGTGAGAAATTAAAATTTAATAAACTTCCCTTTTTTTCTTATAATTTCTTAAATGCATGTATTACTCTATATGCATATTTAGAATTAGTAAAAATATTCACTATTTTGTCTTTATATACTTCACAGGATTTTATAAGCACTTACAGCTCTGCTGCTTGAGCTGACTATGTAAGAGGCAATGTTTCACTTAACTTCCTTTCGTTAACGATAGTGTATTTTTCAAATTGTTACTCTTCTAGTACTTTTGAAGTCTCACTACTAAATACTTTTTTTTTTTTTTTTCCAACTTCCTCAAGGAGGCTGAGTCAAACCCCTTGTTTTTGGGTTTTTTCTTTTTTTCTTAAATACTCTTGTTTTACTAGACAAGATTCACAGTACAATAACTGCACTGGTCATCTACTCAGATGTTCTTTGAGTTAATAAATCTTTAGCTTGGTGTGAAACTTATGAGGTATATTCCTATTGTCAGCCTTCAGGCTTCATTTACCATCAGAGCTTTGGCTGCACAACTTGCAGACAGCACGCCCAGCCTCTGGCTACATTCTGAGACAATCAATAGCCGCCAGCCACTGGATTTGGTAACTTATAAAATTAGCATCACGCCACCGTGTTCTCCAAAAGTGGCTGTCAAATTCTCAAAGCATGGGGAAGAACACTTTTTTGCAAAAGTTACTTGCCATGACAACCAACCATACAGAAAGGACTGGACCCTCTTGGGGACATGAATTAAGCACACATTGTCACGTTCTTGGCTGCTTGAACAGCCCCGGACAGTGGCTCAGAGACACACCTTGTCTCCACCTTCTCCTCAGCAGTTCTAAAATTTTTCCTCTGCAGCAGTTAATTTGCATTTTCTCTAAGGCAATTTGGCTGGCTGCTTGAAGGGTAAAGAATTTGAATTAAAAGCATTCGAGCAAACCTTTGTTCAAAAAAACCAAAACAGCAACTCAGAGTAACCCAGGCAGGAGATTTTAACCTTGAAATAGTTAATTACAAAATTTGGTATATCTTTTCTACAGACATTTTTGCTTTCAGTGTTTCTTTGGCATCACTTTTGCTTTTGCCTTTTTATCCTTTCTTACATACATTTGCAGTATCTTTCTAACTAGTTTCTTCAGGGCTTATTCAGCCCTTCCTCCAGCCCCCACCCGTACTACTGCCTGGGGGTGCTCATTGTCCCACAAAGTCATTCTGGTGACCTAGACAGAACTCTTAACAGACAATCCACATTTCTAAACATTCCCTCTGCAGTATCCAAATGCAGCCCTTCCCCTCTAGGCTCTCAGCAGGCAAGGCCAGCAATACCACAGGTGATTGGTGTGTACCACAGCCACCCTGACCCAGGGGCTGGCAGGGTCAGGGACTGCCTGGTGCTGAGCTCACAGCTGTCCCACAGCTCCAGCTCAGCTCCGCACCTCCCCTCAGGCCCCCAGCCTGTGCATCCAGCCCCGCACCTCCGAGCTCGCCACTGCTACGCCGAAAGGGGAGGACACAGGGAACTGCAGCTCGCCCTGGGTCAGCTGCCAAACTTTTAGGCAAGATGGAGGAGGGTCCCGAAACACCTCTCCTCTCTTCCTTCTTTTTCCTTCCCCCTTACTCGTATTTAATTGCAAGCTCCATCTACTACAACATTCTATATAACCACATTTCAGCAGCTACACACAGGAGCTCTAATTAGATTCAATTAGTTATTTTTATCTTGCGGGCGTCCCCGCATAAATTTATATGCCGGCAAAAATACCAATTAACACAGGTAAAATTTTGCACACACAGTACATGCACACACATTAAAAATTTCAGAAGCACCCGAGCAAATAGACAACATCACTTCCTCTCACAATTAATACACGCGCACTGAGTTTAACTTTCACAACGGTTTCCACACACAAAACACAGAATTTTAATCGCAAAATCAAATAGAGCAATACTAGAAAGGTGTTGGGGTCTGAGCGTTCTCAACTCAGCAGCCAAAATCCCTCCATTCAACAATATAATCTGCCCCCCTTCGGACACTCCAAACCAACGGTTTATATATGACCCACACTCGTTCACTCTTTGCCAGTCTCTTCACTTTTCTCTGGCCGTTTCTGTCGCCAGAGAACGGAAACGTAGATAAAGCTCCATTCTCGCTCAGTGTCGGAGACACGTCTCATTAATTCACACTCACACATTAACAAAATAATGACACAGTAGCACAGTAACAGAATAACAACAGACAGAACAAAAATCACAGTATGGTATAATACAGTGGAGTCCAACCCCTTAAAGGTACCTTTCACTATAGCGGGGTCCAACCCCGGAGTCCAACCCTTTAAAAGTACCTTTTCTTGACAGCGGGGTCCAACCCCAGGGGGTCCAACCCCTTGCTCGGGACTAATTTCAGGAGACCCAGTCTCCACCTACCCTCGGGGACTATCACCCCGGACCTGCAGGCATTTATTTTAAAAGTAGCAAATACCTTAATTTGGTGCAGATGGTCCTTAGTCTACTCCCGCCGTGAGCCAGAGGACAGCTGAGCTTCCCTTGAAAATTCAGGGTCGCGACTGGGAGGTCTGCTTACCCCAGGATCCGGCAGCCGAGCAGAGTCAGGGTCCCATCTGGGGTGCCAGTTTGATTCGCCCCAATCGAGCTCAGAGACACTTCAGAGACTAAGTCAGAGAAGTGGGTATTTGCTTTATTTGGTGCACCGGATGTGTGGGGGATTGTTTCCACCAAACACACATACCTCAGTACCCCAAAGACACAGAGTTATAGGTAAAATCATGAATATTAATTACATTCTTCAGGATAGGAGTGGTTATACAAATCATTTCTCGGAAGTCATTAATATCATTAGCATGTGCACCATGCATGCTCCGTATATCCTGGTGGTCTTTGGAGACCCCCAAAGCCCCCTCCAAGGTGACAGTCCTTCATGGGATGATTCAGCGGTTTCTGTGCTGGTTTCAAATGCATGCTTAGCCGATAAGCCATCAGGCCAGAGCTGTTACCTACGATTTGAATTTGAATTAAGAGTTCAGCCTTCTGCCCTGGAGGCCACAGACAGGCGCCTGTGCTGGTGGAAGGGGGCAAAAAGCTCAGAGTCTCATCTTGGCCTCTGTTTCAGGTAGCCTGTTTCTGACATCAGTTGGCGACCCAGATGGGACAGGAAGGTCTCTGCAAATCCCTCTGGGCCCAGAGCAACACCTGCCACTCTCTGCTGGAGCTGTGCCGGACGGTGGCGATCTGGAAGGCATTGGAGACCAAGGACCCAAGACAGAGGCAAGTGAGTAGACTCAGGCATCAGGTGTGGTAAGCTCCATGCTGCAGGCCCAGAGATCGCCCTGCAGTGGCAAATCTTGGGCTCGAGCCAGCATGTGGTGCTGTGAGTTAAGCTGTGCGCTGTGGCACAGGAGGTAACAGGTTCATATCCCACGTTTGTTTTTTCCTTGTTCATGTATTTCTGTGATTTTTCTTGTTTATAAAGTTGGATATGGGGGGTAACTTCTCACGTGATGGTTCAATCCCAATTCCTAAGAATTCCCCATTAGAGCTAGCACTGAAAAATTGGCAGATTCTGACTGGTAAAGGTACTGTTTTTAGAAAACCAGAATTGATATGACAACGAGTCTGGCCAACCTATAAACTGGAGGAAAACCAGACATGGCCTAGATTTGGCAGTTTAGATATCAAATTGATATCAAATCTGATAGCTCTCCTGCAGAAAGAAAATTATTGGCTGCAGGTAGAATATGCAAAGCTGTTTAGACTTCTATCAAGTGATGAAACATTACAAAGATCTGAGACAGACATCATATAATAGTTTTAAGGAAAAAAACCTGAAATTATTAAGGTATCATTCTGTTTCATGTAGCCTGTTTCGGGCATCAATAATGATCACCATAATAATTTGCTGTATGGTTTTTGCTTCCATCAAGATTCAGTGTTGTAGCTGTTGTAATGCCTTAAGCTATAAAATAAATAGAGATATGGAGAGATCAGTTCCCATCAGGAACTGAGATTCAGGAAAAGGGGGGACTTGCTAAGGACAGTAGAACAGAACAGCACAGCCTTGGAGAAATAGATCAAGTATGTAACTGAGGCAAACAGAACTCACGCAAAACACACGCAGGATTCCAGCTCAGCTCTGCAAGGCTGACAAAGCAGAAATTCTGCAAAACAACAATATTGCCCTTACTCAAAAGCAGGGTCAAGGAGCAGCCCCCTAAAAAGGACACTGGAGGTTGAAGACAGACTCCAAAGAACCATGCAAGGACTTGTGACAAAGGGTGCACTTAGGTAAAATAAAGTAATACTTATCCATCAAATAAGCAGGGAGAGCTCATGAATATGTAATCAGTGTGTGTGATAAAAACTCTGTTCATCCAATGCTCAGGACACTTGAATGGAGGAACGATCCTCTGAGTGACCAGCACTGCAATAAAGAGTGGCTGCTTTCTAATACTCAAACTGTGTTAGAAAGTTTCTGTAAGGCTGATTTCAGTATCAGCTCCACAAGGCCCCACAGGGTCACAATGGTCACCTTCATTCCATGGGGCTCTGCAGTGCCACAGCTGTCTCTTGGTTCCATGAGGTTCCACAGTGTCACAATGAACCCTTGGGTCAATGGGGCCCTGAAGTGTCACAATGGTCTGCTTGGCTCCACAAGGCCCCATGGTACCACCATGGTCCCTTGGTTCCAAAGAGCCCTGCAGTGTCACAGAGGCCTCTTGGTTCCATGAGGGCTCACAATTCCACAATGGTCTCCTTGGTTACATGATGTCCTGCAGTGTCACAATGATCTCCTTGGTTCCATGTGTTCCCACAGTGTCACAATGAACCCTTGATTCCCTGAGGTTCCACAGTGCCACAATGGTCTCTTTGGTTCCATGACACCCCACAGTGTCACCCTAGGACATGACACCAGGAGGGATTTGTTCCTCACTCCCTGCAGCTCCCTGGCCCAGCTGCACCAACACCTTCTCCCAAGCCAGCGCTCCTGGGCACAGCCAGGGCTGTGCCACACTGCAGCTCCCTGCAAACCACAGCAGCAGCTTTGAGTCCCAAACCCGAGTCACAGACAGTTTGCCACTCTTTGTGTCTATATCTGACCAAGAAATGTCCCACTGTGGGCTGCCCTTTTCCTGCAGTCACTGCAATCCTGGGACCATACACGGAGCTCTGAGCGAGAGAAATGGCCAGCGCTGCACCTCTGCTCTGACTCGGGGATGGTGTCAAATGCTCTGTGGGGAGGCTGGAATGATGGAAAAAGGACAATTGGCAGTGCAGAGGGAAACCCATCTGGGCTGCTGGACTGGGGCAAAACATCACTGCCAGGGGACAGAAGTTGGCTGTGAAAGTCCCTCCTGTGGATGCTCACGTAGCCAAGAGTTGGGCACTGAAGAGCATCACAGCAATGGACAGGGGGATGGGGCTGCCAGGATTAAAGTGTCTCAGGTGGGTCTGGAGTAGCCACACAAGGCTGAGCTATTTCTGGCTCGATGGGCCCAGGACAGCTCAGGTCATCAGGGAAGAGATGCAACCTCCAGATGTGCTCGTGACTCAGGGGTGGATTTACCCATGGACAGCATCTCCAGGTTATCCATGAGTGTGAAACGTGTGCTGAGATCAAGCAGGGCCAGGCGGGTAAAGCCCCTGTGGTGTGGGGGATGATGGTGGGAATATCAATCTGGGGAGACACATGGTGTTTTTAGTGGGAGTAGTAAATTGGAGAACACCATTCCCAAACCGCAACAGCCCTGTCAGAGCCAGCCCTGTCCCTGCACTGCCCCAGCTCTGCTGCCCCACAGCTGCTGCAGCAGGAAGGGCAGAGCCATGGGGGAGGGAAATGCACAGGGACTCCTCCTGGGAGGCACCTCGGGAGGTTTCCAGGCCAAGCCAAAGCCCAGTCAGGGCAGAAAGGGACACAAGGATGGGCTGTTTGTGTGATCTGCCATGGCAGGATGAGATGCAGAGCTGCAGAGACACCCAGACAGTGTGGATCCCTGCAGGAGCTAATCTCACACAGCAGCTCCCAGGCCTCTGCTGCTGGCTGGTGGCTCTGGTTGGATGTTCCCTGGTGGTTACACCCAGCCCCACACACCCCAGTGCTGTGTGCACACACACCAGTCTCACCAGGGCCTGGGCCCCAAAGGACACAAGACCTGATGGGTTGTGGTTCCCACTGCAGTATGTGGCACTTGGAGTTCCCTCTGTATCCAGAGCAGAGAGAGCTCCCTTGTCCCAGAAAGTTTTTGGCATGGAGGGATTCAGAAAACAGGACAGGCTGTGGGAATCAGTTGCAGGGCATGGCCAGGGATGGGCACTGAGCATCACCTGTTTACACATGATCAGCTCTTTCATCTGCTTTTTCTGTTTTTTCTCATGTTTATTCTTTCACAACCCAGCATGGTGCGACCCTCTCTCTTCCTGTGGTTCTTTCCTAAACACCCCATGGAGAATCTCACTCATTCCCCAAATTCCCATTCTGGATGCCCATCATGAGTCTCAGACCTCAAGGCAGAAACCCCCATGCTAATCTGGGAGGTCACCCTGGGAGTCTCTGCCATTGTCCCACTTGGTGAGTCTTTCTCACAGAGACATTGGATCTTGCTTTCAGTTTCTTTACCGTTTGGGTTTTTAATGGTTCCTCCATAACCTGGCAATTCATGTCCTAGGAATGGAAATTCTTTCCTTTTTATGGAAGTCTTGGCAATTAGGCCAGATGAAAATGCTAACACGATGTGTAGATATTTGCAGCCTTATGGAAACGGATTTGGGGATATAAGAATCACAGAACTGTACAATGGTTTGGGTTAGAAGAAACCTCCAGTCCAACTCCCTTTCCATTAACCAGGATTAACTTCACTCATTCAGGCTGCACAAAGCTCCTGACCTTGCACACTTCCAGGGATGAGGTTTCCTCCCAATGAGCAACCTGTGCCATGTCGCTGTTGAGCCGCTAGCAGAGAAAAGAACCCAGTTCTCAGTGGCAAGAAGGAAAAGCCCTTTATTGTTTTGATTTCATCATATATATAGAGTTTTCAAAGGTCACCCAGATTGTTCAGTCAGAAACCTCCCCCTAGGCCTGATTGGCCAGGCCTGCACCGTCCAAATCTTGGGACACTGTTTTTAATAACATCCAAACTTTATTTATAAAACACAAAAGGAATTCTCATGGGAAAGACCTGTGCTAGCCACAGCGCCAGAGTCCTGTCACCCTCATCATAAACTTTTTATTTCTTCTTTATCCAATTCGTATCTGCCCTTGTTCAGTATAAATACACAGTGCCTTGTTCTGCCAATACAACCCCTGGCAAAAAGTGCCTTTCCATCTTAGCTGGACTAAGAGCACAACATTTTCAGGGCCAAACCATGCAGAGGTCAGAGAAATGTCCCAGGAAGGGGTTTGGAGGCCTCAAGTAAAGGACTAATATCTAAAGAATGAGTCCTAGGGCTCAGTGGTTGGGAGACTGAGGACAAGAAAAGCCTGAGTTGGCTTGAAGGGTGGAGTCAGAGATGGTGGAGCTTTTCTACATAGTGGGAAATAGCCGGAGAAAGAAATAATGGCACCAAGGGCAGCTGGAGAGGCATGAGACTGGACATGAGGAAATTTCCCTCCCAGGGCAGTGCTGTGGTGCAACACATCCCCCAGAAGGAGTCTGGGTCAGCCCAAGGCTTTGTGTGCCAAGGCAGAGGCAGGCAGGACGCAGAGCTGTCAGCAAAGGAAGGGCCAGCGAGGTGGGGCAGCCGGGGGATGACGACAGCCTGCAGGGACAGAGGCGCAGGGCATGGACAGCGTAGGACAGCCTGGGCTGGAGAGGGCAGAGGGATGTGCAGGAGCTGCAAGGCCCTGACAGAGCCAACTTGTGCAGCACTTTGGCCATGGCTGCTGTCCCTGGCCCTGAGGCCATGAGGAGGACACAAGTGACCCTTGCAGCCCTGGGGCCTCATTGCCTCCTTGTCCCTGCCCAGCAGCCTGGCAGGGGCTGCCCCATGGTCCTGCCCTTGGCATTGCACATCCCCACATGCCAGTGCCCCGGGAAGAGCCCTGAGCACTGAGGGAGGGACAGGATCTGACTTGCCAGGGGCTGGGGCTCAGGCCTTGGCCCTTTGCATTCCTGAAGCACATCCAGGTTTGCTCAGCATCAGAGACACCTTTGCCTTGTTTGTCCCCAGCTGTCATCACTGCCTCCAGTATTCTCCTCTGACTGGAACCTGGGGACACTTTCTCAGTAGTGTCTCTCAGTGAGACCCATTAAAACTTCAAGAAACTTTGAATTCTTGAGAAGTTTTTTGAAGACACACTCAGGGACTGAGTCTGATGTAAACAACCCCTAACACCCAAGAGGCTCATTAAAGTCCTTGTGCTGTTGCTGTGCTGCTGAGCTGGGCTGGGCTCCTGGCACAGAGGGAACTCCTGGCAACCAAGAAAAGCTTAAAAAGACATTTCTTCTGAGGAGCAGTTTCTTTGCCAGCCCAGCAGGGCTGAGGGTGCTGCCTGCAGGTACCTGAGAGCAGTGGAGCAGACAGAGGCTTAAAGCAAATGGAAGGACAATTCTGAGCTTATTCATGGAGAAATCCTCACAACTTCTGACACAGTAAGTCTTTGGCTGCAGGGATCTTCTAGAGCTGACCCATGACAGCACTGATATGACTGTAAGGATGGCTCTGCTGGTGTTTCTGGTTTGGGGGAGGATGTGCTGCAGAGCGGGTCTGCCCTGGGCACCGTCAGAGGGACAGGGCAGGACAGCTCCTGCTGCCAGGGATGGCTGCAGGCTGGGAAGGTGGGGGTGCAGCCAGGGGTGCCCAGGGCTGTCCTGCAGAGCAGCTCCTGCAGCCCTGAGGGCTCTTTGCCAGGGCAGGGGATCTGCCAGCTGCCCTGAGCAGCAGAGCTCTTGTGTCCCCTCGCAGCCAGCACAGCCAAGCCTCACCTCGAGGTACAGCAGAATCTCTCATTCTGCCTTCTGCAATCCCTATCCCTTTGCTCTGGCAGTGCTGGTTCTAACAAGCTCCTGTGCCTCAGGAGCAGATGCCATGTCCAAGTTTAAACACCAGGACTGGTCCCTGCCCTCACTGTCCCCTGCACTGCCTGGGGGAGCACGGCTGACTCCGAGCTGCCCTGCAGGTCAAGGTCCAGCTCCTCACACAACATTGGCCAGCAGCAGCCAGGGCTCCAATGACCAAGGTGAAGGAAGGGCTCAAGACATATACAAGGGGGATGTGTTTAGTGGCTGGGAAGGGTCTATGAGAAAGGGCTTTGACTTTTCTATGAGAAATCTTCCCTAAATTTTCACTGTCATTCCTCCTTCAACAGCTTCCAATGTCGAGAGACTCAAAATGTCCAACAGCAGCTCCATCAGCCACTTCCTCCTCCTGCCATTCGCAGACACACGGCAGCTGCAGCTCCTGCACTTCTGCCTCTTCCTGGGCATCTCCCTGGCTGCCCTCCTGGCCAACAGCCTCATCATCAGCGCCGTAGCCTGGAACCACCGCCTGCACACCCCCATGTTCTTCTTCCTGCTCAACCTGGCCCTCACTGACCTGGGCTTAATCTGCACCACTGTCCCCAAAGCCATGCACAATTCCCTCTGGGACACCAGGGACATCTCCTACTCAGGATGTGCTGCACAGGTCTTTATGGTTTCCTTCTTTTTAGGAGCAGAGTATTTCCTCCTCACCATCATGAGCTATGACCGCTATGTGTCCATCTGCAAACCCCTGCACTATGGGACCCTCCTGGGCAGCAGAGCTTGTGCCCACATGGCAGCAGCTGCCTGGGCCTGTGGCTTTCTCACTGCTCTGCTGCACACAGCCAATACATTTTCCCTGCCCCTGTGCCACGGCAATGTCCTGGGCCAATTCTTCTGTGAAATCCCACACATCCTCAAGCTCTCCTGCTCACATTCCTATCTCAGGAAACTTGGTCTCCTTGCTGTTAGTGCCTGTTTGTCATTTGGTTGTTTTGTGTTCATAGTTTTCTCCTATGTGCAGATCTTCAGGGCTGTGCTGAGGATCCCCTCTGAGCAGGGACGGCACAAAGCCTTTTCCACATGCCTCCCTCACCTGGTTGTGGTCTCCATGTTTATCTGCATTGCCATTTTTGCCAACCTGAAGCCTCCCTCCATCTCCTCCCCGTCCCTGGATCAGGCAGTATCAATTCTGTACTCAGTGGTGTCTCCAGGCCTGAACCCCCTGATTTACAGCCTGAGGAACCAGGAGCTCAAGGCAGCACTGTGGAGACTGATGACTGGACAATTTCAGAAACATTAAACTGGTTGCCAATTTCTGTAAATCTCTTGTTATATGAGTCATCTTTGATAATTCTTGTTGGTTCGGTTGTGGGTTTTTATTCCTTTGATTTAGTTTTTTAACATCCACAAATAAAGGTCGTTGCGCCATTTCTCATTTTGTTTCTTTCCATGTTTGTTGTGGCCCACAGTCTGTGTCAATGAGGAGCTGTGCTCAAGGTGGCTTTAAGTAAACTAAAGGGTCTCCCAGCCAAGTTTTCACCAGAGATCCCCTTTTGTTCCCTTCTCTGGAGCTGCAGCAGCAATGTCTGTGTGCAGAGCTGGGGCAGATCAGGGGTGGCACAGCAGCTGTGCCTAGGAGCAGCAGCACTTGGTGTTGCCAGTGCTGCTCCCGTGCCACTGCCCCGCTGCCCTGCTGCCCCTCGTGTTGCTGTAGGGCCTGAGTGCTCTCGGGGTCGCTGCCAGTGCTGGGGGTGGCAGTGCCGGGGCTGCAGCAGGGACAGTCCATGGGCACTGCTGGGGCACAGCTGACGCCTCAGGGCAGGGCCTGGGGGCTCGAGGCTCCTTGCCCAGGGTCTCTCCAGAACACGCCCAGGCCAATGCTGAGCAGAGAAAACCCCCGTGAGCAGCTGCAGGGTGGCCGTGGGCAGGCTGGGGGCAAACAGCATGGCTGGGGCTCTGCAAGGTGCCTGGGGGAGCCGGGAAGGAGCAGCAGAGCAGGGGCTGATCCATCCCCACTGCGCTGGACAGCCCAGGGCAGCGTCCCAGAGCGTCCTCATGGAGCTGCCAACAACATCCCCCCTTGGCAGCCCTGGCCTCTCCCCCAGCTCCCAGGTGTTGTTTGGGGGGGTGGTGGGTGTTTGTTGGGGGGTGGGTTGGTGTGTGGGTGTTGGTGTGGGGGGGGGGTGGGGTGGGTGGGTTTGTTGTGTTGGTGTGGTTTGTTTGGTGTGGTTTTGTTTGGTGTTGTTGTGTGGGTGTGGGGTGGTTTTTGTTTTGTTTTTTTTTTTTTTTTTTTGTTGGTTGTCCCTGTTTGCCCTTTCCTCTCTGGCCCCACTCCCCATTTCAGTTCCTGACTTGGCACCATGGGAACATCCCTTGGTGAGCAGGATCATCCTACAAGTGCTTCATGAATTGTCTGCAGGGTCCTGCAGTGCCTCGTGCTGTTCCCTTGCCAGAGGCAGCACAGGCCAGGGGGGCACCTCTGGACTGCTGTGTG
Organism: Lichenostomus cassidix; assembly: GCF_008360975.1. Classification (NCBI taxonomy): domain Eukaryota; kingdom Metazoa; phylum Chordata; class Aves; order Passeriformes; family Meliphagidae; genus Lichenostomus; species Lichenostomus cassidix. The sequence goes on from NW_028147597.1 coordinate 2,789,870, forward strand.
TGGCTGTGAGGCTCCCTGTTGTGGGGCAGTGAGGAGGAGCTGGAGAGGCTCTGCAGGACTGACAGGATGGGCTTTGGGGCCTGTGGGGAGAAGCTGAGGGCCATGGGCTGCTGGACCTTCTGAAGAGGAGGCCCAGGGCTCATCCTGCAGCTGCTCCAAGGGTGCTTTCGGTGAATCACAGAATCAATGAGATTGGAATAGACATTTGAGATCATCAAGTCCAACCTGTGACCTAACAGCACCTTGTCTGCCCTGAGCCTCCTCTTCTCCAGGATAAACAACCCCAGCTCCAAACTCAGCCACTCCTCACAGCACTTATGTTCCAGACCCTTCCCCAGCCTTGTCACCCTTCTCTGGACATGCTCCAGCCCCTCAATGTCCTTCCTAAACTGGGGGCCCAGAACTGGACACAGCACTCGAGCTGAGGCCTCACCAGTGCCGAGTACAGGGGAAGAATCACTGCCCTGCTCCTGCTGGCCACACCATTCCTGATCCAGGCCAGGTGCCATTGGCCTCCTTGGCCACCTGGGCACACTGCTGGCTCATGTCCAGCCTGCTGTCCATCAGTGCCCCCAGGTCCCTTTCTGCCTGGCCACTGTCCAGCCACTCTGTCCCCAGCCTGTGGCACTGCAGGGGTTGTTGTGGCCAAAGTGCAGGACCTGGCACTTGGTCTGGTTAAACCTGACATTGTTGGATTTGGCCCCTGGATGCAGCCTGTCCAGGTCCCTCTGCAGAGCCCTCCTGCTCTCCAGCAGATCCACACTCACACCCAGCTTGGTGTCACCACAATTCCTTTACACACTAGAGTTTCACCATGGGCCCCATGATTCTATGAGTCTCTACAGCAGCACAATGTCCCTTGGTTCCTCAAAGCCCTGCAGTGTCACAATGCCCCCTTGATTCCCTGAGGTCTCACAGGGCAGCAATGATCTCCTTGGTTCCCCTATGTCAAAATGGCTTCTTGGTCCCATGGGGCACTGCAGTGTCAAAATTGTTTCATTCATTCCACTAATTCCCACAGTTTAACAATGGCCCCTTGGTTATACAGTGTCCCACAGTGTCACAGTGCTCTCCGTACCTCCACAAGGCTCCATTTAGTAACACTGGCCCTTGATTCCATGGGGCCCTGCAGTGTCACAAAGGCCACACTGTGTCAAAACAGTCTTCCTTATTCTTTTTAGCTCCACAATGTCACAGTGGCCCCTTTGTTCCATAAGGCCCTGCAGTGATAGAAGGATTCCCTTAGTTCCACAAGGCCCTGCTATGTCACAGTTGCCTTTATGTTAAAGGAGGCCCTGCAGTGTCACAATGGCCCCTTAGTTCAACAAGGCCCCACAGCATCACAGTGGCTTCCATGGTTCCACGAGTACCCAAAATGTCACAATGGCCCCTTGGCTCTATGATGCCATGCATTACACAGTGTCAGTATGGTCCTCTTAGTTCCACTAGGCCCTGCAGTGTCACAATGGCCTCTTGCTTCCCTGGGGCCCTGCAGTGTCACAAATATCACAGAATCACCAAATCAACCAGGTTGGAAAAGACCTCTAAGATCATCAAGTCCAACTTCTGACCCAGCAGCACCTAGTCATTCAGACCATGCCACTGAGTGCCACATCCAGTCCTAAACACCTCCAGGGATGGTGACTCCACCATCCTCCTGAGAAGCCCCTTCCAATGCCCAGTCACCCAATCTGTGAAGAATTTTTTCCTGGTGTCTAGCCTAAACCTCCCCTGGAGCAGCTAAAGTCTGTGTCCTCTCATCCTCTCACTCTTGCCCAGGAGAAGAGACAAATCCCCACCTGGCTGGAACCGTGGTGAAACCAACTCGGGTATGAGTGTGGATCTGCTGAAGGGTAGAAGAGCTCTGCAGAGGGACCTGGACAGGCTGCATCCAGCGGCCAAATCCAACAATGTCAGGTTTAACCAGACCAAGTGCCAGGTCCTGCACTTTGGCCACAACAACCCCTGCAGTGCCACAGGCTGGGGACAGAGTGGCTGGACAGTGGCCAGGCAGAAAGGGACCTGGGGGCACTGATGGACAGCAGGCTGGACATGAGCCAGCAGTGTGCCCAGGTGGCCAAGGAGGCCAATGGCAGCTGGCCTGGATCAGGAATGGTGTGGCCAGCAGGAGCAGGGCAGTGATTCTTCCCCTGTACTCGGCACTGGTGAGGCCTCAGCTCGAGTGCTGTGTCCAGTTCTGGGCCCCCAGTTTAGGAAGGACATTGAGGGGCTGGAGCATGTCCAGAGAAGGGCAACTAGGCTGGGGAAGGGTCTGGAACACAAGTGCTGTGAGGAGTGGCTGAGTTTGGAGCTAGGGTTGTTTATCCTGGAGAAGAGGAGGCTCAGGGCAGACCTCATCACTCCCTACAACTCCCTGACAGGAGGCTGCAGCCAGGTGGAGGTTGGGCTCTTCTCCTGGGCAACAGTGAGAAGACAAGAGTGGACCAGGGGAGGTTTAGGCTGGACATTAGGAAGAAGTTCTTCAAAGAAGGGGTGATTGGGCATTGGAATGGGCTGCCCAGGGAGGTGGTGAAATCACAGTCCCTAGAGGTGTTTAAGGAAAGACTGGATGTGGCACTCGGTGCCATGGTCTGGGTGACAAGGTGGTGTTGGGTCACAGGTTGGACTTGATGATCTCAAAGGTCTTCTCCAACCTGGTTGATTCTGTGATGATTGTGACACTGCAGGGCCCCAGGGATGCAAGGGGCCATTGTGACACTGTGGGGCTAAATGGAACCAGGGAGTCCACTGTGACACTGTGGGGCCTTGTTGAACCAAGGAGGCATTGTGACATTGCAGAACCAAGGAAACCCTTGTGAGATTCCAGAAGCCCAACAGAACCAAGCAGACACTGTGACACTGCAGGGCCTTGGGGAACTGCCGAGGTTTGACCCCGGCTAAATGCCAGGCACCTATATTTGCTCCTTCTGGTCTCCCTTGCTGCAGCTGTGCAGGAGAAGAGGGAAAAAAACCTGATAAACACACACTGGACTCCTGAGTTCAGATAAGGCAGTGGTGGAAGAGATGCACCAAAAAAGGGCAAATACAGGTTGAAAACTTAAAGTTGCAAAGTGATTTATTAACCTAATAGAGTCGGATGATAAATGAGAAGTAAAAATAAGCTTTTCAGACACCATTCTTTCACTCAACCCCCTCTCCCACTTAAGACACTTTTTTTCTGCTCATCCCCCTCCCTCCTTCCAACCAACAGCAGAGGCAGGGGGCAGGGTAAGGGGTTTTCTCCGGTCAGTCCATCAGGGAGAGGGATCCTGTGCTTAGCCATGGGGTCCCTCCCACGAGAGACAGTCCTCTGGGAATTTCTTTGGTGTGTGTCCAATCTCACAAGCAGCATCTCGCCTGAATTCTGCTGCAACAGGAGTTCTCTTGTCCATAGGGTGCAGACTCTCCCGAGCCGAGGCCAGGCTGCTTCCATGCCAGGAGCAAGGCCTTTCTCTCCCTTGCAAGGCCTTTGCAGCTTTAACTCTTTGTATGAGACTCCCACTGGATCACAGCTTCCTCCAGGCATCCACCTGCTCCTCTGGCGTGGGCACCTCCCCACGGGCTGTGGGTGGATCTCTGCACCCCTGTGGACTCCATGGGCTGCATGGGGACCTCCTGCTCCCCCCATGGTCTTCAGAGGGTTTTCTCCAGGTCTCCAGCTAGCAGAGGGTTTTCTCCAGGTCTGTTGGTCAACACTGCTTCGGGTGACCGAGTTCTTGAAGAGGAAAGATATGAAGAAGCTGGTGAAGAAGAAGGAGCTGTGGAAGTTCAGCGAGTGCCTGGTAAGGAGTGCCTGGAAGCCCCAAAGGATGTCTGGGAAGCCCCAGCCTCAGCCTGGAGAAGGTCCCTGACCACGGCGCTCAGTGCGTGGGGCTGGCAGCTGTGCTCCTGCCCACTGCTGCACCCAGAGGCCATGTGGGCTCTTCTCCAGGCTGCTCCGGCCCCGAGCTGGGTGCCGATGGCGCTCCAGCCCAGCTGGGCTGTGCAATGGGGCGGCACAGCAGCTCCCTGGGCAGCACCCAGCCCTCTGCCCCCTCCAAAGCCTGGCGCCAGCGGCTGCTGGCTGCACCTCTGGGCTGTGCGAGCAGGGGAGGCCAGGGCTGGCTGTAGGGAGAGCCCGGCCAAGGGGAAGAGCCCACGCCAAACCTTCCCTCCTGGCGCTTGTTATAGATTGAGCCTCATTATCCAATCAGAGACATAGATCCAATTAAAGAATTTATTAATTAAAAGCAGGCGGATATCAGTCAAGACAGTGCTGGACGGGCAGAGGTTCAAGCATACCTCTATGCACCGCACCCCGGCTTACAGAGGACTAACTTTTATAACCCTTTCGTATCCCACTCCCTCCGTATGCCTTGATTGGCGTCCCTTCATGAATCCTTGATTGGCTGCTGAGTCGTCTAGACTGTTGTGCTCTGCGTTGAGTGGTTGTTATTTGGCCTCCTGGGATGGTCTCACCGTGGGGGTTGCACAGGGCTCTTGGTAGGGGGCGGTTTTATGGCCCCTGAGTCAAATTCTTTTTGTATCTGTCTCGTGGGGGTTGGGCAAATGCCGCTTGTAAGCATCCTGTGGGGGTTGCAGAGCCACTTGTTTAAGTATATTGGTTTAAAGCAAGAATCGTTTTTATAACAGCAAAAAGAAAAATAAATGGAAAGGCAATTTAAGGCTTATCACCCTTTTCAAACAGTTTGTGAACTAAACTGATTGTAATTTATTACAATTCCCCCCCTCTCTCATGTTCATTTAGTTCACGAGTTCGTCTGGATGATAATCCAGGCTCTGACAGTGGTGACCAACTTGTCTATAACTCATCTTCATCTTCGAGAGCCAAATCTTCATTAACTGGAATGCCCTCATACTGTATTGTAATAGGCAATAGATGTGCTGCTTCTAAACGGTTTTTGACAAGTGTAATTAGATGATTAAAAATGCAAGGTCCGAACGTTAGGGCTAGGATTAACATAATTAGGGGTCCAGCAATGGTGGATAGTAAGGTTGTTAACCAGGGAAAAGATTGGAACCAATTTTCATGCCATGCTCGTGTGACCTCTCTTTCTCGTTTACGCTTTTCTAGTCCTTTTCGTAGCTCTGCCATTGCATCTCGGGCTACTCCAGTATGGTCAGCATACACACAGCATTCTTCATTTAGAGCCACACACAATCCACCCTCATGTGCGAACAAAATCTCTAGACCCCTTCCGTGTTGTAATACAACTTCAGACAGAGATCTTAGAGAACTTTCTAACGCAGTAATAGAGCTTTCAATTTTTACAAGGTCTTCATCAACTGCTGTTCTTAGTGCGGAAAACTCTTTTCCTTGTTGTACGAGAGAAGCTATATCAGTGCTGGTTCCAGTAGCCCCTAATGTTAATAAAGTGGCAATAGTTATAGCTGTGATTGGCTCTCTTCTTATTAAAGGGTGTTCTGGTATCATGTGATGATCCAGCACATATTTATTAGAGTGGTAAGTAAGTCGGGGAATAATCATGACTTGAATGCAATGATCCGTGGTTTTAAAAGCATTTGAGGGTATGCACGGGGTGACCCCAACACTAGCACAAACCCAATGTGCATTTTTTACGGGTAACAACCATCTAGCTGGTCTTTGATTGTTAGGATTTTCCATAATTTTACTGCACAGGCTTTGTTTTTCTTGTGGCACTTGACCGATGCAGGTGCCAGTTCCAGTTACTTGTGCTAAGGTGATTCCAGCTCTTATATTTAAGTCACTTCCCCATTTACACTGGGTTGGATTGCTGTCATTGGTTTTAGTCCCTCTTCCATTAATAGCAATAACTTCATAAAAGGGTGGTTTAGAGCTATAACAAAGCCAGCAATGTTCTGTTAAGTTAGGATTAGTAGCATTTAAAGCATAGTAGCTATTTCTTACCAATTTCCATAGATTATCTGAATCTGTGATGTTAGTTTCTGGTAGCATATTCCGTGGATTGATTGCTGTGTTTGGACCTATAGGTTGTGGGTCTGGAAGGACTATTTCTTTTTCTATGTAAAAGAGACCTTTCGGATCTTGACTGAGGCCATTTCCCGGTTCGTTATTGGGACTGTTGCTTGGAATCCAAAGTCTAAATTCCCATTTTTTTCCAATTATCCACCCTGGATCATCGGGTTGTTCCACATGTATATCTGCAAATTGACAAGGAACTCCATTCTTCTCTTCTACTAAACCTCTCCTGGCATATGGATTATAGGCAGAAGGTCCCCGGTTATATTTAGGTGGTTTGCACCCGTATGGTCCCCACCAGACTGTGATAAATTGATCTTTTCCTGCTCTTGGAGGATAAACTGAGTTTATAGTTTCACATCTGTCCCTTGCACAGTACGAATTTTGTTTGACACACCAAATCTGGCCCCTCTTAGTGTCCGCTGGATTTGGATTAGGGCACATGTAAAAGGCTCTTGGTCCCACCCATCCTTTTGCTCGTGTTTCTGGGTTTTCACAGGATGAGTAATCGACCATGTCACACGAGGTGACGGTGAAAACTGGGGCTCCTACCATAATGTGGGTTTGTATTACGGTAGATTTGTCTAACCTGCCTAGTGTCCACTTAAATGGTTGGTGTGGGTGGTGTGAGAGTGTCAAGGTTGCATTGCTACCTGGTATGGAACAGGCTATTATCAGTAACACATAATATATTTGCAAGGCTTGAGTGGGGGATCTCACTGCTTTTGATATTTTAAACAATGTCAGATTGTTCTCCAATTTGATTGGCAAATACCCCGGTTCACTCCGTTTCGTGAAAAAGGAGCTCAGAGTCTTATTCCCAGGTTGCGTTCTCATATTTGGTTTCCTTCTGCCTCGCCTGTCAACTGGGTTGCTTCCAGCTACAGGGGTGTCTATCTTCTCAGCAGCAAGGATACACCTCTGTGAAGCACCTGTGCCGCTGCTTCCAGTGGTTCTGGTAACTAATCCAGTTTGTGTGTTTGACTGCTCCTTTCGAGCAGGGTAAGTGCGCAAGTTTGACTCTGCATTCGCTCTCTACAAGCTCGGCCACCATGGGTCTGGGTTTATTGGAGTGATAACAGTACAAGTCGGGGTGAATGCCATGGGCAAAAATTTCCCACCATTCTTTAGACCCCTTTTCCAATCTGCCCATGTTAAGTGCCAATTGTAACATTGAGCATTGTCTCAGCTCTTTCCGCTTTATAGCAAGGGAGGCAAACCCCTGATCGGGGTCTCCCCTTTCTGCAATAGATCCACCACTTTTCATTGCATACCTTGCAAACAAAGCACACAAAAGGATAACAATCACAATTAGTATCATAACATTTAACCACATAATCTTGTGCATATAGGCCAAGAGCATATTCAGATCCGTAACTGTAAGCAGGCTTCTTTAAATGAATGTTAACAGGATTTATGTGAGTTATAGGAAGCTTATTGTTTCTTAAGCCTTAGCTTTAAGTCCTCAGGCCGTTGCGATGGGATGACCTGCCACGTCGGGTCTCGGGTGAACTTCTTCACACAGCTGGCGTGAGTCCACCCCTTCTCAGCAGTTCGTATGGCAGACTCTGTGGTGAGTAAGACAACATAAGGTCCCTCCCATTGAGGGGTTAGTGTGGATCCTTTCCATGATTTTATTAGTACCTCGTCTCCCACTTGAAGTTTGTGTATTGGTATCCAGAGGGGAGGTCTTTGAACTACCAAGCCCTTTTGTCGTAGTTTTTCCCTCCGTTTAAACAACTGATTAATATAAGCTTGTAAATGAGCATCAGAGATTTTAGGATGATCTGCAGGGATTTCTGCATCAAAAGGCATTCCATACAACATCTCAAACGGTGACACTCCGATATCTGAGCGTGGTTGTGTCCTGATGTTTAATAAAGCTAGCGGTAAGCACTTTACCCAGCTCATTTTTGTTTCAAGCATTAATTTAGTTAATTGTTTTTTTATTTCTCCATTCATATGCTCCACCCTCCCCGAACTTTGTGGGTGCCAAGGTGTGTGATGTTCCCAACGGATTCCCAATGCATCCGCAACCAATTTAGATACTTTAGAGACAAAATGTGGTCCTCTGTCTGAGTCTATGACTTCAATTAACCCATACCTGGGAATTATGTGTTCCAATAAAGTTTTAGTAACAGTTTGTGCTGTGGCTCTAGTTGTAGGAATGGCCTCCACAAAGTGGGTTAGGTGGTCTATGATAACAAGCAAGTTCTTATATCGTCCCACTTGGGGCAAATCAGTAAAATCTACTTGCACATGTGAAAATGGGCGATGAGTCAACTCCCTTCCCCCTGGGACTGCTTTTCTCAAATGCTGTTTGTTTACTCTTTGACAGGTTATACACCCCATAGTTATCTGTTTAGCCAGGTTGTACACCCCTAGACACATATATTTGTTGGCAAAGTGGTCCACCAAGGCTTGTGTTCCCCAATGTGTTTTCTCATGTAATTTCTTTAATACCCGAAGTGCCATGCTCTTGGGTAAGATCTCCCTCCCATCAGCCAGCATCCATTTCCCTTCTGGATTTTCAACTGCTCCCGTTTGTGTTAGTTTCTCTTTTTCTTTTGCAGTAAATATTAGTAACTTGGGCACGATATATTCTCTATCTCTACAGTAAGGGTTGTAGGCAAGTTTCTCATGATCTTCAGTATCTGTATTACAAGCATAGCAGTAGTTTCTGTAAGGATTGTAGCAGCTACACACAAATGCATCCATTGAGCCTAATTCCTTTAGGCAGGAATAACAGGGTTCATCTTCAGGATCCTGTCTGCAGCTCTCACAGCTTAACCGGGGATGTCTCCAGGGGTCACCAGGCTTACTCACAATTCTTATATTCAGTAAAGCTGCACGTTTGGCTTCCTGGTCTGCTATGTTATTACCCCGGATAGTTTTACTAATCCCCTTTTGGTGTCCTTTTATATGTACCACAGCCAATTGCTCTGGTTTTCTGGCTGTTTTTAGGATCTCTTTAATTAGCTGTTCATGGATTAGTTCTTTTCCCCGAGATGTAATCAGGCCTCTTTCTTCCCATATTTTTCCAAATGTGTGTATTACCCCAAAAGCATATTTGGAATCCGTATAAATTGTCCCCTTACTGGAGCCCAGGATTTTTAGTGCCTGTAGCAAGGCATATAACTCACAAGTCTGTGCTGACCAAGCAGGACTTAAGGGTCCTGACTGAAGTACTTCAAAGCTTTCACCAATCACTGCATAGCCTGATTTTCTCTTTCCTTCTACCACCCTGGCAGACCTATCTATATAGAGTTCTCTGCCCTCCCCAAGTGCTTCCTCCTCGAGGTCAGGCCTGATTTTTGCTTGTTCCTCTATAGCCCGAAGACAATTATGTGCCAGTGGTTCTGTGGAGGGGGTTCCATATAGAAATTGTGCCGGATTTTGGAGGGATGTGGTTTCTAAAGTCAGTTTAGGTGATGCCACCAACATTCCTTCATATTTTAGCAACCTGGCATCAGTAATCCATTTGTCTGCTTTTTGGGCTAGAATCCCCCTTATGTCATGTGGTGAAAATACCCAGATCTCACTTCCAAAGGTGATTTTTATTGTCTCTCCCACCATCAGAGCGGCTGCAGCTACCGCCTGTAAGCAAGTGGGCCACCCTTTACTCACAGAGTCCAATAGTTTAGACAGATAAGCCACAGGCTTTTTGCTCCCAGCCCAATCCTGAGTCAGCACCCCATACGCCATGCCCTCATCTACATTCACAGACAGAAAGGCCTTGTTAAATCTGGGAGGTTCAGCACAGGAGCATTAATTAATTCTTGCTTTAAAACTTGAAAAGCTTCATCATCTTGCTCTGTCCATTTTAGCAAGCCATCATGAGTTAGCTTTTCGTATAGAAATTTTACCCTTTGGCTGTAGCTCAAAATCCACTGCCTGCAATATCCAAACAGTCCTAGTAGTTGCCTGACTTCCTTTTTGGTTCTCGGAGGGGGCATATCTAATATGCCCTGGACCCGACTAGGATCTAATTTCTTGGTCCCATTTATTAACCGGTGTCCCAGGTACTTTACTTCTTGTTCTGTGAATTGTAATTTGGATTTGGACACTTTCAGCCCTTGAGAACCTAGAAAGTTTAATAGTTTAATACTTTATCGTCGGACATCTTCTTCGAGCTGTCCAGCTATGAGGAGGTCATCCACATATTGAATTAATTTTACAGCAGGTCCTGATTGGTAATTCTGTAAGATTTGATTTAGTGCTTGGCCAAATAAATTAGGGGACTCTGTGAATCCTTGAGGCAGTACAGTCCATCGGAGTTGCTGTTTAATATGTGTTTCTGGGTCGTCCCACTCAAATGCAAAATAATCCCTGCAGCTTACATCGAGTGGGCAAGTCCAAAAGGCATCCTTTAAATCTATGACGCTGTACCACATATCATGTGGTCCCAGCTGGCTTAAGATAGTGTACGGATTGGCCACTACTGGGAATCACTCAATGGTCTTTTTATTTATTTCCCTTAGATCATGGACTAGTCGGTAACTGCCATCTGGTTTCTTAACTGGCAGAATTGGAGTATTATAGGGAGACATGCATGGTTCAAGAATACCTTGTTCTAATAATCATTTTATTTCTGATTGCAGACCCCTCTTGCCTTCTTCAGATATTGGATATTGCTGTATTTTAATCGGTATTTCTGGGTTTTTGAGAGTAACTGTGATTGGTTCAATATTAAGTTTACCCATGGTATCTGGTGTATACCATACTTGTGGATCAATTTGTTGTTCGTCTCGGGTAGACAAGGCATATAATTTAACTTGCAATTCACTCTCTTTTATTTGTAACCCAATGCCTAATTCAACCATTAAATCCCATCCCAACAAGTTAAATTCTGCTTCTGGTAATAGTAGTAGGGACCCCACCCCTAATTTAGATGGTGTTTCAAATAGTACCTCCTTAATCACAGGTGCTCCAAAAGGCTCTCCTTTTGCCCCAATCACTTGTACTGTATCTCTGGAAATTTTACACCCCAATGGCAAGGATTGAATTGTTGATCTTTCAGCTCCTGAGTCCACAAGAAACTCAAATTCTTGTCGCTGGGGTCCTATCCTAATTTTTGTCAAGGGCTCGGCGGTCTTATGTGACCCCAGCAAATACAGCCCCTGACAGCCCTATTCCTCAGCAAACATTTTCTCATCGGTGATCCTCTGCCTGCAATTTCTTTTCACATGCCCCGGTTTCTGGCAGTAAAAACACACAACTTTACTCATGTCTCTTCCTTCCCTTTTCTGGGGGGGGGTGGAACTCTCCCTCAGCCCGTAAGCTCTCAGACCGAAGAAGCTGACTTTCCTTATCTTGCCTTCTTGCATTTCCCGGTTCACTCCGCACCACCGCGGCCATCACTTTTGCTTGCCTTTTATAACTTTCCTCTTCCCTTTTCACATACACTTTCTGTGCCTCTCTTAACAATTCATCCAACCCTCTCTCCTGCCAGTTTTCCAACTTCTCCAATTTTCTCCGAATGTCAGGCCATCCTTTTGACACAAACTGCACTTTTAACAGGGTTTGGCCTGCCGGATTATCAGGATCTATTCCAGAGTATAATTGCAAGTTTTTCCTTAGCCTTTCCAACCAGGTGGTTGGATCCTCATCTTTCTTTTGATTCTCATTAAAGGCTTTGTGCATATTTTGCCCTCTAGGCACAGCCTCCTTTATTCCTTGAATTATAATAGCTCTCAAGTCCCGCATGTTAACCCGATCTTGTGGGTTTTGATTGTCCCAATTGGGCCACTGTAATGGCCATTTTATATCACCAATGGGACCTTGTGGGTGTTGGTTTTCCCAAATACGCATGCCTGCTGTACGGATCATGCGTCTCTCTTCCATGGTGAAAAGTATCCCCAAAATTGATTGTAACTCATCCCATGTATAGAGACTATGACCCGAGAATTGATCCACTTGCTCTGCTACCCCGAAGGGGTCTTCTAAAAGATGACCCATTTCCTTTTTAAATTCCCGGACATCCATGGAATTCAGGGGAACTTCCACATACCCTATGCCAGGTGCCTGGCCATGCCCCTCTTGGTTTACCATCCCCATAGCCACTTCCCTTAGGGGATATAAATTACGAGCTCTGCTCCGGGTAATCGGACCCTGTGGAATGTTAACCTCATACTCAGATAAGGGACTTTCCCGTTTCCCAGGAGACGATGGCTCAGCACCTCCCCCCAGAGTCACATTGCCTTCCCCTCCTCGGACTAACGGAGCTGCACCCCCCTCTTCCTGGTGTAACAAAGCCGCACCTCCCCCCAGAGTCACGTTGCCTTCCCCTCCTCGGACTAACAGAGCTGCACCCCCCTCTTCCTGGTGTAACAAAGCCGCACCTCCCCCCTCCCGCTGTGGTGGGGGCGTTCCTCCCGCCTCCCGCTGTGGTGGAGCTGCAGGAGGTAGTGGTGCGTATGGTGGGGGTGCGTCAACAGACTTCTTTTGTCTGTCTTTTCTCTGGAGCACAAACACTCCCGCCCCCCTCCCGTAAGGGAGCCAAAGAGCCACATAGTCGCTCTCTTCTTGGTTAAATGGTCTTTTGCTGTTAACCCAGAGATTTAGAGCTTGACATAGGGATTCCTCGCCGGATCCAAAGACCGGCCAATATAGGGAGTCTGCCCTAATCTGTTTTCCTCCCCAGATTGCCACACAATAGTTAATCATTTTATTTTTACTCTTCCCCTGGGTCCAGGGGTCATCAGCCCAGTATTTCAGCTGTATGCCTAACGGACTGTCAGGGGGAATCCCTGGGAGTCTCCCATTCCTTTTCATGGAGGCAGGAGGTCTGCTCTTCCCCTGTCCCATCTTCCGGAGTGCCCTCACACGCGCCAACAACACAACACTCGCTTCCTCCCAGTCGCGACCTGACTCCTCGCGGGGAACAGGAACTGCGCTACTGGGGAGTCCCAGTCACTTCATCCGTAAATGGATGTCTCACACGCTGCACTCCGGGAAAACCACCCCGACCACCCACGCCGTGTGTGTCTCTGTATCTCAACCGATACTCACACTCCGCTGTCCGGCGTCTTGTGGTCTTCTGTGCACGGAATTTCAGGGGCCTTGAACCCTTGGCTGATATCCGAAATTTGGGTTCGTCGGTTAGGGGTGCCAGTGGAGTGTCCCCTCCAGGCCGTCAAATCACGACGGGGCGCCTCCCTTTGGGGAACTCCAGAGGAATTTCCCTATCCGAGTCGCGGCACCAAAATTTGTTATCAATTTAGCCTCATTATCCAATCAGAGACGTAGATCCAATTAAAAAAAATTTATTAATTAAAAGCAAGCGGATATCAGTCAAGTCAGCGCTGGACGGGCAGAGATTCAAGCATATCTCTATGCACCGCGCCTCGGGCCCGCAGAGGACTGAATTTTATAACCCTTTAGTACCCCACTCCCCCCGTATGTCTTGATTGGCGTCTCTTCATGAATCCTTGATTGGCTGTTGAGACGTCTTAGGCTGGTGTGCTCTGCGTTGGGTGATGGTTACTGGGCCTCCTGGGATGGTCTCTCCGTGGGGGTTGCACAGGGGGAGGTTTTTATGGACCCCTGAACCACATTCCTTTTGTATCTGCCTCATAGGGGCTGCACAGGGGGAGGTTTTTTTTTTTATGGCCCCTGAGCCAAATTCCTTTGTATCTGCCTCATGGGGGTTGGGCAGGGTTCCTAACAAGATTCGTTTTTATAACAGCAAAAAAAAAAAAAAAAAAAAGAAAGAAAGAAAAAAGAAAAATAAAAGGAAAGGCAATTTTAAGACTTATCACCTTTTTCAAACAGTTCGTGAACTAAACTGATTGTAATTTATTACAATGCACAATTCCCTCTGGGACACCAGGGACATTTCCTACTCAGGATGTGCTGCACAGCTCTTTCTGTTTGTCTTTTTTGTTTCAGTAGAGATTGGTCTCCTCACCATCATGAGCTATGACCGCTATGTGTCCATCTGCAAACCCCTGCACTATGGGACCCTCCTGGGCAGCAGAGCTTGTGCCCACATGGCAGCAGCTGCCTGGGCCTGTGGCTTTCTCACTGCTCTACTGCACACAGCCAATACATTTTCCCTTCCCCTGTGCCATGGCAATGCCCTGGGCCAGTTCTTCTGTGAAATCCCACACATCCTTAAGCTCACCTGTTCCAAATCCTACCTCAGGGAAATTGTGCTTATTGTGATTACTGCCAGTTTATATTTTGTGTGTTTTCTATTCATTGTTTTCTCCTATGTGCAGATCTTCAGGGCTGTGCTGAGGATCCCCTCTGAGCCGGGACGGCACAAAGCCTTTTCCACATGCCTCCCTCACCTGGCTGTGGTCTCCCTGTTTGTCAGCACTGGCATTTTTGCCTACCTGAAGCCTCCCTCCATCTCCTCCCCATCCCTGGATCTGACAGTGTCAGTTCTGTACTCAGTGGTTCCTCCAGTACTGAACCCTCTCATCTACAGCCTGAGGAACCAGGAGCTGAAGGCTGCAGTGAGGAGACTAATGACTGGACGATTTCAGAAACATCAAACTGGTTGCCAATTTCTGCATATCACTTGTAATAAAAGTCATCTTTGATAGTTCTTGTTGGATGTGGTTGTTAGTTTGTTGTTTTGTTTCATTTGTCTTAGTTTTTCTAATGTTGTCCACAAAGAAAGGTCATTCTTTGTGCTATTCCTCATTTTGCTTCCCTCCATCTTCGCTGTGGCCACACACTGAGTCACTGAGTAGCTGTGCTCTCAGTGGCTTTAAACAAACTATAGGATCTCCCAGCCAAGTTTTCCCCAGAGATCCCCTTTTGTTCCTGTCTGTGGAGCTGCAGCAGCAATGTCTGTGTGCAGAGCTGGGGCAGATCAGGGGTGGCACAGCAGCTGTGCCAAGGAGCAGCAGCACTTGGTGTTGCCAGTGCTGCTCCCGTGCCACTGCCCCGCTGCCCTGCTGCCCCTCGTGTTGCTGTAGGGCCTGAGTGCTCTCGGGGTCGCTGCCAGTGCTGGGGGTGGCAGTGCCGGGGCTGCAGCAGGGACAGGCCATGGGCACTGCTGGGGCACAGCTGATGCCTCAGGGCAGGGCCTGGGGGCTCGAGGCTCCTTGCCCAGGCTCTCTCCAGAACACGCCCAGGCCAATGCTGAGCAGAGAAAACCCCCGTGAGCAGCTGCAGGGTGGCCGTGGGCAGGCTGGGGGCAAACAGCATGGCTGGGGCTCTGCAAGGTCCCTGGGGGAGCCGGGAAGGAGCAGCAGAGCAGGGGCTGATCCATCCCCACTGCGCTGGACAGCCCAGGGCAGCATCCCAGAGCGTCCTCATGGAGCTGCCAACAACATCCCCCCTTGGCAGCCCTGGCCTCTCCCCCAGCTCCCAGAGCTGCTTGATCCTTCCAGGCAGAGACACGGCAGCACTGGCTCAGGAGCCCTGTTTGCATTGCACACAGCAGGCGTGAGCACCCCATGGGGTTGGTGTGGGGAGATGAACCTGAGTGAGCACAAACACCATCAGTCCTGGGGGCCAGCAAGGGCTGGGGATGGGAGGGAAACCACTCAGCTTTGTTGTGACCTCTGAAGTCAGCCATAAAGTTTGTTCCCATGAGCTGTGAGTTTCCTCTCCCACTGCATGTTATTGATTGAGCCTCATTATCCAATCAGAGACGTAGATCCAATTAAAGAATTTATTAATTAAAAAGCAAGCGGATATCAGTCAAGACAGCGCTGGACGGGCAGAGGTTCAAGCATACCTCTATGCACCGCACCCCGGCTTACAGAGGACTAACTTTTATAACCCTTTCGTATCCCACTCCCTCCGTATGCCTTGATTGGCGTCCCTTCATGAATCCTTGATTGGCTGCTGAGTCGTCTAGGTTGGCGTGCTCTGCGTTGAGTGGTTGTTACTGCGCCTCCTGGGATGGTCTCACTGTGGGGGTTGCACAGGGCTCTTGGTAGGGGGAGGTTTTATGGCCCCTGAGTCAAATTCTTTTTGTATCTGTCTCGTGGGGGTTGGGCAAATGCCGCTTGTAAGCATCCTGTGGGGGTTGCAGAGCCACTAGCTTGTTTAAGTATATTGGTTTAAAGCAAGAATCGTTTTTATAACAGCAAAAAGAAAAATAAATGGAAAGGCAATTTAAGGCTTATCACCCTTTTCAAACAGTTCGTGAACTAAACTGATTGTAATTTATTACACTGCAGACATTGTTGCTCAGAGCCAGGGCTGCCTGGCAGCCACCCACAAACAGCCCTGAGCATTTCCTTTGCTTCACCTTTGCTTTCTTTCCTCTTCCCTGCTCCACATTTCTTCCCATTGCCCATCCCTGTCCCCTCCCCTGCAAACAGCCCGTCCATGTTTGCCCTTTCCTCTCTGGCCCCACTCCCCATTTCAGTTCCTGACTTGGCACCATGGGAACATTCCTTGGTGAGCAGGATCATCCTACAAGTGCTTCATGAATTGTCTGCAGGGTCCTGCAGTGCCTCGTGCTGTTCCCTTGCCAGAGGCAGCACAGGCCAGGGGGCACATCTGGACTGCTGTGTGTGGCTGTGAGGCTCCCTGTTGTGGGGCAGTGAGGAGGAGCTGGAGAGGCTCTGCAGGACTGACAGGATGGGCTTTGGGGCCTGTGGGGAGAAGCTGAGGGCCATGGGCTGCTGGACCTTCTGAAGAGGAGGCCCAGGGCTCATCCTGCAGCTGCTTCAAGGGTGCTTTCAGAGAATCACAGAATCAGCGAGGGTGGAAAAGACCTTTGAGATCATCAAGTCCAACCTGTGACCTAACAGCACCTTGTCTGCCCTGAGCCTCCTCTTCTCCAGGATAAACAACCCCAGCTCCAAACTCAGCCACTCCTCACAGCACTTGTGTTCCAGACCCTTCCCCAGCCTTGTTGCCCTTCTCTGGACACACTCCAGCCCCTCAATGTCCTTCCTAAACTGGGGGCTCAGAACTGGACACAGCACTTGAGGTGAGGCCTCACCAGTGCCGAGTACAGGGGAAGAATCACTGCCCTGCTCCTGCTGGCCACACCATTCCTGATCCAGGCCAGCTGCCATTGGCCTCCTTGGCCACCTGGGCACACTGCTGGCTCATGTCCAGCCTGCTGTCCATCAGTGCCCCCAGGTCCCTTTCTGCCTGGCCACTGTCCAGCCACTCTGTCCCCAGCCTGTAGTGCTGCAGGGGTTGTTGTGGCCAAAGTGCAGGACCTGGCACTTGATGTGGTTAAACCTCACATTGCTGGATTTGGCCCCTGGATCCAGCCTGTCCAGGTCCCTCTGCAGAACCCTCCTCCTCTCCAGTAGATTCATACTTGCAGTCAACCTGCTGTCAGCATGGTTCCATGAGGCTCTAGAGTGTCACAATGGTCTCCAGGATTCCATGAGGCTCCAGAATGTCACAAAGGCCCCTTGGTTCCCTGAGGTCTCACAGTGCAGCAATGGTCTCATTGGTTCCATCAGCCCAAAATGGCCAATTGGTCCGATTGGGCACCACGGTGTCAAAATTGTTTCCTTCATTCCATGAGTCCCCACATTGTAGCAATGACCCTTTGGTTTTATGAGGTCCTGCAGTGCCACAGTGATCTCCATGGTTCCACAAGGCCCCACAGAGTAACATTTGCCCTTCTGTTCCATGGAGCCCTCAAATGTCACAATGGCCCCATCTTTACATGAGGTCCCACAGTGCCACGATTGGCTCCTTTTGTCCAGAAGGTCACACAGTGTCACAATGCTCTTCTTGATTCCATGAGGCCCCAGAGTACCACAATGGACTCCTTGGTTGCACAGTGTTACAATGGACCCATGATTACACAGGATCCTGCTGTGTCACAATGGTCTTCTTGATTCCATGTGGCCCCGCGGTGTCACAAGTGTCCCCTTAGTTTCACAACACCTTGCTGTGTCACAGTGGCCTCTGAGGTACATGAGGCCCCACAGTATCATAATGGCCCATTGGTTCCCTGAGGCACCACAGTGTCACAATTTTTCCCCAAGTTCCAGGAGTCCCTGCAGTATAACAATGTCCCCTTGGTTATGTAAGGCCTGGCTGTGTCAGAATTAACTCTTTGGTTCCATTTAGCCTCACAGTCTCACAATGGCCCCTTGGCTCTATGGTGCCATGCAGTGTCACTATGGTTCTCTTAGCTTCACGAGGCCCTGTTAAGATCCAGTTATTCAGGTTCTTTGGAAATACCTCTGCCTGAATTAAGGTGCAAATGAGACCATATGCCAGTCAATAGCATGGGTTTTATTTGATAGTAAATATGAGAGAGAGAGAGGAAGAGAGAGAAAAGTAGGAAAAGAGGTTGGGGGGGACAGAAAGAGGGTGACAGAGACAGAATAAAGAAAATATCACCATCTGTGGATCCCAACAATGTTGCATTGATCCTCTCCAGCTGGTCTACTTGGTGGTCATCGTCCCTCCAGAAAGCACGGAATGCCATGGGTTAATATACACTCAGGCCACAGGCAATGTCCAGGCATGTCCCCCCAGGGCAGGGGGCAGCCTCTAGCAGCAGACGCTGCTTGCATCACCTGCACTCCTGTGGTGCAAGGCCTAGCATTTGGGGGTCTGTGATGGATTGTGACTTCTCCTCAGCTCCTCTCACGTGAAAGTCCTGTGGATGTGGTCTGTGGGGTTGGGGGTTCCACAGCTGGGCAGTTTGTGTGACAGAGGATGGATGGGTGTTCATTGCCTCTGACCAGAGGTTACACCACACACCCCAAACCTCCTCCTCCCCTCCTCAGCTGGGGGGGAAGTTTGTGCTAAACCTGGCTTCTGTAAGCTGTGCTCTCCTCCACCCCAAACTCAGCCAGGGATGATTCTCAGAGCAGCTGGTGGCTTTGGCCTTTGTGGATGCATTCCTTTCCCTCAGCTTGAGATGACTGAACAATAGGTTTCCCTTCATTTAATCTCAGCAGTTTGACTCTCAGTCCAAAGTCCCAGTCAGGTATCTTCAGGGAGGCTTCTTTGATTGTAGCTTCTTTATACAGTTTTTGTTATAATGAGCAAAACTTTATATCAATGTTTGAGACATGAAATATTTTAGCCTCTGACAGACATCCAGTCATGATTATTAACGTAAGATTTAGAAGTATAATACTAATAAGTAATACTAATAAATAATAACAACACCACAAAATAATCCCATAAATCCCAACACACAGCATCACACCAAAATGACAAACCTCATTTTTCTTTACTGTCACAAGGCTCATGAAAACAAACCCTGTTTACTTTCCCCACTCATGTCATCCCCACCAGATAAACGAGGCTGTTTTCACTGTTTAATACAAGTTACAGTTGATGGTGGAGGGCAGAACAGGCAGACACCACCAATTTCCATGTCAAACCCAGCAGTCCAACTCCAAAGAAGAGAGAATAAAACAGGATGGGGGCAGGAGCTGGTCAGATGTTGTTCTAAAGGATACCAACATCACCTCCAAGCGAACAAGAGGGAAAAATAAACCCCTAAAAACCAGCATGTGTGTTCAGGGACTCAGCTGTGAGGAACTGGACACACACAGAGGCAGCTGGAACAGTTCTTTCCTCAGGCTGAGCTTTCCAGCCAGGGCACTCAAGCCAATCAAGGCCTTTCCCAGAGGATTCCATGGTTGCCAACCACCCTTCAGGATGTGGCTCACAGGAGCACAGATCCTTTTTCAGGTCAGGAGAGCAGCAAAAATGACAAGAGATGCCCAATTCAGAGCTCTGCTCAAAAACCTGAAAAGTAAAAATCAGTAGAACTCTGAAGTCCAGCTGTGGGCCCTGGAATCTCAGATCCAAGGGAAAACTGGAAAGGCTTTTTGCAAGGATTGACATGGTGCTGTCCATGCAACATTTCCATCCCTCCCGTGGCCTCTTCCCTCAGAGTCCCCAGCAGCAGCAGCTGGAGCAGCACATGGAAGCTGCAGATGGAACTGCTGCCCACCCAGCCTGAGCTGCACAAGGATCCTGCTGACAGGAACCCCAATATTCCCTCCCAGGGGCTCTGCAAACACTTCCCACCTGTTCTGTCTGCTCCAGGCAGACACTGCAGGGAAAATCCTGTCTCCTTTGGAGCAAGGCCAGGAGCCCAAAATCACACTCAAAATGCTGGATTCTGGCCCATTTCTGCATCTGGAGAGATGGGGGTGCAGCATTATCCAGAGAAACTTCCTGTGCTTCATACTCCAGCTTGCAAACCCAGCCCTTGGACAGTGGGTTTATAAGGACCACAAGTCATAAACCAAAGAGAATTACATTTAAACCATGACACTTCATTCTCCATGGCAGATTCATCTATTCTATGCCATGAAACACATCTTCAAGTAGGCTCAATTAATGGGTCTGAAGCCTGAAGTAACAAAACCAAACAAAAGAACTCCAGGTTACCTTTCAAAGGTTGAAAGCCATAATAAATATGTTTTTATCTTCAAAAATAAGGGTGTTTTTCTCTTCAAAACATTTTTTCAGGTATTCATGACATGTGTAAGATACAGGGTGTAGTGTGTTGATGCTGGCTGGATGCCAGGCACCCATCAAAGCCTCTCTCTCACTCCCCTCTGCAGCTGCACAAGGGAGAGGAAATAGAACGAGGGGTTCATGAGTTGAGATAAGGACAGGGAGAGATCCCTCATCAAATATGGTCATGGGAAAAACAGGCTCCAATTAGAGATATTAATTGAATTATTGCTGACAAAATCAGAGCAGGAGAAGTAAAATAAAACCTTAAAAGTGCCTTCCCCTCACCTCTCCCTCCTGCCCAGCTCTATCTGCTCCTCCAGCAGAGCAGGGAGACAGGAATGGTCAGTTCTGGTCAGTTCATCATCTGAGATTTCTCCCACTGCTCAGGGAGAGGAGTTGTTCCCCTGCTGCACTGTGGGGTTCCTCCCACGGGAGAGTTCTCCAGGGACTTCTCCAATGTGAGTTCATCTCACCAGCAGCAGCTCCCTGTGAACTGCTGCAATGTGAGTCCATGCCACGGGCAACAATCCCCCAAAGCGGCTGCAGTGTGGGTCACTCTCCTACTGGGTCAGTCCTTCAAGGACAGGCTGCTCCAGCTGGGCAGCAGAGCCCCTCTCTGCAGGGGTCACAGCCTCCTCCCAGGCATCCCCCTGCTCCGGCTTGGGCTCCTCCTCCATGGGCTGCAGGTGGATCTCTGCATCCCCCATGGACCTCCAGGAGCTGCAGGTGGATCTCTGCATCCCCATGGATCTCCAGGGGCTGTGGATGGATCTCTGCATCCCCATGGATCTCCAGGGGCTGCAGGGGCACAGCTGCTTCACTATGGTCTTCACCAAGGGCTGCAGAGGAATCCCAGTTCCAGTGCCTGGAGCAGCTCCTCCCCTCCTCCTTCACTGACCTTGGTGTCTGCAGAGCTGTTCTCCTCACATGTTCTCACTCCTCTCTTCTCTGGTCACAATTACAACTGTGCAACAACTTCTTGGTTCTTTCTTCCTCCTTAAATCTGTTATCACAGAGGCATTACCACCATTTTAATTTGCCCAGCCTTGGCCAGTGTCATGTCCACCTTAGGAGCCAGCAGGGATTGGCTCTGCCCAACATGGTGGAAGCTTCCAGCAGCTTCTCACAGAAGCCACCTCTTTGGCCCCCCTGCCACCAAAAACCAGGCCATGGTACCAAGGGGCTGGTGTGACACTGGGGGCTGCATGGATCCAAGGGGCAAATGTGACATTGCACAGCCTCATGGAACCAAGTGGCCATTGTGACACTGCAGGACCTAATGGAATCATGGAGACCTTTGTGACACTGCAGGTCCCCACGTAATCGTGGAGTCCATTAAGATACTACAAGACCTCATAGAATCACTGAGACCATTGTGACACTGCAGAGTGTGTTGGTTTTGCTTAGCCCAGAAGATCAGCAAGGTATATTTAGCATCCAGGGGAAATTTAACCCTTAAAGGCTGTTGTGGTAGGTCTGAAGAAGTGGCTGAAGGGTTGGGAGCAAATGCACCCCTGTGTTCATGAGTTGGTTTTGCTTAGCCCAGTTTTATCTAGTGGGTGGCGAGAGGCACAAAGATGGCTCCTGTGTGTTCTGTGTGAATGTTCTGGAAGCTATCACCGTGTCCAGTAGAATCAATCTGATGGCTCTGAAGATGATGGACATGCTGCTGGCCAAGGCTGGGCCAGTTAGAGATGTCAGTTATGCCTCTGTGAAAACATATTTAAGAGAAAATCAAAACAATGTGAGCACACACTTCTTTTTAGCCAGAGAAGGAGGAGGAGATGAGAATATGTGAGGGAAAAACAACATGGAGACACCAAGGTCAGTGGAGAAGGTGGGGGAGGAGGTGCTCCAGGCACCAGAGCTGACAATCCTCTGCTGGCCATGGTGAAGACCATGAGGGGAGCAGGTTGTCCCCCTGCAGCCCATGGGGTCCATAGGGAATGCAGAGATCCACCCACAGCCCATGGGGAGGTGCCCACGCCAGAGCGGGTGGATGCCTGGAGGAGGCTGTGAGCCAGTGGGAGTCCCAGTGGAGAGAAAGGCTTTGCTCCCGAGATGGAACAGCCTGGCCTCAGAGGGCTGCACCCCGTGGATGAGGGACCAATGCCACAGCAGTTTTGGGAGGACTGTCTGCCCGTGGGAGGAGCTCATGTTGCAGCAGGTTCAGGTGAGCTGCCGCTTGTGGAGTTCACAGAGAACTGCCTCCTGTGGGAGGGACACCATGGCTACACAGGAAAAAACTTCTCTCCCTGAGCAGTGGAAGAAGATCTCAGTGATGAACTGACCAAACCCCCATACTCTGTCCCCCTGTGCTGCTGGTGGGGAGGAGGGAGGGGGTGAGCAGAGAAACAGTGTCTTTGAGGGGTTTTTTTTACTTCTCATCTTCCCTCTGACTCTGTTAGCAATAAATTTCACTTTGTAACTTCAAGAGGAGCCTGTTCTGTCCTTGGAGCATCTCCCAGTCCTTACCTCAACTCATGAGCCCTGTGTGTATTAACTTTTTTTCTCTCTCCTCTGTCCAGCTGTGGCAGGGGAGTGCAAGTGAGTAGATGTCATGGGTGCCTGGCATTTGGCCAGGGACAAACCATGACACGTGTCCACATTCCATGGCCCCATTCCATTTTTTCCCATGTTCTCCATGTCCCCCATGTCTCCCTTGTCCCTCATCCCACATACCCCAAGTCCCCACTCCATGTCCACCATTTCATCTCCCCCATCCCCCAAGTCACCCATGTCCCTCATCCCATTCCCCCATTCCATGTCCCCCATATCCCCCATGTTCCCCATTCCCTGTGCCTGTCCTGTGGTCCCCATCCCATGTCCCATCTCCATCCCCCATGTCCCCATTCCATGTCCCATCTCCCACATGCCCCTTGTCTGCCATTCCATGCCCCCATCCCACATCCCCCTTCCATGTCTGTTCCCCTGTGTCCCTCTTGTTCCACATCCCACATCCTCCATCTCCCACCTGCCATATCCCCCTGTCCCAATTCCATGTTTCCCATCCCAGATCCCTCATATCCCCCATCCGCTGTCCTCAATTCCATGTCCCATTTCATTTGTCCCACACACCCCATGTCCCTCCCCACAACCCCCATCCCACAGCCCCCCATGTCCCCATTCCATGTCCCCCATTCCATATTCCATCCCCCATCCCCCCTCCTCCCCCATCCCCATATCCCAGCCTCTGTCCCTATGGTGTCACCATGACATCACAGAGGTCCCATTGAGGTCACAGTGCCACCACTGGTACCACCAGTGGTGTCACAGAGTGTCCTGGGGACACAATGGGAGCCGGTCTGGTGGTGGGACATCCCAGACTCCACATCCCCATTCCACATCCCAATCCCAAATCCCGAGGGAGTGCAGAATGAGCTTCCGCCATCCCACCACCAGGAGGACCAAGGTCAAACTCTGGGGTTGGACAGAGGTGGCCTTAGCCACCACCCCTGAAGGTACTGGCACCCCCTGGATCCCTGTGAATGTCGGGATCTGTCAGGATCCTGACTCAGTTTCCCTCAATTCCCAGAGCGGAAGGAAATTTGGGATGCAGTGGCTGACTTTGTCCTGGACCAGCTCCTGCCGCAGAGAAAGGTCACCTTGGACTTGCCCCCATGTCCCCTCCTAGGGGGTCAAGGCCACCTCTGGCTCATCCCAAAATCCCAAAATTCTGCTTCAAGGGGGTGCAGATCCCAAAATCCAAAAATTCCCCTTGCAGGGGCTGCAGATCCCCAAACCCCAAAAGCTGCAGTTGCAGGGGGTGCGGATCCCGACCCTCGGTACCCTGGCTGTGGTGCCCTGGCAGGCACGGTTTGGGGACATGGAGGTGACAACGCAGAGGCCGATTTTTTGCCCAGCCAGGAATTTGGTCCAGGGGCACAATTTGGTGGATGACCGGGAATTCCTGCCTGGTGAGAGGGGAGGATTTTGGGATGGACAGGGCTGGAGGGGGAGGGTTGAGGAATGGGGTGGGAAATGGAGAGTTTGAGGTTGAAAGATGTGAGGAGAAACCAAAAAATCATGAGGAAACCCAAAATAAAACATGAGGAGACCCCAAAAGGACCTGCTGAAAAAGCAAAAATACATGACAAAATAAAAAAAAAACCTACAGCGAGACCCCAAAAACCCATGAGGAGACCCCAAAACTCACAAGGACACCTCATAAAACCGGAAGAAGACCCCAAAACGCCTGAGAAGACTCAAAAAAACCACAAGAGGGCCTCAAAACCCATGAGAAGACTCCATAAAAGCATGAGAAAATCCCATAAAATCCCAAGAAGCCTCCCAAAACCCCCAAGAAGACCCCAAAAACCACAATGAGACCCCATAAAACCTTGAGAAACTCCCAAAACCCCATGAGAAAACCCCAAACCCCCTCCAAGACACCCCAACCCAGCATTTTCCATGTCCTCCCAGGGAACCTGGATCCCCTCCAGACATTTGCAGTGGCAACAGCGCTGGGGCTGCCCCGGCGCAGGGTGCAGGGTGCCCTCCAGGCCACCATGTCCCTCCTGTCGCGGTGCTTGGGGACAGGTGAGGATGTGGCCCTGACCCTGAGGGACATCGGAGTCCTGCTGGTCGAGCGGCGCAAGGTCCGGATGAGGTTCTACCACAGCTTCCTGGAGGCAGTGACCGGGAAGAAGAACCTGCAGAAGGGGGTGTTCAAGGTGAGAGGCTTGAGGGGATGTGGGGAGGGGAGTGGGGTGGTCCTTCAAAATTCCCTCATCCATGGGGAGAAGGTCCCACCATCTTCGGGGTCCTCAAGTCTCTTGGCCATGTTGAGGAAATTCCACCATTTTTGCAATGCTTCACCACCTCTTCATCCACATGGAGAAAGTCCCAACATCCTTGAGGTCCTCTTTGGGCTTCTGAAGCGCTGAGTTCCTCATCCATGGGGAGAAGATACCACCATCTTTGGGCTCCTCCAACATTCCCTCATCCATGTTAAGGAGGTCCCACCATCTTTGGGATCCTCTTTGGGCTCCTCCAACGTTGGGTTTCTCATCTTTGAGGTCTTCCATCGCTGAGGCCCTCATCCATGGTAGGAAACTCCAGCTATCTTGGGGCTCCTCCAATGCTGAGTTCCTCATCCATGATGATCCCACCATCTCTGGGGCCTTCTAATGCTGAGTTCCTCATCCCCATGGAGAAGGTCCAATCCATGGAGAAGGTCCCATCCCTGTTCTCCTCCACTGCAGATCCCAGAGCTCCTGGACATGGTGGTGCCCCGGGAGGTCCCTGTGGCTGCCCTGACCTCGTCTGGCTCTGTCATCATCTTCCCCGAGTGTGTCTGGGGTGATCCTGGGGCTCTGGGAATGGGGGGACACCGGGGTGGGACCAGAACAGGGTCTGACCCAACCCGCTCCAGGATTCCATGGATTTAGGGGGCTGGAATTCTGCACTGGGTGGGTCTGGGGGATGGTGGATTTTGGGAAAATATGGTGGATTTGGGGAAAATGGGGGATTTGGGGAAGATAGAGTGGATTTTGGGAAAATATGGTGGATTTGGGGAAAATGGGGGATTTGGGGAAGATATGATGGATTTGGGGGAAAACAGGGGATTGGGGGAAAATGTGGTGGGTTTGGGCAAATGGGGTGGATTTGGGGAAAAAGGGGATTTGTGAAAAAAAGATGGATTTGGGAAAATCATGGTGGATTTGGGGGAAAAACATGGTAGATTTGGGGAAAATGGTGGACTTGGGGAAAAACAAAGTATATTAAGGAAAATGTGTTGGATTTAGAGAAAAACAAGGTGGATTTGGGGAAAATAGGGAATTTGGGAAAAATATGGTGGCTTTGGGGAAAAGCAAGGTGGATTTGGGGGAGAACTATGGTGGATTTGGGAAAAGCATCATTGATTTGGGGAAAACTTGGGGGATTTGTGAAAAATTTGGTAGATCTGGGGAGAAAAACCAAGTGGATTTTGGGGGAAATGGTGGATTTGGGAAAAATGGGGTGGATTTGGGGAAAACTACGGTGGATTTCTGAGAAATGGGGTGGATTAAGGGAAAAACAACATGTATTTGGGAAAATGTGGTCGATTTTAGGGAAGAAAACAAGGTCGATTTGGGGAAATGTGGTGGATTTAGGGAAAACTGTGGTGGATTTAGGGAAAACTATGGTGGATTTGGGAAAAAACAAGGTGGATTAAGGAAAATGTGGTGAATCGAGAGGGAAATCTCTTGGATTTGGGGAAAACCATGGTGATTCCAGGGTGATTCTGGGGTGATCTGGAGTTCCCTCCCCAGGTTCCAGAGGGAAATGGTCCAGGCACCACTTCCAAGGGCACTGCTGCTCCAGAGCCTCCAGAACCTCCCCGAGGAGATCCCACAGCCCAGGCAGGAATTGGGGCCACAGATCAGGAAAGATGGGAAAGGCAGGAAAATTGGGAGAGATGGAAAAGGTAAAATTTTAAAAAATGGGGGAAATGCAAAGAAATGGAGAAAAATGAAAAAAAAAAGATGAAATAGCAAAAAAAAATTTTTGAGAAAATGGGAATTAATTGGCATAATACAGTAAAGGAATGGGGGGAAGAAATAGGGGGAAAAGCAAGAAAAAAGAGAAAATAGCAAAAAATGGGCGAAATGGGAATTTTTTGAGATAATAAAGGAAGAAAAAAGGGGGAGTCAAGGAAAAGGGTAAATAGCAAAAAATTGGGAAAATGGAAATTGATTGGGTTAATAAAGAAAAGTGGAGGGAAAGGAAAGAAATTGTGGAAAATCAAAGAAAAGGGAAAATAGCAAAAATGAGGAAAATGGGAAATTTTGGGGATAATAAAGCAAAGAGATGGGAGAAAGGAAAGAAATTGGAGAAAAATCAAGGAAAAATGAAAATAGAAAAAAATGAGGGATGGGCAAAGGAGGAATGAGAGTGAAAGGGCAAAGAAATTAGGGAAAAAGCAAAGAAATGGGGAAAGAGCAGAGAAACAGGGGGTGGGGGGAAAAGGGGAAGAAATGTGGAAATAAAGGGAAGAAATGGGACAAGTGATGTCACCTCCAACTTGGCTTCTCCTTCCTGGTTCCAGAGGTAGCTTTTGGGATATCAGGAGCAGAGGAACAACCTGAGGAAGAGACTCCAGAAAACCAGAAAACCCAGAGGAAGAAGGGGAAAGAGAAGAAGTTGGAAACTGAACTGGGGAAGAAGGAGAAAAAGTCAGGAAAGTCAGAAGCCAAACTGGGGAAAAAGAAGTCAGAAACTGAACTGGGGAGGAAGGAAAAATTGGTAAAGTCAGAAACTGAACTGGGGAGAAAAGAAAAGCTGGGAAAGTCAGAATCAGAACTGGTGAGGAAGGAAAAATTGGGAAAGGCTGAAGCTGAAGAGAGGAGAAAAGAAAAGCTGGGAAAGTCAGAAATTGAATTGGGGAGGAAGGAAAAATTGGGAAAATTGGAAGCTGAACTGGGGAGAAAAGGAAAGTTGGGAAAGTCAGAAACGGAACTGGGGAAAAACAAGTCAGAAACGGAATTGGGGAGGAAGGAGAAATCAGGAAAGTTGGAAACTGACTTGGGGAAAAAGCAGAAGTCAGAAAAGTCAGAATCCAGAGGGACGAAAGAAAAGCCGGAAAAGTCAGAAAAGTCGGAAACCGAGCAGAAGAAGAAGTTGGAAAAGTCCCCGGACAGGTGAGACTGAAAGCTTGGGGACAATCTGGTGTCCCCCAGCTCAGGATGACCTTTCCCTTTGGATCCATCCAGGGATCATGCCGAGATTCCAAAGGCCGGACAGCACCAGGGTCGCTCTGGGAGACAGCGCTGGATGCGTACAGCCAAAACTCAGTGCGCTGGAGGAGGAAGTGGAGGAGACAGGGAAGAGGCGAAGAAGAAGGAGAAATCCAAGCGAATCCATCCTTGGGATCCCTGTAGCTTCCAAACACCAGTGATCACTGTGCTGTCAGCATTCAGCTCTGACTCCAGCATTCCCGAGGATCCCAATCCCTAGGAGCCCCACCCAGCCCCATGAGGCCAAAGACAATGAGGAAAAACAACCGGAACTTCTGTCTGGCGCTTGAAGCACCTCTGGAGTAGCTCAGAATTTCTGGGAATCTCCAGGAATTTCCAGGAGCAATCAGTAAATGCCTCTGGTTCAGGGCAGTTGAGGAATGACTGGGAAGAGCTTCCTGCCCTTGTGATCTGTGAGGATCTTAGTGGTTTTCACCCAGAATTTGTCCTTTTTGCCCCAAATCCCAGTGGATCCAAGTCCAAATCCAACTGGATCCAACCCAAAATCCCAACGGATCGAACACCAAATCCCATCAGCCCCAACCCTCTCTTGGGGGGTGGTTCATGGTGATCGGGGTATCTCATGGCTGTTTGTGCCTTCCCCTTCCCCTTCCCCTTCCCCTTCCCCTTCCCCTTCCCCTTCCCCTTCCCCTTCCCCTTCCATCGAGGAGCAGCCGCATGGGTGACAGAGTGAGTGTGGCTGCCCCGGGTATTGCTGCCCTGGGGTTTTCAGCACTGCCACCAAAGCCTGCCTGCTCCTCCCTGC
This sequence comes from Lichenostomus cassidix, assembly GCF_008360975.1. Taxonomy (NCBI): domain Eukaryota; kingdom Metazoa; phylum Chordata; class Aves; order Passeriformes; family Meliphagidae; genus Lichenostomus; species Lichenostomus cassidix. The sequence goes on from NW_028147597.1 coordinate 2,818,698, forward strand.
TCCCCTGCCGCCCGGAGCCCGGAGCCAGCGCGGGCAGTGCTGCCTGGGGCCAGGGCTGTCCCCGCCGGGTCACTTTCTGTGCCATCACCGCCTGGGAAGGTCCTGCCCCGGGACCGCAGCGCCCCCTGCTGGCCGCGAGAGTCACTGCAGCGCCCCCTGCCGGGCTTGGCCAGAACTGCACCAAAGGGGAAAGTGAGGCCTGACGGGTGGGAAACTCCTGCATTGTTCGGTTGTTGCTGTTCTGTTCTGTTCTGTTCTATATATGTATATATTTGCTAGTGAATAACTGTTGTTCCTTTTCCATATATTTGCCAGGGATCTCCGATTATCACAAAGCGATAATTTGGAGGGAGGGAGTTATCTTTCCACTCCAGAAATGTTCCCACCTTCCTGGGCACACATCTGTTTTTAAACCAAGACATTAACCTACCCAGTGACCTAACACAGCCCTCTTTGATGTCACACAGCTGCCCAGTGATTTGACATAGCCTGCCTCTATGATGTCAGAGTCTGCTCTGTGATGTCACACAGCTGTCCTATGACCTCACAGCCCACTCTGTGATGTCATTCATCTGCCCTGTGATGTAACAGCCTTGCTCTGTGATGTCGTACAGGTGCTCTGTGATGTCACACAGGTGCTCTGTGATGTCACAGTCCACACTATGACATCACACAGCCTGTGGGAATGCTGGAATTCTCTTCTGCTCCTGGAGAACTTGGGGTGTCTGGCTGAGCAGGAAAGGTGACCCTGAGCCAGGAGCTTTCCTTTGCTGGCATAGAAAGACCTTCCCAGCACTGTGTCCTTGGCCAGCAGGGATTGTGCCACAAGAGCTGTCCCTGCCCTGCAGGGTTTGACATGGAAAGTCGTGGTGCCATTTAGGGTAGGAATGAGAATCACTCACTGTATGCAAATTCTGATTTTATTACAAAGCCATACAGTAGATATACTTTTCAGTGTGATAAGTTCTCTCTTAGTTGTTTTCTCAGCCTTTTCACAGTTTCTCAATACAGCTTGTTATTCTTCCCAGGGGAGAGAAGGAATCTGCTGATCTGCTTCAGATCCTGTGCTGATCAATACTTTTCTGCATCCTTTCAGGTTCTTTGGTTTCTCATGGGATCATGGGGGCCTCTTCCTCTGTAACCCCACATCTGCCCCTTCTGTTTTTACTGAGGTTGTGGATAAAGCTAAGGAAACCATGACTTGTTTTGGTTTACTTTTAACATTTTTAACTGTTTTTAACTGTTTTGAAAAGGACAAGACAGAGAATTAAAAAGGCTATTATTGCCAAACAACCTAGTCCAATGAAAACCCAAACTAGTAAGTTTATTCCAGTGAACTGTGAAAAACGAGGTTCACTCTCCTGTTAGGATTAAAAAGGTTTAATAAAAGACAATAGGGGACAGATAAAAGCAAAAGATCAGCGCTGGGTGCTTTGGCATTCAGCCAGAAAAGCACCCCTGGAATGGACAGAGACACCCTTTCCATACCCTTCAGCCTAATGCATATTCATAAACAGTTACACATATTCCTATTTCTCTCCAAACTCTTTTGCACGTTCTGGGAACTGATCCGCCTCCTGGCAGCATGCGCAGTCGTCTGTCACTGATCTGTTCTCACTCCCAGATTGTGGTTCCTGCAGCGCCAGGAGCTGATAGTTGCAGTGTCAGAGGCAGGGTCCGGCCGGGGGATGGGATCCAGTTCAAGCAGACACTTCAAGCATTCGAATCCAACCAGAACAGCTATTTTACTGCTATTAAACTCAGCTGGTACTAGAAAGAAAGACCTTAGTCATCATTGCACAGCAATTTTTCCCAGCCAGGCTACCTCTGTAAGAAAAGAATTCAAACAATACACAGAGTAGCCATGGGGATATTTGCGAAAAGCCAACATTATGATATGTATTTATCACACAGGGCATATGGGGGCAGAGAACTGGGGGCATGATGGGAGTTAGAGGCAAAATGAGACGAAAATGGCATCACCTCCAGGCCCCGCCCCTAAGCCCCATATCCGGATGTTGATTGGCTGCTGAGTGATGGGCGGCAGTGGTGACCAATGGGTGGTGACAGAGGCGGGAACAGCCTAATCAATCCCTCCCATCCCTCTCAGTACAGCCCAGTTCAGCCCAGTACAACTCCAGTGCCCCTCCAGGCCCCCCCAAGATACTCAAGTTCATTCCCAGTCTCTTCCATTTCCTCCCAATGTCCCCCAGTATGTCCCAGTTCATCCCAGTGTCACTCCCAGAGTTCCCCTGTGTCCCCCAGTATTCCCCACAGTGTCCCCAGTTTCCCCAGTATGTCCCAGTATCCCCCAGTATCACTCACAGCATCCCCAGTTTGCCCCAGTGTTGGCCAGTATCACGCCCAGTATGTCCTGGTATGTCCCAGTATGTCTCAGTGTACCCTCACAGTCCATCCCAGTCCATCCAAGTCAGCCCAGTTTCCCCCTCAGCATACCCTGTGTCCCCCAGTATGTCCCCACTGTTTCCAAGGAAACTTGAACGTCTCACGGTTGCCATGGCACCCAAACCCAGCAGTGGTCAGTGAAGTGACCATGGCAACAGCCCCTTGCAATGCTGTTATGATCTAATTATTAAGGTTCTTTAGAAATACCTCTGCCCGAATTAAGGTACAAACGAGACCATATGCCAGTCAATAGTATGAGTTTTATTTGATAGTAAATATGAGAGAGAGAGAGAAGGAAAGAGAGAAAAAGAGAAGTAAGAAAAGAGGTGGGGGGGACAGAAAGAGGGAAAGAGAAAATATCACCATCCGTGGATCCCAACGATGTTGCGTTGATCCTCTCCAGCTGGTCTTCGTGGTGGTGTGGTCCCCCCGAAAAGCACAGAATGCCATGGGTTAATATACACTCAGGCCAGGGGCAATGTCCAGGCATGTCCCCCCAGGGCAGGGGGCAGCCTCTAGCCGCAGACTTTGCTTGCATCACCTGCACTCCTGTGGTGCAAGGCCTAGCATTTGGGGGTCTTTGATGGATTGTGACTCCCCCTCAGAGCCTCTCATGTGAAAGTCCCATGGATGTAGCCAGTGAGGCTGGGGGTTCCACAGCTGGGCCAGTCTGTGTAAACCTGGCTTCTGTGAGCTGTGCTCTGCCCCCACCCCAAACTCAGCCAGGGATGATTCTCAGCACAGCTGGTGGCTTTGGCCTTTGTGTATGCATACCTTTCCCTCAGCTTGAGATGATTGAACAATAGGTTTCCCTTTATCTAATCTCAGCAGTTTGACTCAGTCCAAAGTCCCAGTCAGGTATCTCCAGGGAGGTTTCTTTGATTGTAGCATCTTTATGCGGTTTTTGTTATAATGAGCAAAACTTTATATCAATGTTTGAGGCATGAACTATTTCAGTCTCTGACAAATGCCCAGTGCAGGTTGGGATGAGAATCCACCCTCAGCCTGGCCCAGGGCAGGGCTGCAGTGCCCTTCCCAGCAGCCTGGCTGCACAGCAGCACTTCCAGGGCTCTCTGCATTTCCCTTCCCCTCACTCTTGGCTCACTCACACACCTCCCAACAACCACTTGGTGCTTTGAGCTGTAAGGAGTTCAAAGCTTGTCTGTCCTTCAGCAGTTGCTCTAATTCTGCCTTCATCCAACTCTGGAATTGAGTTTACTGCAGAACTTCATATGTGTCTAAAACATTCCTTGCATGGCTCTTCCTTGGGGAAGGGGAACCTCCTTGGTGGCAGCTTGGGCTTGGCACACACTTGAGGAGGGTGTCTGTTTTCAGTGGGGAAACTTAGGAGTTTGAGATTGCTTCAAAAAATAGAATAAGAAAACCCCTCTTTGCTTGAGTGCAGCCAGTGCTGCAAGCAAAGCAGGTCCCAGGTGAGTGAGGAGAGACAGGATTAGGTTGGGCATTGAGGACCAGGGTTGTCCCCACTCAGATGTCAAGGCACAGCTTCTCTGACCAAACCAGACCTCCTTAGGACAGACCCTGGATCAATGTCAGTCACAGAATGCTGCAATCACCTCTTCTCTACAGGGAAAAATAAACCCTTTATACTAGGAATTTGGATTTTTTAGATGCTCCTTGAAATATCTTTCCATAACTATAAAAAAAACAATTTTTTAATGAACTGCACTAGACCAGAGGGAAATCAAGGCAGAGCCATGGTTTGTTAGGAGTCTGGGTCAGCCCAAGGCTCTGTGTGCCAAGGCAGAGGCAGGCAGGACGCAGAGCTGTCAGCAAAGGAAGGGCCAGCGAGGTGGGGCAGCCGGGGGATGACGACAGCCTGCAGGGACAGAGGCACAGGGCATGGACAGCGTAGGACAGCCTGGGCTGGAGAGGGCAGAGGGATGTGCAGGAGCTGCAAGGCCCTGACAGAGCCAACTTGTGCAGCACTTTGGCCATGGCTGCTGTCCCTGGCCCTGAGGCCAGCAGGACACAAGTGACCCTTGCAGCCCTGGGGCCTCATGGCCTCCTTGTCCCTGCCCAGCAGCCTGGCAGGGGCTGCCCCATGCTCCTGCCCTTGGCATTGCACATCCCCACATGCCAGTGCCCCGGGAAGAGCCCTGAGCACTGAGGGAGGGACAGGATCTGCCTTGCCAGGGGCTGGGGCTCAGGCCTTGGCCCTTTGCATTCCTGAAACACATCCAGGTTTGCTCAGCATCAGAGACACCTTTGCCTTGTTTGTCCCCAGCTGTCATCACTGCCTACAGTGTTCTGCTCTAACTGCAACCTGGGGACACTTTCTCAGTCGTGTCCCTCAGTGGAACTCATTAACACTACAAGGAACTTCAATGTTTCTATTTATGTTTGACTTCTTGAGAAGTCTTTTTTCACACACTCTGAGGGACTGAGTGTGATGCAAACAGCACCAAAGCCCCAAGAGGGTCATTCCAGTCCCTGTGCTGTTGCTGTGCTGCTGAGCTGGGCTGGGCTCCTGGCACAGAGGAGCTCCTGGCAAGCGGCAGCGCTGCAGAGAGACAGCTCTGCCCAGGAGCAGCTCCTGTGCACAGCCCAGCAGGGCTGGGGCACTGCCAGGCCATCTCAGGGACACCAGCAGGGCACACCCAGAGCTCACAGGTGCTCAGCATTGGCAGGGGCTGTTGGTCTAATTGTGCCTCCTGCCAGCTCTTGATTTGTGTTTATTGTAGAACTTCCTGTTTGTCCAAAACATTTCTTACAGAGTTCTGCCTGGCTTGGGGAAGGGGAATCTCCTTGGTGGCAGCTTGGGCTTGGCATACACTTGAGGAGAGTGTCTGTTTTCAGTGGGAAACTTAGCAATTTAGAAGTTTTAGATTGCTTCAAAAAAATATTTCTCCATATCTTCGATAGGAAACCTTCCTAATGAACTGCACTAGACCAGAGGGAAATCAAGGCAGAGCCATGGTTTGTCAGGATTTGCTTGATCCTAATGAGCCCTGTGGTGCATTTGGTGCTGAGCCCTTGTGCCTCAGGGCAAACCTGACAGGAGATTGCACAAACCTTTCCAGGAGTCAAAGTCAGAAGAAAAACCCAAAGTGTCTCCAAGCATTCATGGTTCCCACTGAGTTCCATCCCCAACACAGGCTCCTCCTGGACTCCTTGGAGGAGAGAACTGGAGGCCATGATTGCACAAAAACCCCTCAGAGAATCAGTGTAGAAAGGAAAATCCAAAGTACCTCAAAAATCCTTGAGTATCTGGAAGCATTAATGAGCCCCACTGAGTGTCATTACTAACAAGGGCTCTCAAGGGACTAATTAAAGCAGATAATTGGAGGCCAGGATTGCACAAACCTCTCAGAGACTCAGTGACACAAAGAAGGACTTTAACAAACCCTGAGTACCTTGAAGCATTAATGAGCCCCACTGAGTGTTGTTACTGACAGAGAATCTCAAGGGACTCGTTAGAGCAGATAATTGGAGGCCATGATAGCTCAAAGCTCTCAGAGACTCCAAGGCAAAAGCAAAACCCAAAGTCCTTTGACAAACCTGCAGTCCCTGGGAGCATGAAGGAGCCCCCAGGGCCATTCCTGCCCAAGGCTCCCCAGGGACTCCTTCCAGCAGATGCCTGAGGCCAGCAGTGCAGGGAGGCAAAGGCTCTGTGCAGGCAGCTCAGGTGCTGAGCACAGCCTGGGCTGGGTGGAGGCAGCAGAAAGGCCAAGGGCTGAGCCCCAGCTAGGGGAAGGCAGATCCTGTCCCTCCTGCCTTGCTCAGGGCTCTGCCGGGGGCACTGGGATGTGGGGGAGGATGCTGAGGGCAGGACAAGGGGGTGACAGTGCCAGCCTTGCTGGGGCTGTGCCAGGAGCCCCAGTGCCTCAGGACAAGGTGTCTCCTCACAGCCCTTGGTGCCAAAGTTGAGAGAATGAGTTCTAAAATGAAATTGCATTTGGGTAAAATATGTCAGGAAACCTCTTTGATGAGGGTCCCAGCCTTACCTGTGGCTCTACTTCAAAACAATTCAGCCATGGGACACCAGCAAAATCAGCCCCTATGAGCTGCTCTGTGATCAACCCTACCAAGTGCCACATTGCAGGAAACACACACATGTAAAAGGAGGGGTTGATTTGAATAATTTCCTTATTTCTCTTAGTAAAACCTTACAGGATTTGCACCAAGCAGTGGAGATCTCCAGACTGATGGGATTGGACACACCAGGGCACGAGTTCCAACCAGGAGATTGGGTCTGCTAGAAGACTGGGGAACTGCTCTGCTCCAGCCAAAGGGGAAGGGACCTTTCCAAGTGCCATTGACAACTTTTTACAATTTACAGCTCAAGATGGCATCTCCTGAGGATTTGAAGAAATCTGGACCAAAATTAACTCATGTTACCCAGCTGGAGTTGGATAAAATATCTGTTTATATTTGCTGTATGGTTTTAGCTTGCATCAAGATTCAGTGTTGTAATGCCTTGTGCTATAAAATGAAATAAAGCTATTGAGAGATCAGTTCCCATAAGGAGCTAAGTGTCAAGAAAAGGGGAGACTTGCTAAGGACAGTAGAACAGAACAGCACAGCCTTGGAGAAATAGATAAAGGATGTAACTGAGGCAAACAGAAGTCACACAAAACACAAGCAGGATGTCAGTTCAGCTCTGCAAGGCTGTCAAAGCAGGAGTTATGCATAACAACAATATTGCCCTTACTCAAAAGTGAGGGTCAAGGAACAGCTGCCTAAAAACAACACCTAAAAACAACAAGACCCCAAAGAACTATATAAGGACGTGAGATAAAGGGTGCATTAATGTAAAATAAAGTGATACATATCCATCAAGTAAGCAGGGATAGCTCATGAATGTGTAATTAATGTGTGTGATAAAAACTCTGTTCACCTGATGCTCAGGGCACTCTATTAGAGGGAGTGTCCTCAAAGTGATCAGCGCTACAATAAAGAATGGCTGCTTTCTGATACCCAAAACTGTGTTAGAAAGACTCTGTTCAGCTGATTTCAGTGTCAGTTCCACAAGGCTTCACAGTGTCACAATGGCCTCTTGGTTCCATGGGGTTCTTCAGTTTCACAGTGGCCCTATGGTTCTGCAGTGTCACAATGGCCTCTCTCACAAGGCCGTGCAGTGTCAACAGTCACCTTGATTCCACAAGGGCCCACAGTGTTGCAATGGCCTCTTGGTTCAATGAAGTTCCACAGAGTCATAATGGACACTTGGTTCCATGAGGCTCTGTGGTGTCACAATGATCTTCCTGATTCCATGAGGTTCCACAGTGTCACAATGATCTCCTTAGTTCAACAAGGCCCCACAGTGTCACCCCAGGACAGGACACCAGGAGGGATTCATTCCCCACTCCCTGCAGCTCCCTGGCCCAGCTGCACCAACACCTTCTCCCAAGCCAGTGCTCCTGGGCACAGCCAGGGCTGTGCCACACTGCAGCTCCCTGCAAACCACAGCAGCAGCTTTGAGTCCCAAACCCGAGTCACAGACACTTTGCCACTCTTTGTGTCTATATCTGACCAAGAAATGTCCCACTGTGGGCTGCCCCTTTCCTGCAGTCACTGCAATCCTGGGACCATACACGGAGCTCTGAGCGAGAGAAATGGCCAGCGCTGCACCTCTGCTCTGACTCGGGGATGGTGGCAAATGCTCTGTGGGGTGGCTGCAATGATGGAAAAAGGACAATTGGCAGTGCAGAGGGAAACCCATCTGGGCTGCTGGATTGGGGCAAAACATCACTGCCAGGGGAGAGAAGTTGGCTGTGAAAGTCCCTCCTGTGGATGCTCACGTAGCCAAGAGTTGGGCACTGAAGAGCATCACAGCAATGGACAGGGGGATGGGGCTGCCAGGATTAAAGTGTCTCAGGTGGGTCTGGAATGGCCACACAAGGCTGACTTATTTCTGGCCCGATGGCCTCAGGACAGCTCAGGTCATCAGGGAAGAGATGCAACCTCCAGATGGATTTGTGACTGAGGGGTGGATTTACCCATGGACAGCATCTCCAGGTTATCCATGAGTGTGAAACGTGTGCTGAGATCAAGCAGAGCCAAGCAGGTAAAGCCTCTGTGGTGTGGGGATGATGGTGGCAATATCAGTCTGGGGGAGTCTGGCAGATCAATGACATCACAGTTCCACAGACCCACCAGGGCAAGCAACCCTTGGTAACAACCCCTGGATGGCTGGAGAAGAACCCTGTGCCTCACAGCAATGCCCAGAACACCACCCTGGGCCTGAAAAAGAAACTTCCGTAGGGACAGAGCCCCCCTGAAAGACCTGAGTGGGACAATGGGACTCCTTTCCAAAACAGCCTTTTGAACACCTGGGCCAGAGAGCACAGGATTGAGTGAGTGTTTCATATTCCCTTTCAGGCACCAGCCTGGGAATGCTGAACAGTGCAATGGACTGCTAAAAACCACCCTGAAAGCACTGCATGGTGGGACCTCAGAAACATTGGGAGCTGCATTCAGTGAAGGCCATCTGAGCAGGGAACACTTCAGACTTCACCAATCGAGCTGGCCCTGCCCAGTCAATCCTTCCATGTGCCAGAGAAGGGGATAAAGCCCTGTGGTGCTTATGAGAAATGTGTTAGGGAAAACAGTTTGGATCAGTCCTGCCTCAAGCAAAGGCAAACCCATCCCTGGAATTGTTTTTTCCCAAGGACCTGAGTGCACTTGGTGGGAGATGCAGAGGGAAGGGGAAACATGATGTGTCCCTCAAGGGGATTTGATTTTGGGTGAGAACAGTCTGTAATGTTGAATTGTACAACACTGGCTGCTGAATGACACTGCCACTGTTTGCCATAACTCCCATGGACAGCAAGGATGGACTCCTCCAGATACCCCAGGCATGAGATCCTGATGCAGCAACCAGCTGACAGCACAGCAGCCCTGCTGCCCTGGGAGACATCAAAGATGGGCAGAAGTCACAGTCATGGACTAAATTAACTCAACAGTATCTTGGGGGCACAGCCACTGAGTTTGGAAGTTATACTTGTGCTTCTGTATAAATATATATATATGTATATGTAAACACTTAGAAGGTGTAGGATCTGGGCGTGAGTAGATAGTATAGAATAAGGGGTGGGAAATGTCCTGGTTCTGGCCAGGACAGAGTTAATTTTCACAGTAGCCAGGAGGGGCATGGCCAGGACCCAGAGGTTATTCTCTGTCACCTCACATCATTGCCAGGGTGGGGGAAAGGGAGTCTCTCTCCTGAGGAGAAGAGCTCCTTCCAGTCGAGTCAGAGTGGTTCAGGGAGCAGGGGGGTAACACCGATTCCAAGCCAGGGGAGTGATCAGGGTGGTGGGGCTGCAGTCAGGTGGAGTTGAGCTCCATAGGGAGCATTGTGCTTGTGAATCTCTCTTTTGTACACTTCTTTTATTGCTATTGTTGGTATTACTTCCTTTCTTATCTCATTGCTGTTTTGTGTGAATTGTTCTAATCTCAACCCACAATCTTTACCTTTTGTGTGTCCAGTTCTGCTCTCCATCCTCTCACAAGGGCTGGGGTAAAGGGAGGAAGGAGCAAACAGCAGAGTGGTTTGGAAAGTGTCAGTGGGAGAATTGAACTGGGGAGTACCATTCCCAAACCATGACATGTGGAGGTTTTACCTCCGAGTTGCCAGCTAGAGGGCCGGCCGTGGGGGCAGGGACAGCCTGTGCTGTCCACTCATGGTGACAGTGAGATCAGCCCATGAGCCCCTGCGGCAATGTATGCACCAGCTAAGAAGATCATTGGCCCAGATGCCTCCCCCGCCCCTTTCCCATATATGGCTTAGTTTCCAGACTGTTCTTCTTTGTTCCCCTCCTAAGTTGTACCCCATTGGTTGGTTTGGATTATGTATCCTCCCTTCCCTTGTAATGATTGGTTGTTACCCCTGTCCCTCTTCCCTATGGCTTTCCCGGTTGGCCTGCGTGCCAAACCACTCCCTCTCTCCTTCCCCTTAAGACCCTATTCCACTGTGTGCTCAACGGCCATTTTGTCCTGCTCACCGGGACACCTTGCTGCCCGACACCAACTGCCGCTGACAGCTTGCAGCCTCCGGAGCTCCAGACCCCGCGCCCGTCCCTGCTCCTCCGCCCCGTCTCTCCTTCCCCGGACCTTCCCTGCTGCGCCGCATAATAAACCACTGGAGAGCCGCAGACTGCCTGCTGTGCGTCCTTCTGCCGCGCACCCCCAGCCTACCCGCCTGCTTTCTTTTTATTTTCTACAACAATGACAGACTCACTTGGTCAATCTTCCACACAGAGATGTTGGACCTTCCTCTGAATTATTTTTACATTTTGGGTTTGGTTCCTCTAAAACCGTGGCAATTCATGTCCTACAACTGGCATTCTTTTCATTTTTATGGAAATGTTGGGGATTAGGTCAGATTAAAATGCTGACATGGTGTGTGTAGGTATTTGCAGCCCTGTGCAGAATGAGTTGGGGATATAAGAATGACAGAATTATAAAATGGCTTGGGTTAGAAAAGACCCAAAAGAGCATCTGGTCCAACTCCCTTTACCCAGGGACACCTTCACTCATTCAGGTTATGCAAAGCACTGAACCTGGGACACTTCCAGGGATGTGGTTTCCATTCATTGGGCAACCTGAGCCAGAGTCTTGCGAACCTGACTGTAAAATATTTCATCATCTTTACAGCCAATCTAAATCTGCCCTTGTTCAGCATAAAGATATAGTGCCATTTTCTGCCAATACAACCCCTGTCAAAAACTCACTCGCTGTCTTTCCTGGATTAAGAACACAATATTTTCATGGCTAAACTATAGAGAGGGCAAAGAAATCTCCCAGCACTTTGGCCATGGCTGCTGTCCCTGGCCCTGAGGCCATGAGGAGGACACAAGTGACCCTTGCAGCCCTGGGGCCTCATTGCCTCCTTGTCCCTGCCCAGCAGCCTGGCAGGGGCTGCCCCATGCTCCTGCCCTTGGCATTGCACATCCCCACATGCCAGTGCCCCGGGAAGAGCCCTGAGCACTGAGGGAGGGACAGGATCTGCCTTGCCAGGGGCTGGGGCTCAGGCCTTGGCCCTTTGCATTCCTGAAACACATCCAGGTTTGCTCAGCATCACAGACACCTTTGCCTTGTTTGTCCCCAGCTGTCATCACTGCCTCCAGTGTTCTGCTCCATCTGGAACCTGGGGACACATTCTCAGTCATGTCTCTCAGTGATACCCATTAAAACTTCAAGAAACTTTGAGTTCTTGAGAAGTTTTTTGAAGACACACTCATGGACTGAGTCTGATGTAAACAAACCCTAATCCCCAAGAAGCTCATTAAAGTCCTGTGCTGTTGCTGTGCTGCTGAGCTGGGCTGGGCTCCTGGCACAGAGGGAACTCCTGGCAACCAAGAAGAGCTTCAAAAAGACATTTCTCCTGAGGAGCAGTTTCTCTCCCAGCCCAGCAGGGCTGAGGGTGCTGCCTGCATGTACCTGACAGGTGTGAAGCAGACAGAGGCTTAAAGCAACTGGAAGGACAATTCTGAGCTTATTCATGGAGAAATCTTCACAACCTCTGACACAGTAAGTCTCTGGCTGCAGGGATCTCCTAAAGCTGACACATGACAGCACTGGTATGACTGTAAGGATGGCTCTGCTGCCGTTTCTGGTTTGGGGGAGGATGTGCTGCAGAGCAGGGCTACCCTGGGCACCGTCAGAGGGACAGGGCAGGACAGCTCCTGCTGCCAGGGATGGCTGCAGGCTGGGAAGGTGGGGGTGCAGCCAGGGGTGCCCAGGGCTGTCCTGCAGAGCAGCTCCTGCAGCCCTGAGGGCTCTTTGCCAGGGCAGGGGATCTGCCAGCTGGCCTGAGCAGCAGAGCTCTTGTGTCCCCTGGCAGCCAGCACAGCCCTCAGCCCGGGGGCTCGGGGCCCTCAGTCCCCTCCTAGGCCGGCAGAGCAGCACCAGAGATGAAGGGCATCTCTCCTGCCATTGCCCATTCCCTGCTGACCAGGGCCCGAGGGCGACTGTCCTGCACTGCTGCTGCCTGCGAGGGGCTGTGCAAGGCTGGGCAGGGAAAGGCTTTTCCTCAGGGCTCGGCTGTCTCTCTCCTTGCCTTGCTCAGCTGCTCCTGGCATTGCTGACAGGCTCTCTGGCAATGGCAGTTGCAGCTGCAGGGTCAGGCGCAGCCCTTGGGGCTCCTCCTGTGCAGGGTGAGCACAGCAATGAGGTGTCCCAGCTCCCTCTGCCCTGGGCAGCTCTGGGCAGGGCAGGCTGGCAGGCTGGCAATGAAATGACTCTCCTCAAGCAGTTCCATGGCCAGGACCCTTGGTGTGTCCTCGGGGTGTCCATCCAAGCTGTGAGCTGCCTTCCAGGGGACACTGGGGGACAGGAGTGTCCTTGGCCAGCAGTGGGGCTGAGACTCTGAGAAAGGCTGAGCCATTTGGCTCTGCTGTGAGTCCCTCTGCTCTCAGCTGTGTCAGGGTGATTTTCAGGGGAACACAGTGACTGCCCGTGATCTCAGAAAGGGCAGCTGGGAACAGATGGAGCACCAGAGTAGCTCCCCTCACCCCTCACTGAGTTACAGCCAATGCTCTTGCCTTGCACAGTTCTCTTTGTTCTCCCTGAGCACAGCAGGAAATCCTCTCAAACTGCCTTTGGCTGTCACTGTTCCTTAGCCCTGGGACAGGAGATGCTACCAAGCTCCTCTGCCTTAGGGGCAGTTTGGTCTGATGAAGTCCAACCCAGGACTGGTCCCTGTCCCATATTCCCAGGACCCACTGCTGCAGAGCAGAGCTGACTCCTCGGTGTCCATGGGCAGAGCCACTGCTTGTCACAGCAACAGGGCCAGATCCCAGCAGAGCTGCAGGCATGGGGCTGGAGGAAGAGCTCTGATAAAAGGGAAATTGGGTGGCACTGAGTGGCAGGGGTGGGAGAAAGGGCTTGGACATTGCTCAGGAAAGTCTCTCCTGGCTTGTCATTGTCTCCTCTATGAACAGGTTCTCATGGCCAGAGGATCAAAATGTCCAACAGCAGCTCCATCAGCCACTTCCTCCTCCTGCCATTCGCAGACACACGGCAGCTGCAGCTCCTGCACTTCTGCCTCTTCCTGGGCATCTCCCTGGCTGCCCTCCTGGCCAACAGCCTCATCATCAGCACCGTAGCCTGGAACCACCGCCTGCACACCCCCATGTTCTTCTTCCTGCTCAACCTGGCCCTCACTGACCTGGGCTCCATCTGCACCACTGTCCCCAAAGCCATGCACAATTCCCTCTGGGACACCAGGGACATCTCCTATGCAGGATGTGCTGCACAGGTCTTTCTGTTTGTCTTCTTCCTTGGGTCAGAGCTTGCCCTCCTCACCATCATGAGCTATGACCGCTATGTGTCCATCTGCAAACCCCTGCACTATGGGACCCTCCTGGGCAGCAGAGCTTGTGCCCACATGGCAGCAGCTGCCTGGGGCTGTGGCTTTCTCAATGCTCTGCTGCACACAGCCAATATATTTTCCCTGCCCCTGTGCCATGGCAATGCCCTGGGCCAGTTCTTCTGTGAAGTGCCCCAGATCCTCAAGCTCTCCTGCTCACACTCCAAACTCAGGGAAATTGGGCTCCTTGTGGTTAGTGTCTGTTTATCATTTGGTTGTTTTGTGTTCATTGTTTTCTCCTATGTGCAGATCTTCAGAGCTGTTCTGAGGATCCCCTCTGAGCAGGGAAAGCACAAAGCCTTTTCCACATGCCTCCCTCACCTGGCTGTGGTCTCCCTGTTTCTCAGCACTGCCATTTTTGCCTACCTGAAGCCTCCCTCCATCTCCTCCCCATCGCTGGATCTGACAGTGTCAGTTCTGTACTCAGTGGTGCCTCCAGTACTGAACCCTCTCATCTACAGCCTGAGGAACCAGGAGCTCAAGGCTGCAGTGTGGAGACTGATGAGTGGATGATTTCAGAAACATTAAACTACTTACCAATTTCTGGAAAACACTTATTAAATAAGTCATCTTTGATAGTACTTGCTGGTTTGGTTGTGGGTTTTTTTTCTTTGCTTTTTTTTTTTAATAATGTCCACAAATAAATGTCATTGTGCCATTTCTCATTTTGTTTCTCTCCATCTGCTCTTAGACCCACAGTTTTTATAAATGTGCAGTGGTGCTCTTGGTAGCTTTAAACAAACTAAAGGATCTCCCAGCCAAGTTTTCACCAGAGATCCCCTTTTGTTCCCTTCTGTGGAGCTGCAGCAGCAATGTCTGTGTGCAGAGCTGGGGCAGATCAGGGGTGGCACAGCAGCTGTGCCAAGGAGCAGCAGCACTTGGTGTTGCCAGTGCTGCTCCCGTGCCACTGCCCCGCTGCCCTGCTGCCCCTCGTGTTGCTGTAGGGCCTGAATGCTCTCGGGGTCGCTGCCAGTGCTGGGGGTGGCAGTGCCGGGGCTGCAGCAGGGACAGGCCATGGGCACTGCTGGGGCACAGCTGACGCCTCAGGGCAGGGCCTGGGGGCTCGAGGCTCCTTGCCCAGGCTCTCTCCAGAACACGCCCAGGCCAATGCTGAGCAGAGAAAACCCCCGTGAGCAGCTGCAGGGTGGCCGTGGGCAGGCTGGGGGCAAACAGCATGGCTGGGGCTCTGCAAGGTCCCTGGGGGAGCCGGGAGGGAGCAGCAGAGCAGGGGCTGATCCATCCCCACTGCGCTGGACAGCCCAGGGCAGCGTCCCAGAGCGTCCTCATGGAGCTGCCAACAACATCCCCCCTTGGCAGCCCTGGCCTCTCCCCCAGCACCCAGAGCTGCTTGATCCTTCCAGGCAGAGACACAGCAGCACTGGCTCAGGAGCCCTGTTTGCATTGCACACAGCAGGCGTGAGCACCCCATGGGGTTGGTGTGGGGAGATGAACCTGAGTGAGCACAAACACCATCAGCCCTGGGGGCCAGCAAGGGCTGGGGATGGGAGGGAAACCACTCAGCTTTGTTGTGACCTCTGAAGTCAGCCAGAAAGTTTGTTCCCATGAGCTGTGAGTTTCCTGTCCCACTGCAGACGTTGTTGCTCAGAGCCAGGGCTGCCTGGAAGCCACCCCCAAACAGCCCTGAGCATTTCCTTTGCTTCACCTTTACTCTTTCCTCATCCACATTTCTTCCTCTTGCCCATCCCTGTCCCCTCCCCTGCAAACAGCCCATCCCTGTCCCCTCCCCTGCAAACAGCCCATCCCTGTTTGCCCTTTCCTCTCTGGCCCCACTCCCCATTTCAGTTCCTGACTTGGCACCATGGGAACATCCCTTGGTGAGCAGGATCATCCTACAAGTGCTTCATGAATTGTCTGCAGGGTCCTGCAGTGCCTCGTGCTGTTCCCTTGCCAGAGGCAGCACAGGCCAGGAGGGCACATCTGGACTGCTGTGTGTGGCTGTGAGGCTCCCTGTTGTGGGGCAGTGAGGAGGAGCTGGAGAGGCTCTGCAGGACTGACAGGATGGGCTTTGGGGCCTGTGGGGAGAAGCTGAGGGCCATGGGCTGCTGGACCTTCTCAAGAGGAAGCCCAGGGCTCATCCTGCAGCTGCTTCAAGGGTGCTTTCAGAGAATCACAGAATCAGTGAGGTTGGAAAAGACCTTTGAGATCATCAAGTCCAACCTGTGACCTAACACCAGCTTGTCTGCCCTGAGCCTCCTCTTCTCCAGGATAAACAGCCTCAGCTCCAAACTCAGCCACTCCTCACAGCACTTGTGTTCCAGACCCTTCCCCAGCCTTGTTGCCCTTCTCTGGACACACTCCAGCCCCTCAATGTCCTTCCTAAACTGGGGGCCCAGAACTGGACACAGCACTCGAGGTGAGGTCTCACCAGTGCCGAGTACAGGGGAAGAATCACTGCCCTGCTCCTGCTGTCCACACCATTCCTGATCCAGGCCAGCTGCCATTGGCCTCCTTGGCCACCTGGGCACACTGCTGGCTCATGTCCAGCCTGCTGTCCATCAGTGCCCCCAGGTCCCTTTCTGCCTGGCCACTGTCCAGCCACTCTGTCCCCAGCCTGTAGCACTGCAGGGGTTGTTGTGGCCAAAGTGCAGGACCTGGCACTTGGTCTTGTTAAACCTCACCTTGTTGGATTTGGCCCCTGGATCCAGCCTGTCCAGGTCCCTCTGCAGAGCCCTCCTGCCCTCCAGCAGATCCACACTCACACCCAGCTTGGTGTCATCTGCCAATTTGCTGATGCTGGACTCAATCCCTTCATCCAGATTATCAATAAAGTTATGAAATAAAACTGGGCCCAGCACTGATCCCTGGGGGTCACCAGTGGTCACTGGACATACACAGGATGTGGCACCATTCCCCACTACTCTCTGGGCCTGGCTGTCCAGCCAGTTCTTAACCTAGTGTAAGATCAAAGAATCGAGTTCTGTCTCAACATTTCCCTTCAGAAACCAATGGTGCAGGACTTACACAGAGAATGCTTTGTACCTCCCAGAGCTGGTACAGAACGAGTGCTTTGCCCCTGCCTGAGCTGGTACAGAACAAAGGCCTTGTGCTGCCAAAGCTGGTGTGTGACAAAGGCTTTGCTCCTGTCGCCCTGACACCCATTATTCACTGTTGTGAAAAACCTGCCTCCAAAGCTGACCATGCCTCGGACACTCCTCCCTTGGCCCTGCCAGGTAGAGTTTGGCAAATCTCCACAGGAATTAAGGGGAGCAAAGGAGGGTGGCAAGGAGGGACCAGGTGTATGGACTAGCATGAAAGACAGCTCTGGAGTGACTGAACTCTGCAGATCTTCCCCACCGTGAGATCACATTGATCGACACAGAGGCAGAGGAACGCCTACTGCTCTGCCCCAGCAAAACTGCAGATGCTGCCAAGGAACAGTCACAACCTAAACCCCTTTTGGTCCAACTTGATTGGTGGCCCTTTAAGTACTTTAGGACTTAAAAAAGCAATTCCTAAAGATTTATTGGATCGTTTACCTTTAGATAAATTGAGCAAACTGGTAACCCAGTGGCGTGTGCCAAAACCACATTCCTTTTCCTCTGTGAAAGAAAGTTCACCTGTCGCAGCTTCTGCCCCCTTTTGTGGATGGTGCAGACAAGACATCAAAGCAAACTTTTTTCCCCAAAACAGGGAGACTAGGATCTCCATTTCCTAGTCATGGGCAGGGAAATGGAGAATGGAGCTATATTAAACAGCTCACTAAAACAGAAAAAGGAGATTTGTTAATCACAGCTATTGTGGGATTTTATTCTTGCAGTTTTAAGGATACTGAGAAAAGTTATACTGCTTGGGAGAAAGGTTTGTTTGCAGCAAGCCTGGCTTTCATTGAAGTCGATGCACAAATTGAAGGAGCCTCAAAAAACCTTTCTATCCAAGAAACAGAGAGTCTGCATATCAGCCAAGATAAACCTGCCTGTCCTAGGTTGCAATATAGATGTAGTTAAGTATTCTATTACCACCAGCTGTGGGCAGTTAGCTGCTATTACCTGCTAATGACCCACTCCGGATGACAGGCAATGGGCCATCCATTAGCTGTTACCAGCTGCTAATGACCCACCCCGCATGACAGGCAATGGGCCATCAGGGACCCACCGTGTGACTCATGGACTTATCTCATCCCATTGTGAGATGCTCTGCCCAGGAGGGAGGAATCAGGTGTTCCCACGTGGGTATAACCTGGCCTTGGAACTGCCTGAGCGAGCCCTGTCTACTGGGTTCCCAGAGGACGAGAGCTACACTGGATCTTCAGCTGGAGACTAGACCTTCACAGGATCACCGCTTCAACTGGACTACTTCAGTTGGACTGCTACTACCACCCTAACAGGGTGTTAGGTTGTATCTGCCTTTGTCAGTGCTTTTCCTTGTATTATTTCACTTATTTTTAATTTCAATCTTGACTTGTGATCTCCCACTGGTTTGTTTTCAAACCAAGACGTATTTTGGCGCCCAACGTGAGGCACGACCTGGGGAAACTCAGAAATCCTAGCACCATGATGCTCGGCTTATCTATATGGGTACTGTATCTCGCTCTCTATATTTTTCCTCAAATCTGCCCGTCGTATTGCTCCTGTTGCGACCAGGGAATGGCATGAGAATTGCCCTATTGGTTTATTATGCCTATGGCATGGTTACCTGTGAGGCGATGAACACCATTTGTTATATATACTCAACTTTGTCTGCCTGGCCTAACCTGAGCTGCTTCGTCTGGGACCTGCTCAGCAATCGCACCCACCCTCTGGGGCTAGGAGGCCAGAACGGTTTCTTCCAGCATTTCAGGTCAGGCACAGCCGTTTTTGAGGATATTGAGTTCTCTCTGGATGCTAGGGATGGCATAATCTTTTTGTTAGTTCTGTTTTCCTTTTTCTCTGCGACCAGCACCGTGTACCTCATGCTGAAGATCAGAACAATATTTTGTCTTCTTGAGGGGGAGAAACAAAGCAAATCAGAACAGCTGAAGCCCGTAGCAGTTGCCCCCGTCCAGAAAAAGAAATCCAAGAGCAAATCAGTCCGCATAGCGACTGATGAGGATGCGGCAGGACCATCTCACCAAGCAGAAGAGACAGAGCCGAGATCATCACTCGCTCTCTGTCCCTGGGGGAGCTACGGGACCTACGGAGGGAATTCACCCGGCAGGCAAACGAGTCCATCTTAACCTGGCTGCTCCGCATCTGGGATGCCGCCGCTAATGACACCATTCTGGATGGAAGTGAGGCCAGGCAACTGGGATCCCTGTCTCAGGATGTGGTCATTGACCAGGGGATTGGGAAAACCCAGGAAACTCTCAGCCTCTGGCGGAGATTGCTGGCGAGTGTACGGGACAGATACCTGTGCAAAGAAGACCTCCAGATGCACCAAAGAAAATGGAACACAATAGAACAAGGTATCCGATGCCTGAGGGAATTGGCCGTGCTAGAGATCATTTTCTCAGACAACGAGAGATTCCCCAAGAGCCCAGATAATGTCCGGTGCACTTCACAAATGTGGCTAACATTCGCGCGGCTCGGACCAGAGATATACTATCGTTACCTGGCAACATTGCAGTGGAGGGAAGGCGAAGACCAGGTGGGCGTGTTAGCAAACAAACTGAGAATTTATGAGCACACTGTCACTGCCCCACTACGCACCCAGGTCTCATCGGTAGAAACAAACCTGGCCGCGCAAGTCCGGAGCTTAATTGAAGAGAGTCACCAGAAACTAAAGAAAGAGCTCAAAGAAGGATTTTTTCATGCCACACCGAAACCAACCAGAGTCTCTGCCATCAGGAGCAGACGTACTCCAGCCAGGGAAATAAAACAAACTCCACGACATGACCTCTGGTTTTTCCTTCAGGAGCATGGGGAAGACATGAGAAAGTGGGATAGGAAACCCACCTCCTCCTTAGCAGCCCGGGTACGTGAATTGAAAACAGAAACATCCACGTCAGGAGGCTCATCTAGGTACAACACTGCCCCAGTCTCTTGTGGACAGAACCCCCGACAAAATGGAAGTGATAATATGACTGATCCTCTTGAAGGGACCTCAGGAACACATTTACAGGAGAAGAACATCGTGCACCAAAAACAGGATTAGAGGAGCCCTGCCTCTAGCCAGGTAGAGGAAAGGGATAATTGGATCTATTGGACTGTGTGGATCCGATGGCCTGGCACGTCTGACCCACAAAGATACACGGCTTTGGTTGATACCGGCACTCAGTGCACCCTGATGCCATCCAGGTATGTGGGGACCGAATCCATTTCTATTTCTGGGGTGACAGGAGGATCCCAGCAGCTGACTGTACTGGAAGCTGAAGTGAGTTTAACTGGGAATGAGGGGCAGAAACACCCCATTGTGACTGGTCCAGACGCCCCATGCATCCTCGGCATAGATTATCTCAGGAGTGGATATTTCAAAGACCCAAAGGGACATCGCTGGGCTTTTGGGATAGCAGCCGTAGAGACAGAAGACATAAGACAACTGAATACCCTGCCTGGTCTCTCAGATAACCCGTCTGCTGTAGGACTACTGAGAATGGAAGAACAGCGGGTACCAATTGCTACAGCAACAGTGCATCGCCGGCAATACCGCACTGACAGAGACTCTGTGGCCCCCATCCATAAGATGATTCGGGATCTTGAGAGCCAAGGGGTGGTCAGCAAGGCTCACTCACCCTTTAACAGCCCTATATGGCCGGTGCGTAAGTCCAGTGAAGAATGGAGACTGACGGTGGATTACCGTGGCCTGAATGAAGTCACACCACCACTGAGTGCTGCTGTACCGGACATGTTGGAACTTCAGTATGAGCTGGAATCCAAAGCAGCAAAGTGGTATGCGACCATTGATATTGCCAATGCCTTTTTCTCCATTCCTCTGGCAGCAGAGTGCAGGCCTCAGTTTGCTTTCACCTGGAGGGGCGTGCAGTACACGTGGAACCGACTGCCCCAGGGGTGGAAGCACAGTCCCACCATCTGCCATGGACTGATCCAGGCTGCACTGGAAAAGGGTGAGGCTCCAGAACATTTGCAGTATATTGATGACATCATTGTGTGGGGGGACACAGCAACGGAAGTATTTGGGAAAGGAGAGAAAATCATCAGAATTCTCCTGGAAGCCGGTTTTGCCATCAAGAAGAGCAAAGTCAAGGGACCTGCCCGAGAGATCCAGTTCCTGGGAGTAAAGTGGCAAGACGGACGGCGTCAGATTCCTTCTGAGGTCATCAATAAGATCATCGCGATGTCTCCACCAACCAACAAGAAGGAGACACAAGCCTTCCTAGGC
Organism: Lichenostomus cassidix; assembly: GCF_008360975.1. Taxonomy (NCBI): domain Eukaryota; kingdom Metazoa; phylum Chordata; class Aves; order Passeriformes; family Meliphagidae; genus Lichenostomus; species Lichenostomus cassidix. The sequence goes on from NW_028147597.1 coordinate 2,839,714, forward strand.
GCCATAGGCTTTTGGAGAATGCACATCCCTGAGTACAGCCAGATCGTGAGTCCTCTCTACCTCATAACCCGCAAGAAGAACGCTTTCCACTGGGGCCCTGAACAGCAGCAAGCCTTCACCCAGATCAAACAGGAGATTGCTCATGCAGTAGCCCTTGGCCCAGTCAGGACAGGACCAGAGGTAAAGAATGTGCTTTACTCTGCAGCCGGGAGCCATGGTCTGTCCTGGAGCCTTTGGCAGAAGGTGCCTGGTGAGACCCGAGGTCGACCACTGGGATTCTGGAGTCGAAGTTACAGAGGGTCTGAAGCCAACTACACTCCCACCGAGAAAGAAATCTTGGCAGCTTACGAAGGAGTCCAAGCCGCCTCAGAGGTGATCGGCACAGAAACACAACTTCTCCTTGCACCCCGACTGCCAGTGCTGGGGTGGATGTTCAAGGGAAGGGTTCCCACTACCCACCATGCCACTGATGCCACGTGGAGCAAATGGATTGCCCTCATCACACAGCGCGCCCGTATTGGAAACCCGAATCGCCCTGGGATTCTGGAAATTATAACAAACTGGCCTGAAGGTGAGACTTTTAAATTATCTTCAGAAGAAGCAGAGGAGCAAGTAGCACGTGCCGAGGAAGCACCCCCATATAATGAGCTGCCGGAGAGTGAAAGATGCTATGCCCTCTTCACCGATGGCTCCTGCCGAATTGTAGGCGCAGATCGGAAATGGAAAGCTGCAGTGTGGAGCCCCACACGACAAGCTGTACAGGCTACCGAGGGACAAGGTGGATCGAGTCAGGTCGCAGAGCTTAAAGCCATCCAACTGGCTTTGGATATTGCTGAACGAGAGAAATGGCCAAGGCTCTATCTCTACACCGACTCCTGGATGGTAGCCAATGCACTGTGGGGATGGTTAGATCGCTGGAGAAAGGCTAACTGGCAGCGCAGAGGAAAACCCATCTGGGCCGCTGAGATTTGGCAGGACATCGCCGCCCGGGCAGAAAAGCTGACTGTGAAAGTTCGACACGTAGATGCACATGTACCCAAGAGTCGGGCTAATGAAGAGCATCGTAACAACGAGCAGGTGGACCGAGCTGCCAAGGTGGAAGTGTCACAGGTGGATCTGGACTGGCAGCACAAAGGAGAATTATTTCTAGCTCGTTGGGCCCATGATGCCTCTGGTCATCAAGGGAGAGATGCGACATACAGGTGGGCTCGTGACCGAGGGTGGACTTGACCATGGACAACATCTCACAGGTCATCCACAGCTGTGAGACTTGCGCTGCAATCAAACAGGCCAAGCGGGTGAAGCCTCTGTGGTATGGTGGACGATGGTCAAAGTACAGGTATGGGGAAGTATGGCAAGTTGACTACATCACACTTCCCCAAACCCGCCAAGGAAAGCACTACGTGTTGACCATGGTGGAAGCAACCACAGGATGGTTAGAGACCTACCCTGTGCCTCATGCTACTGCCCGGAACACCATCTTGGGTCTGGAAAAGCAAGTCCTGTGGAGACATGGTACCCCTGAGAGAATCGAGTCTGACAATGGAACCCATTTCAAGAATGGCCTCATAAGCACCTGGGCTAGAACACGGAATTGAATGGATATACCATATCCCCTATCATGCACCAGCTGCCGGGAAAGTTGAACGGTGCAACGGACTACTTAAGACAACTTTGAAGGCACTTGGTGGGGGAACCTTCAAAAATTGGGAACTGAACTTAGCAAAAGCCACCTGGATGGTTAACACAAGAGGTTCGATCAATCGAGCCGGTCCTGCCAAGTCCGAACCTTTGCACACAGTGGATGGAGATAAAGTCCCTGTGGTACATGTAAGAGGTTTTTTAGGAAAGACTGTTTGGATTAGTCCCACCTCAGGTAAAGGCAAACCCATCCGTGGAGTGGTTTTTGCCCAAGGGCCTGGTTATACTTGGTGGGTGATGAAGGCAGATGGAGAAACCCGTTGTGTACCACAAGGAGACCTTATCTTGAGTGAGAACTCTGTAGATGGTAATAGAATAAGGGGTGGATAATGTCCTAGGTTGCAATATAGATGTAGTTAAGTATTCTATTACCACCAGCTGTGGGCAGTTAGCTGCTATTACCTGCTAATGACCCACTCCGGATGACAGGCAATGGGCCATCCATTAGCTGTTACCAGCTGCTAATGACCCACCCCGCATGACAGGCAATGGGCCATCAGGGACCCACCGTGTGACTCATGGACTTATCTCATCCCATTGTGAGATGCTCTGCCCAGGACGGAGGAATCAGGTGTTCCCACCTGGATATAACCTGGCCTTGGAACTGCCTGAGCGAGCCCTGTCTACTGGGTTCCCAGAGGACGAGAGCTACACTGGATCTTCAGCTGGAGACTAGACCTTCACAGGATCACCGCTTCAACTGGACTACTTCAGTCGGACTGCTACTACCACCCTAACAGGGTGTTAGGTTGTATCTGCCTTTGTCAGTGCTTTTCCTTGTATTATTTCACTTATTTTTAATTTCAATCTTGACTTGTGATCTCCCACTGGTTTGTTTTCAAACCAAGACACTGGCCTCAGCCATCTGGGTGGCCCCTCCTTTTTCCCAACACCAAACAGTAAATGCCTGGTTTATTGTTCCTTCATTTTAATTCCTTTTTGCCTGAAACAGGCAAGTTTTCTACTTTTGTTTTTGCAGGAGAACCCCGTGGGACTTTAAGATTTTTTTCAGAAGAAATATTAATAAGAATTGAAGACCTAAATCTGAAAATGGTCTACAAAATTTTGATTAGGTTGCTCATACTTTTCTACATTGCACCTCCTACCCATAACCAAAATACTAATGAATGGCCTTGGTCTCAAGCCCTCATATGATGACGAAGTTTACCATTCATCTGAATGGGTCTGAGAAAAAAATGAGTGGGTCTGGGATAAAAATGAGTGGGTCTGGGATAAAAATGTGTGGGTTAGAACCCTGCCTGGTATCATTGATGAAAAAATTCAAGTGGGATGCAGAAAAGTAGAACCTGGTCTTCAATACTATTTGTAATTGGAAACACCAGCCAACAACAAATATTATTTAAACCAGAATGGTCTCTCAAAAAGGTTGCTCCCTTTTTCCTGGAGATGAATATCGAGAGACCTGACTGGTGTTTTTAGGAACTAGATTGGGGGTTCTAAATAGCATTGATTACGAGGTATTATTGAATAAATTGGCTACTGCAACTTTTGATCTGACAAAAATGCAACAGCCTTTAAGAAGGCATTTTTCCTACAGGAATCTGAAAAATAATTTGGGATAGGGCTAACAATTTTGAAAAGAACCTCCAATCTTGGTGGAAGTTGGTAAATTTTACCTATAATCATGTTAATAACACTGCTACAGCTTATGTATTAACTATTCACAATGCTTCAGTATCTTTGATTTATCCTGTTTTCACATTAGGCTTGAACCACAATGGAACTATACTCTATCCTTTCAAGCACAGAGCATGGGCCCAAAAGGTGAATGATAAATGGCAAACAATAGACCTGGAATGCTGCATGGTGCGGGAACAACTAGGAATTATCTCTGAAAGTAGCACCATCAGAACACGAGAGTTTTGTTTAGACACTGACAAAAAAGTTTGCCATTATGAAGGAAATTAACCCTAAAACTGTAATAATTTATATTGGCAAAGGTTGTGTATGCATAAGAGCTCCTTGTAGTAATATCACAGTAAGAAATGTATTAGCTTATACTAGTAATCATACAAATGTTTGTGTTTGTAATGTTACTGAAATCAGGGGGTGTGACTTCTCTTATTTAGCTGCAGTCACTTCCCACCAAATTCTGAAATCTGATTTTACATTGATTCATATTGAGCAAGCTGCATGGCAAAAAGTAATGTAAAAATCTTTCCTGTCTTGTTTCCCTTCCTTCCCTTCTCTCCCCTTCTCCCTCCCTTAGTACTAACACCATGTGGTCCCAAAGACAACTCATCCTGAAACCAGAAGAAAACTCATCCAGAAGACAACTCATCACAAAGAAGACAACTCACCCAGGAGAAGACAACTGGTCCTGAAGATAAATGTTGAGCCACCGGGTGCTGTGAGGGTCGATCAGAGAATCGAGTTCTGTCTCAACATTTCTCATCAGAAACCACAGGTGCAGGACTTACACAGAGAATGCTTTGTACCTCCCAGAGCTGGTACAGAATGAGTGCTTTGGCCCTGCCTGAGCTGGTACAGAACAAAGGCCTTGTGCTGCCAAAGCTGGTGTGTGACAAAGGCTTTGCTCCTGTCGCCCTGACACCCATTATTCACTGTTGTGAAAAACCTGCCTCCAAAGCTGACCATGCCTCGGACACTCCTCCCTTGGCCCTGCCAGGTGGAGTTTGGCAAATCTCCACAGGAATCAAGGGGGAGCAAAGGAGGGTCACAAGGAGGGACCAGGTGTATGGACTAGCATAAAAGACAGCTCTGGAGTGACTGAACTCTGCAGATCTTCCCCACCATGATATCACATCTATCAATGCAGAGGCAGAGGAACACCTTCTGGATGGGACCCCCAGAGATGCCAGACATCTGTGGTAGCTATAGTCCCCTATCCTTCCCTTTTCTCCCTATCTTTCCCCAGTTTTCTCTCTCTCTCTATCACAGGCCACTTTGTGGGCTAAATTAATAAAGTTCTTTTTTGGATTGAAATTTAACTCCCTTGACTTGTTGGATTTTTGTGCTTTCTTTTCCTTTTGCATTCTGAGATCACAGCTGGTATGAGCCATCACACGTCTGTCTGCTTGTAAGTGGACTGTGACAGACCACGAGGTCACCAAGTCCTGTGATCTGGCCACGAGGTCACCTGCAGGAGAAACGCCTCGGAACAGCTCTGGGTCAGCAAGGAACGAGTGTGCTGTGCAGGGGCTCCTCACGACACCACTCTGTCCCGTCCTGTCCCGTCGCGTGCTCCGAGCACTGTGGCTTGGCTGCGTCACCTATGTCACGACGTGTCACAAGGGCCTGTGTCACCAGCACCTATGTCACGACGTGTCACAAGGGCCTGTGTCACCAGCCCCTATGTCACGACGTGTCACAAAGGGCCCTTGGACACCCTGTCCCGGATCCATCCCACAGTGACCATGCTGCACCGTGTCACAAAGGGACCTTGGACACAAAGGGCTGTGTGTCCCCAAAGTGTCAGCTAAGTGTGACACCTGTGTGTCCCCAAAGTGTCCCCAATGGCACCTGTGTGTCACCTGAGTGTCCCAGATGTCACCAGTGTCCCCAAAGTGTCACCTGTGTGTTACCCATATGTCACCTGAGTGTCACCTGTGTGTTTCCCAAGTGTCCCCAATGTCACCTGTGTGTCACCTGTGTCACCTCAGTGTGACCTGTGTGTCACCTGTGTGTCACCAAAGTGTCCCCAGTGTCACCTGTGTCACCTCAGTGAGCTTGGAATCCTTGTGCTGCTCAGTGAGTGCCACCTGAGTGTCCTCAAAGTGTCCCCAATGTCATTTGTCTGTCACCTGTGTGTCACTTGGGTCTCCTCAGTGTCACGTGGGTCACCTGAGTGTCCCCAATGTCACCAGTGTGTCCCCAAAGTGTCACCTGGGTAACCTCAGTGTCACATGGGTAACCTGAGCGTCCCCAATGTCACCTGTGTGTCACCTCAGTGTCACCTCTGTGTCCCCAAAGTGTCACCTATGTGTCACCTGTGTCACCTCCGTGTCACCTGTGTTGTTTTCTGTTGCAACTATTTTTATATTTATATTAAAAAATGGATACATTTTTAGAAACCAAATAAATTAGTATTCATTGGTTCTAAGTATCGCAATTCTCTTCATTAATTAATTAGCCTCTATTGGTATTGATTTCTCCCTCTTTATTCTAATTACTATTTTTATTAGTTTTGTCTTTTTTTTATCATGTTTTTCTCAGACAGGGCTCAGGGGGCACTTTGGGTTCCGGTAGACATTTATGGACACATTTGGGGCAGTTTTGGGTGTGGGGAGGGAATTTAGAGAGAACTTGGGGTCGGGTGGACACTTGCGGGGTCCGAGCGGCACTGAGGGGACACTGAGGGATCCTGAGGGAAAGTTTCGGGTTCGCAGTGACACTGGAGGGTCCAGGGGGCACTTGGAGGTCAGGGAGGGCATTTGGGGCTTTCGGGGTCCGGGAGAGCAGCTGGGGGCGATAGCGGAGCTGTGCGGGGCGCGGGGCATGATGGGAGTTGTAGGCGCGGGTAGAACGGAGCTCTGCGGGGCGCGGGGCATGATGGGAGCTGTAGGCGCGGGTATATAAGGCCTAATTAGGCCGCGGAGCATCATGGGAGTCGTAGGCGCTGCTACAATGGCTTCCAATGGGGCGCTGGGCATGATGGGAGATGAAGCAACGACTGCAATGGAGCTCTACGGGCGCCGCGGGGCATGATGGGAACTGTAGTCCCGGCAGTGGCTCGAACGCGGCGTTTGGGGGTCCGAAAAGCACTTGGGGACACTTTTTCGGCCGAGGCGCCACTTCAGGTCCCCATGGGGGAACGCGTACGGTTTGGGAGCACTCGGGGGGAACCTGGGGAGCTCTAACCAGGCTCTTTATGGCGCGGGGCATGACAGGAGTTTTAGCTGTGGAACTGTGTTATGAGGAGCTCTTGGGCCGCGGGGGACGATAGGAGATGAAGTCCCCGAAGTGGCTCTATCGGGCATCTGTGGGGTTGGGAGCACTTGGGGGTCCGGGAGGCTTTTGGAGGTCCGGAATGGGCAGTGAGGAGGCACTGAGGGATCCTGGAGGGTCTGCGGGACACTTACGGGGCATGTGGGGGCGGAGAGCGGGGAGTGTGTGGAGCGCGGGGCATGACGGGTGTTGTAGTCCCGGCTGCAGTGGGGCTCTATGGGGCGCGGGGCATGACGGGAGTTAGAGGCAAAAGGAGATGTCATCGCCTCCAGGCCCCGCCTCTTGGCCTCATTCTCGAGCGCTGATTGGCTGTGGTGGTGATGGGCGGCAGTGGTGACCAATGGGTGGCGGCGCAGGCGGGACCAGCCCATTCAATCCCACCAGTCCCTCCCAGTAATGCCCAGTTCATCCCCAGTACAGCCCAGTACAGCCCCAGTGCCTCTCCAGGCCCTCCCAGTACACTCCAGTCCCTCCCAATACACCCGAGTTCATTCCCAGTCTCTTCCATTTCCTGCCAATGTCCCCCAGGATGTCCCAGTTCATCCCAGTGTCACTCCCAGTATGCCCCAGTATCCCGAAGTATTCCCCACCGTGTTCCCAGTATTCCCTAGTTTGTCCCCGTATCCCCCAGTATCACTCACAACATCCCCAGTTTGCCCCAGTATCCCCCAGTATCACTCCCAGTATGTCCTGGTATGTCCCAGGATGTCTCAGTGCTCCCTCACATTCCATCCCAGTCCATCCTGGTCTGCCCAGTTACCCCTCCAGCATTCCCAGTGTCCCCCAGTACGTCCCAGTCCACCCCAATGACACTCCCAGTATTGTTGCAGTGTCACTCCCAGTATGTCCCAGTGTGCCCCAGTATATCCCAGTCCTCCCCACTGTTTCCAAGGAAACCTGAACGTCTCACGGTTGCCATGGCACCCAAACCCAGCAGTGGTCAGTGAAGTTCTTATAAACTGGGTCTCAAAAAGCCAATCAGAGACGTGCATCCAATTGAAGAATTTATTTTAAAAAAGCAAGCAGGTATCAGCCAAACAGCGCTGGGCGGCCGGGCGAGTCTCCTGCTGCACCCACGACACCACACCCAATGGTTACAAGTAACCATCTTTTATAGTCCTTTGCATTCCCCTCCCCTTGTGTCCCCTCGTGGGCTTTGATTGGCGTCTCTTTGTGAGTCTTGATTGGCCGCTGAGTTGTCTAGGCTGGCGTGCTCTGCCTTGTGGTTGTTGCTGGGCATAGTCCTCACTGTGGGGTTGCTCAGGCTCCTGGTGGGGGTTGTGCTAGGCTGCCTTGTGGCTGCCTCATGGCGGGTTGTGCAAAGGCATTTACAAGCATAACAGCTTGGTTTAAAACAGAAACTATCTTTATAAAAGCAGAACTTAACAGAAGTAGAGAACTGCCTTAGAGAGGATTAGAACTTATTATCTTTCTTAAACGATTTGTGAACTACACCACCTGTGACTTATCACAAAGTGACCATGGCAACAGCCCCTTGCAATGCCCAGTGCAGATTGGGATGAGAATCCACCCTCAGCCCTGGCCCAGGGCAGGGCTGCAGTGCCCTTCCCAGCAGCCTGGCTGCACAGCAGCACTTCCAGGGCTCTCTGCATTTCCCTTCTCTCACTCTTGTCTCATTCCCACACCTCCCAACAACCCCTTGGTGCTTTGAGCTGCAAGGAGATCAAAGCTTGTCTGCCCTTCAGCAGTTGGTCTAATTGTGCTTCCTGCCAGCTCTTGATTTGTGTTTATTGTAGAACTTCCTGTGTGTCCAAAACATTCCTTGCAGAGTTCTGCCTTGGGGAAGGGGAACCTCCTTGGTGGCAGCTTGGGCTTGGCACACACTTGAGGAGGGTGTCTGTTTTCAGTGGGGAAACTTAAAAATTTAGAAGTTTTAGATTGCTTCAAAAAATATTTCCCCATATCTATAAATAGGAAACCTTCCTAATGAACTGCATTAGACGAGAGGGAAATCAAGGCAGAGCCATGGTTTGTCAGGACTTGCTTGATCCTAATGAGCCCTGTGGTGCATTTGGTGCTGAGCCCTTGAGCCTCAGGGCAAACCTGAGAGGAGATTGCACAAACCTTTCCAGCAGTCAAAGGCAGAAGAAAAACCCAAAGTGTCTCCAAGCATTAATGTGTCCCACTGAGGTCCATCCCCAACACAGGCTCCTCCTGGACTCCTTGGAGGAGAGAATTGGAGGCCATGATTGCACAAAATCCTCTCTGAGACTCAGTGTAGAAAGGAAAATTCAAAGTACCTTAAAAATCCTTGAGTATCTCAAAGCATTAATGAGCTCTACTGAGTGTCATTACTAACAAGGGCTCTCAAGGGACTAATTAAAGCAGATAATTGGAGGCCAGGATTGCACAAACCTCTCAGAGACTCAGTGTCAAAAAGAAGGACTTTAATAAACCCTGAGTACCTTGAAGCATTAATGAGCCCCACTGAGTGTTGTTACTGACAGAGAATCTCAAGGGACTCATTAGAGCAGATAATTGGAGGCCATTATTGCATAAAGCTCTCAGAGACTCCAAGGCAAAAGCAAATCCCAAAGTCCTTTGACAAACCTGCAGTCCTTGGAAGCATGAAGGAGCCCCCAGGGCCATTCCTGACCAAGGCTCCCCAGGGACTCCTTCCAGCAGAACTTTGAGGACACTGGGATGTTAGCAGGGGGGAAAATGCTGAGGGCAGGACAAGGGGGTGACAGTGCCCAGCCTTGCTGGGGCTGTGCCAGGAGCCCCAGTGCCTCAGGACAAGGTGTCTCCTCACAGCCCTTGGAGCCAAAGTTGAGAGAATGAATTCCTCAATCAAATTGCAATTGGGTAAAATATGTCAGGAAACCTCCTTGACCTGGGGCCAAGCCTTACCTGTGGCTCTACTTCAAAGCACAATTCAGCTGTGGGACACCAGCAAAATCAGCCCCTGTGAGCTGCTCTGTGGTCAACCCTACCAAGTGCCACATTGCAGGAAACACACACATGTAAAAGGAGGGGTTGATTTGAATAATTCCCTCATTTCTCTTAGTAAAACCTTACAGGATTTGCAGCAAGCAGTGGCGATCTCCAGACTGGTGGGATTTGACACACCAGGGCACGAGTTCCAGCCAGGAGATTGGGTCTGCTTGGAAGTCTGGGGAACTGCTCTGCTCCAGCCAAATGGGAAGGGACCTTTCCAAGTGCTATTGACAACTTTTTACAATAAACAGCTCAAGATGGCATCTCCTGGGGATTTGAAGAAATATGGACCAAAATTAACTCATGTTACCCAGCTGGACTTGGTTAAAATATCTGTTTATAATGGTCACCATAAGAATTGCTGTACGGTTTTAGCTTGCATCAAGATTCAGTGTTGTAGCTGTTGTAATGCCTTAAGCTATAAAATGAAATAGAGATATTGAGAGATCAGTTCCCATAAGGAGCTGAGTATCAAGAAAAGGAGGGACTTTCTAAGGACAGTAGAACAGAACAGCACAGCCTTGGACAAATAGATAAAGGATGTAACTGAGGCAAACAGAAGTCACAGAAAACACAAGCACGATTCCAGCTCAGCTCTGCAAAGCTGACAAAGCAGAAGTTCTGCAAAACAACAATATTGCCCTTACTCAAAACCAGGGGTCAAGGAACAGCCCCCTAAAAAGGACACAGGAGGTTGAAGACAGACCCCAAAGATCCATGCAAGGACTTGTGACAAAGGGTGCAGTTATGTAAAATAAAGTAGCACATATCCATCAAGTAAGCTGGGATAGTTCATGAATATGTAATCAGCATGTGTGATAAAAACTCTGTTCACCCAACGCTCAGGGCACTGAAATGGAGGAAGGAATGGAGGAAGGATCCTCTGAATGACCAGCACTGCAATAAAGAATGGCTGCTTTCTAAAACTCAAACTGTGTTAGAAACTTTATATCTGGCTGATTTCAGTATCATTTCCACAAGGCTCCACAGTGTCACAATGGTCACCTTCATTCCATGGGGCTCTGCAGTGTCACACCAGCCTCTTGGTTCCATGAGGTTTTGCAATGTCCACAATGAACCCTTGGGTCAATGGGGCCCTGAAGTGTCACAATGGTCTGCTTGGTTCCACGAGGCCCCACAGTATCACCCCAGGACAGGACACCAGGAGGGATTCATTCCCCACTCCCTGCAGCTCCCTGGCCCAGCTGCACCAACACCTTCTCCCAAGCCAGCGCTCCTGGGCACAGCCAGGGCTGTGCCACACTGCAGCTCCCTGCAAACCACAGCAGCAGCTTTGAGTCCCAAACCCGAGTCACAGACAGTTTGCCACTCTTTGTGTCTATATCTGACCAAGAAATGTCCCACTGTGGGCTGCCCCTTTCCTGCAGTCACTGCAATACTGGGACCATACACGGAGCTCTGAGCGAGAGAAATGGCCAGCGCTGCACCTCTGCTCTGACTCGGGGATGGTGGCAAATGCTCTGTGGGGTGGCTGCAATGATGGAAAAAGGACAATTGGCAGTGCAGAGGGAAACCCATCTGGGCTGCTGGATTGGGGCTAAACATCACTGCCTGGGGAGAGAAGTTGGCTGTGAAAGTCCCTCCTGTGGATGCTCACGTAGCCAAGAGTTGGGCACTGAAGAGCATCACAGCAATGGACAGAGGGATGGGGCTGCCAGGATTAAAGTGTCTCAGGTGGGTCTGGAATGGCCACACAAGGCTGAGTTATTTCTGGCTCAATGGGCCCAGGACAGCTCAGGTCATCAGGATGCAACCTCCACATGTGTTCGTGACCGAGGGGTGGATTTACCCATGGACAGCATCTCCAGTTATCCGTGAGTGTGAAACGTGTGCTGAGATCAAGCAGGGCCAAGCAGGTAAAGCCCCTGTGGTGTGGGGGATGATGGTGGCAATATCAAGTCTGGGGTGGCCTGGCAGATCAATGACATCACAGTGTCACAGTCCCACCAGGGCAAGCACTGCTGCTGACAATGGTGGTAACAGCCCTGGATGGCTGGAGTAGAACCCTGTGCCTCACAGCAATGCCCAGAACACCACCCTGGGCCTGGAAAAGCAACTCCTGTGGGGACAGAGCCCCCCTGGAAGACTTGAGTGGGACAATGGGACTCATTTCCGAAACAGCCTCAGGGACACCTGGGCAAGCAAGCACAGGACTGAGTGAGTGTTTCATATTCCTTGTCAGGCACCAGCCTGGGAAAGCTGAACAGTGCAAGGGACTGCTAAAAACCACCTTGAAAGCACTGCATGGTGAGACCTCAGAAACATTGGGAGCTGCATTCAGCGAAGGCCACCTGCTCAGGGAACACCTGAGACTTCACCAATCGAGCTGGGCCTGCCCAGTCAAATCCTCCTTGTGCCAGAGAAGGGGATAAAGCCCCATGGTGCCTGTGAGAAATGTTAGAGAAGACAGTTTGGATCAGTCCTGCCTCAAGCAAAGGCAAACCTTTGGACATCCCTGGAATTGTTTTTTCACAAGGACCTGAGTGCACTTGGTGGGAGATGCAGAGGGATGGGGAAACATGATGTGTCCCTCAAGGGGATTTGATTTTGGGTGAGAACAGTCTGTAATGTTGAATTGTATAACACTGGCTGCTGAATGACACTGCCACTGTTTGCCATAACTCCCATGGACAGCAAGGATGGACTCCTCCAGATACACCAGGCATGAGATCCTGATGCAGCAACCAGCTGACAGCACAGCAGCCATGCTGCCCTGGGAGACATCTAACATGGACAGAATTCACAGTCATGGACTAAATAACTCAACAGTATCTTCGGGGCACAGCCACTGAGTATGGAAGTTATACTTGTGCATCTGTATAAATATATATATATGTATATGTAAACACTTAGAAAGTGTAGGATCTGGGTGTGAGTAGATGGTATAGAATAAGGGGTGGGAAATGTCCTGGTTCTGGCCAGGACAGAGTTAATTTTCACAGTAGCCAGGAGGGGCATGGCCAGGACCCAAAGGTTATTCTCTGTCACCTCACATCATTGCCAGGGTGGGGGAAAGGGAGTCTCTCTCTTGAGGAGAAGGGGCTCCTTCCAGTCGAGTCAGAGTGGTTCAGGGAGCAGGGGGTAACACCGATTCCAAGACAGGGGTGTGATCAGGGTGGTGGGGCTGCAGTCAGGTGGAGTTGAGCTCCATAGGGAGCATTGTGCTCGTGAATCTCTCTTTTGTACACTTTTTTAATTACTATTGTTGGAATTACTGTTCCTTTTCTTATCTCAGTGCTGTTTTGTGTGAATTGTTATCTCAACCCACGATCTTTACCTTTTGTGTGTCCAGTTCTGCTCTCCATCCTGTCACAAGGGTTAGGGTAAAGGGAAGAAGGAGCAAACAGCAGAGTGGTTTGGAAAGTGTCAGTGGGAGAATTGAACTGGGGAGTACCATTCCCAAACCATGACAGACCCACTTGGTCAGTCTTCCACACAGAGATGTTGGACCTTGCTCTGAATTATTTTTACATTTTGGGTTTGGTTCCTCTAAAACCATGGCAATTCATGTCCTACAACTGGCAATTTTTTCATTTTTATTGAAGTGTTGGGGATTAGGTCAGATTAAAATGCTGACATGGTGTGTGTAGGTATTTGCAGCCCTATGCAGAAGGAGTTGGGGATATGACAGAATTATAAAATGGCTTGGGTTAGAAGAGACCCAAAAGAGCATCTGGTCCAACTCCCCTTCCATTACCCAGGGACACCTTCACTCATTCAGGTTACACAAAGCTCTGAACCTTTGACACTTCCAGGGATGTGGTTTCCATTCACTGGGCAACCTGAGCCAGAGTTTTGCAAACCTGACTGTAAAATATTTCGTCTTTATATCCAATCTAAATCTACCCTTGTTCAGCATATAGTGCTTTTTTCTGCCAATACAACCCCTGTCAAAAACTGTCTCTCTGTCTTTCCTGAAATAAGGGCACAACCTTTTCATGGCTAAACCATGGAGAGGTCAGAGAAATGTCCCAGCACTTTGGCCATGGCTGCTGTCCCTGGCCCTGAGGCCATGAGGAGGACACAAGTGACCCTTGCAGCCCTGGGGCCTCATTGCCTCCTTGTCCCTGCCCAGCAGCCTGGCAGGGGCTGCCCCATGGTCCTGCCCTTGGCATTGCACATCCCCACATGCCAGTGCCCCGGGAAGAGCCCTGAGCACTGAGGGAGGGACAGGATCTGCCTTGCCAGGGGCTGGGGCTCAGGCCTTGGCCCTTTGCATTCCTGAAACACATCCAGGTTTGCTCACCATCAGAGACACCTTTGCCTTCTTTGTCCCCAGCTGTCATCACTGCCTCCAATTTTCTGCTCTAAAAGGAACCTGAGGATACTTTCTCAGTTGTGTCCCTAAGTGAGACACATTAAAAGTAAAAGAAACTTTGGCGTTTGAATCTGAGTTCTTAAGAAGTTTTTTGAACACTCTCTCAGGGACTGATTCACCTATAAACAACACCAAATCCCTGAGAGGGTCATTACAGTCCTTGTGCTGTTGCTGTGCTGCTGAGCTGGGCTGGGCTCCTGGCACAGAGGGAACTCCTGGCAACCAAGAAGAGCTTCAAAGAGACATTTCTCCTGAGGAGCAGTTTCTCTCCCAGCCCAGCAGGGCTGAGGGTGCTGCCTGCAGGTACCTGAGAGGAGGGAAGCAGACAGAGGCTTACAGCAACTGGAAGGACAATTCTGAGCTTATTCATGGAGAAATCTTCACAGCTTCTGACACAGTAAGTCTCTGGCTGCAGAGATCTTCTCAAGCTGACACATGTCAGCACTGATATGACTGTAAGGATGGCTGTGCTGGTGTTTCTGGTTTGGGGGAGGATGTGCTGCAGAGCGGGGCTGCCCTGGGCACCGTCAGAGGGACAGGGCAGGACAGCTCCTGCTGCCAGGGATGGCTGCAGGCTGGGAAGGTGGGGGTGCAGCCAGGGGTGCCCAGGGCTGTCCTGCAGAGCAGCTCCTGCAGCCCTGAGGGCTCTTTGCCAGGGCAGGGGATCTGCCAGCTGCCAGGGGCAGCTCTCAGCCTGCCTGGGAGCTCCCCATGGACTGTGGGGAGAAGTTGGAGGTGGAAGGAGTGACTCCCATCAAGGCAGATTCCTCCTGCTGTGGAGGTGGTGCTGCATGGCCAGGGCTGCTCTCAGCTTTCTCCTAAAGGAAAGGGAAAGGGGCTGTCAGGTTTGGATCTGTCACTGAGACTCCTGCACTGTCCCACTGGGGATCAGCAGATCTGCCTCAGATCTACCTCAGAAAGTGCCTCCTCACCCTCCTATACCTCCAGACAGCACCATCAGCACCTTGGCTTGCAGCATCTCTGTTTGTCTGCCCCTGCCCTTCAGGAGCTGCTGCCAGGGAGATGCCCCTGGGCATTGCCCTGTGCTGGGAGGGCTCTGCAGAGCAGAGCTGAGCCCCAGGGCTGGGCTGGGCTCTGGGGGCTCAGGCAGGGACAAGACTTGGACACAGAGAAACAGCTCCCAGTGAGCACAACTCCAGGCAGCAGAGAGCCAGATCAACCCTGGATATCCATCCCTGTCCAGCTGCACAGGAAAAGGGAGAAGAGTTTAGAGAAATTGACTTTGAAGGTGGAGCCTTCAAAGAGTCCACTTTTTTCTTCAGGCATGTTTTAAGTGTGACAGTCCTGAAGTAGATGGAGGTTAAATGAGCAAAGGGCAGCTGTGTGGGGACCAGCAGGTCTGACTGCACTAGGGCACAGGGAAGTCTGTTTTCCCTCTAGGCTCCCCAGTGTTCAGGCACAGAGCAATGCTGGAGATGATGCAGTAACTCAGTAGCACAATCTTGAGCTAAAAAATAAAAATGTTTAGCAAAATTTCCCCTAGAGGAACTAGTTTTGAGGGGATTCCTAATAAAAAAGCATAGGATTGACATAAACAAATGTATTCCAGCTTGTCTATGTCTTCTTTCAACAGTTCACAAGGCCCAGAGAGAAGAAATGTCCAACAGCAGCTCCATCAGCCACTTCCTCCTCCTGCCATTCGCAGACACATGGCAGCTGCAGCTCCTGCACTTCTGCCTCTTCCTGGGCATCTCCCTGGCTGCCCTCCTGGCCAACAGCCTCATCATCAGCGCCGTAGCCTGGAACCACCGCCTGCACACCCCCATGTTCTTCTTCCTGCTCAACCTGGCCCTCACTGACCTGGGCTCCATCAGCACCACTGTCCCCAAAGCCATGCACAATTCCCTCTGGGACACCAGGGACATCTCCTACTCAGGATGTGCTGCACAGGTCTTTCTTCTTATCTTCTTCATTGCAACAGAATATTTTCTCCTCACCATCATGAGCTATGACCGCTATGTGTCCATCTGCAAACCCCTGCACTATGGGACCCTCCTGGGCAGCAGAGCTTGTGCCCACATGGCAGCAGCTGCCTGGGCCAGTGGCTTTCTCTATGCTCTGCTGCACACAGCCAATACATTTTCCCTGCCCCTGTGCCATGGCAATGCCCTGGGCCAGTTCTTCTGTGAAATCCCACAGATCCTCAAGCTCTCCTGCTCACACTCCTACCTCAGGGAACGTGAACTTATTGTGGTTAGTGACTGTTTACTTTTTGGGTGTTTTGTGTTCATTGTTTTCTCCTATGTGCAGATCTTCAGGGCTGTGCTGAGGATCCCCTCTGAGCAGGGACGCCACAAAGCCTTTTCCACATGCCTCCCTCACCTGGCTGTGGTCTCCCTATTTCTGAGCACTGTCATATTTGCCTATCTGAAGCCTCCCTCCATCTCTTCCCCACTTCAGGATCTGGCAGTGTCGGTTCTGTACTCAATGGTGCCTCCAGTATTGAATCCCCTGATCTACAGCCTGAGGAACCAGGAGCTCAAGGATTCCCTGAGGAAACTGGTGACTGGATGGTACTTTCCAGCAGCCAGAGACTGCCTGCTTGCCTCTGTCAGTTGTTCTCTCGGCATGTCATGAGAGGCCAAGTCTTTCTTTCCCTATTTTTTTTGGGTTTTTTTCTTCTCTAGTTGTGATGCTTTTGTCTTCAAATAAATGTCATTATTCATTCCCTCCTTCTTCTGTATCCCTCCATCTTCTGTGACACAAGGACTTTGTTTAAATGAAGAGTCTCATGTTGTATTTAGGTGAAATAAATGAAACTCTAGCAACCTATTGAGGTCCATTCTCAGGAGAGCAGACATGAACAGAAATGGAATCAGCTTTCTGGCTGCCCCAGCTTTGGGACGAGCCCTGGACCATCAACAGCAGGAACAACTCTTGAAGGGCAAAAGGCCAGGGCTGTTCTGCTGACCTGGGGAGATGGGATGGCAGGAGGGGCTGCAGAGCTCTCAGCATCTCCTGGAGAGGAGAGCAGGGCACAGAGGTGTGGCTAGCACAGGTTTTTCCCATGAGAATCCTTCTTGTGTTTTATAAATAAAGATAAAGTTTGGATGTTGTTGGAACAGTGTCCCAGAACTTGGGCAGTGCAAGCCTGGCCAATCAAGCCTGGGGGAAGGCTTCTGACTGACCAATCTGGGTGACTTTTGAAAACTCTATATATGTGATGAAATCAAAACAATAAAGGTCATTCCTTCTTGCCACTGAGAACTGATGCTTTCATTACTCTGCTAGCTGCTCAACAGCGACACACAGGGAGCCTCCTTTTCCTTTGGCCAAGCACGTTCCCCCATGGCTGGGGCTGAGTCCTCTCGCAGCTCCAGCTGCTGCTGTGCCCTTCAGAGGGGCTGAGGCCGTGGGGCCACTGCCCAGAGCAGCCTGGCCTGAGCAGGGCTGTGGGGCCAGAGGCGGCTGGGCTGTGCTGGGGAGAGGCCCTTGGTGCTGCAGAGAGCTCAGGGCAGCTGGCAGAGCTTGGAGGGAGCTGGGCTGGGCTGAGAGAAGCTGCCAGAGAAACCATCAGTGTCCATCTCAGCCTGTGTGAGCGTGCAGGGGCAGGACTGAGCCCAGGGCTTGTGGGGCAGAGCCAGGGCCTGGGGAAGGCATGGAAAACAGGCAAGTGGCCGAGAGAGGAGGCTGCTCTGTGCCCTTGGTGGCACGGACAGGGCAGGGAGGGGGCCCAGGACATTTGTCAGCCCAGCCTCTGTCCCCGGCCGTTGCCAGCCCTGGCTGCTCAGCCCAGGTTTGCGGGTGAGTTTGGCTGTGCCCCAGCTCCATCCTGCTGCGGGGCTCAGGGCCTGTTACCGGCAATGGCCAGCCCTGCCCGGCCTCTCTGCTGGCCCCGAGCCTGGCAGAGCCTGGGGCAGGGCTGGCTGGGAAGGCCCACAGGTGCCACGGGCTGTGCAGGAGCTTGGAGAGGCTGCCCAGCAGGGAGGCCATGGGGGCACAGAGCCCCAGGGGCTGCTGTGGGCACCACGGCACTGATTTGCCTCGATCGAGCTCAGAGACCCTTCAGAGACCAAGTCAGAGAAGTGGGTATTTGCTTTATTCGGTGCACCGGATGTGTGGGGAATTGTTTCCACCAAACACACATACCTCAGTACCCCAAAGACACAGTGTTATAGGTAAAATCATGAATATTAATTACATTCTTTAGGATAGGAGTGGTTATACAAATAATTTCTCAGAAGTCATTAATATCATTAGCATGTGCGCCACGCATGCTCCGTATGTCCTGGTGGTCTTTGGATACCCCCAAAGCCCCCTCCAGGGTGACAGTCCTTCATGGGATGATTCAGCAGTTTCTGTGCTGGTTTCAAATGCATGCTTAGCCGATAAGCCATCAGGCCAGAGCTGTTACCTACAATTTGAATTTGAATTAAGAGTTCAGCCTTCAGCCCTGGAAGCCACAGACAGGTGCCTGTGCTGGTGGAAGGGGGGCAAAAGCTCAGAGAGTCTTTCTCAATCCTCCTTTTCTTTTGTAATTTGTAATTCTTTACAAATCTTTTTGTCATGAAAGTAAATACCTTTCTCGATTTTATATCTAAGTTTATACTTTTGCCATTGAATATAAGCATCACAATTCTAAGTACATAATATCATACAGCAATAACTACTATTGCAGACAGTAAATAACAATGCAATAACACAAATAACTATTACATACATTTGTTTAAGTTAGGATTAACATAATTGCAACAGCTTGTATTTATAACTGTGCATACTCTTTCTCTCTAGGCATACAGCAAATCTATAGTTAATTGTGAGATGCTCTTTATCTTCATTTGCTGTGTTTTTATGGCATCTGCAGTGGCATTTATTATGGTTTCTACCATGGTAGAAAGATTCTTCTTTAGTTTACTTACTTCGGGCCAGGGTATAAACTACCTGGCAAAACTGTGAAAATTGGTGGGTTTATATATTAGTATAAAAGTTCAGAGTAAGCTTTGTTAGTTGAGGAACAGCGCTAATGTGGAGAGATACTGGTTGAGCAGTTATTTTGAAGAAAAAGAAGAAAGACAGAATCTATAGAAATTTTAAGAGGAATGTTAATTCTTTTGGCTTTCTTGGGCCTTCCATCCCTAGCAGGTTTCTTTGGAGTAAGGGATGGGGAGAATTGGGCACTGCCTCTGCTGTGTCCATGACTGGCCCCACTATAGGGCTGGGCTTGGAGCTCTGTGCAGCACTTCCTCTGCTGTGTCCATGACTGGACCTCACTGCAGGGCTGGGATGCTCTGGGGCTAAGGAGCAGTTCACTGTCTCACCAGGGCAAGGCCTGACCTCTCTCTTCCCCACACACACTACACACACAGGCATTTTGAAGTGCTGCAGAGACACTAATTTTCCAGTTTTGGCAGCTCACATTATGGCTCTAGACTGATAGCTTTTCTTGCTTGTAAAATGGGGTACTTTTTTTCTTCACCTTGGTAGAATTTCTAGTAAACAGAGCAGAAAGGAAAGATGAAAGTATAAAGGATAACTGACTAAGATTTTCATACTGTTAGTTTTTTGCTTGTGATCCATTAGGCTATCTTTTCTCTCTTTTTCAGTCTTTTGTTTTACTCTCTGTAAATCTAGATTATCTTTCAATTTACAGAAAAAATATGCTCACAAATATTAGCCACTCACATAAATTAACAGATGTTTAGGATCTTTTTATATGATTTTGCGAGCTTTTTCTAGGACTTTAAATGTGCTACTGAAAAACGGCACTTTTAACTGCTATTTGAAATTTAAAATTATCTTTTAAATTGCAGAGCCCAAAGGTTGGCAGATTGGTCTATGACTTTCAGCAATTTTTCAAAGGCAGTATTTTCCTTTTGTGGGGCTTAGCATTCTTAAACACTGGACAAACAAATATGCATTAAACAGCAACAGTTATAAATACTTAGTAGAATAGCCAGCCATCCTTTTGAAACCTTTTCATTTTAAAAATGAAAATATTTTGTTATTGTTATATTTCAATTTTCACAAATTTAGATTTAAGCTCATATAGCTTTCCCTTTTTTTTTCTGGCTTACTTACCCCTTTGCATCTGAAGCCATACTTGCCATTACAATTATTACAAGGTTTTGCTAGGATAGCTGACTGTGGATAACACTGTTTTGGAAATACAAAAAACAAAACTATTTAATGTTTTTTATTTTGGCGTTGCAGCTTTTAACCGATTTACTGCATATTATATTGTCCAATATTGCTCTTTTGTGTCCTCTTTGTCTGGAGTTTCACACTGGAGAGGAGTCTCTGGCTGTAGATCTCACCGTTGTGAGGGAAGTCAGCAGTTCTTTTGCTTCTGTGGCTTGAGTGGCTCCTTGTCTCACACAGCTTTTTATCTGATGAGGACACACTGAAGGATGTTAAAACAAACTTGCACAGTGATAACACATGTTAGTGTGGGAAGAAGGATGAATTCTTGCCTCTTTCAACTCCCCACTGGAAATTCTTATACAAATCAAGTTTTTAATAAGTGAGAAATTAAGATTTCATGAATTAATGTTTTATTCTTGCAGGTTAATAAACTTTTCTTTTCTTATAATTTCTTAAATGCATGTATTACTCCAAATGCATATTTAGAATTGGTAAAAATATTCACTATTTTTTCTTGATATACTTTGCAGGATTTTATAAGCACTTACAGCTCTGCTGCTCGAGCTGACTATGTGAGAGGCAATGTTTCACTTTGATTTAGGGTAAAATAGAAATTACTAATGTAAAAGAGCTAGAAGCTGGATAATAGCAATAATAATATTTTTGAACTGATTTAGAGAGACAGAGATTGGATAATGATTTACTAAGATATGCCAGCTGCGATCCATTTATTATTTTCTTGATGAATTTGTGCCTATCTGGTATCGGGGAGGATGGAGAGAGGAGAGCCAAGTAATTGAGAGAAACCACCAAATGTAACCGAGCATCCTGCCCTTGGACCCCAGGACCGGTACGAGTTGGTTCTCAGGCTTGGACTAGGACCAAGGACCAAGGGAGCATGTGCAAGGGAACAGGGTGAACAGTTCATTGTGATGAAGAGGAGGGAATCTGTCATAATTAATCATCAAGAACCTTACCCACAATTAATCTGAAGACACTGCGCTTGCGCGAGCATATTTAAATGAACTTTGAACTCATTATAATACGAAGCGGGGATAGGTATTGAATATGTATAGGGGCTTTGTCTGACTTTATGCATATGTAATCTGTAACCTAATATAAACTTAGTGAAGTGCTGCTGAGGGTGTGCATGCCTTTGGAGGGGCTGCCCGCCATGCACCCCAGCTGGAATAAACACATACCTACTTCATAACTATCTGAGTTGTGGAGTCAATTCCGTGCTTCATCACAGCCTGCTTTGTAACATCACAGCCCACCCTGTGCTGTCACAGCTGGCTCTATTATGTCACACCACCATCCTGTGATGTCACCGTCTACCCTGTGATGCCAATACAGCTGTTCTGTGATGTCACAGCCTGCTCTGTGATGTCACACAGTCCCCTCTATTATGCCATAGCTACTTGACGACACACATAACACACTCTGTGATGTTGTAGCCTGTTGTAAACAACAGTAGCCCACTCTGTGACCTCACACAACCCATCCGGTGATGTCACACAGACCCTTTCTTGCGTCACAGCTGCTCTGTGAGCAGCTCAGTAGAGTGACTCTATCACACAATCCTCCCAGAATATCACAAAGCCGCTCTATAATGTCATAGCTGTTCTGTGACCTCACATCATTCTCTCTGGAATGTCCCCTGGTGTCACTTTGGGGCAGGGCAAGTAGGCAGCCTGTGCCAGTAGGTGCATTTGGGCTCCTCTGCCTGCAGCCCCCAGTGCCCAGAGGTGCCCAGCAGCTCCCGCAGGCTGCAGAACATCCATGCCACCCCTGACAGCCACAAGTGTCTGTCCTCATGCCAGCAGATATGGCACTGCTTGGAATCCTGGCACGAGCTCAGCTGTGGAGTGACCACAGGGCTCAGCAGAGCAGGGACCCCCGGGAGCCCCCAAACCCCTCCTGCCCCACGGGTGCCCACAGCAGCCCCAGGGCTGTGCCCATCCCCATGGCACTGTCCCCATGAGTGCCAGGGCTGTGTTCCCCCTTTTAGAGACAGCGCCCTGTGAGATCCTTGCCCCCCCAAACCCCCGGGGGTGCCATGGGGGTCTCACCTGGCCACAGACACTCAGCAGGGAACTGTCCAAGGCCTGGGGGCTGTGGCACAGCAGGGACACCCCCGGGGCACCCCCCGCCGTCTCCAGCTCAGTCACAGCAAACTCAGTGTTGCCAAGGGCAGGGATGGCCCTGCTCACCCTCAGGGACCCCCTTTGCCCACCCCCTTTGCCCACCCCTCACCACGATGTCCCCAAGCCCCGCAGGTCCCGGGGTGCCCAACAGGTGGGATGGGGACCTGCCCCTCCCGGGGTGATTCTGTCACCTCCCTTCCCTATCATCTCCAGCTCGGGACTGCTCAGGGGTCCTGGCACCCCCTGATGGCCCCATGGCAGTGGTTTGACATGTCCTCCAGGAGCTGGGGAGAGGCCACCTCTCCTCAGCCGGGAGTGGCCATGGAGGAGAGCCACGAAGGAATGAACCTCCCGCAGTGTGGGGAACTCCCGATCCTGTGCCAGGCGTGGGGACAGTCCCATGTCCCCCTGAGTCCCCTGGGGCTCCCCAAACCCCCCCCCAGCTCACCAGCACCCAGCTGTCCACCCTGGGGAGGGTGAGGAGCTGGTTCTCCACCCCAAAGGTGCTAAGCTTGATCCTCCTGTGAATGTATTTCTTCTCCTCCAGCCTTGAGTTGTTACTTTATCTTGTCTTCCTCAATGGGCAGTGAGCAGTGTAGTTCAGGGCCCCATTCAGGGTTTTGATGGATTTCTCTGCAGCTTTGCACAGTTTTGCTATAATAGGCAAAAGTCCTTCATGAAGATGTTTAAGCCATAAACGATAATGTTTCAGTCTCCAAGAGGGACCACATGGAACCAAGAGGCAATTGTGACATTGTGGGACCCTAACAAAACAAAGGGCCATTGTGATACTGCAGAACCAAGGAGACCATTTGGTCATTGCAGGAACCCTTTGTACCAAGGGACCACTGTCACTATTCAGAGCCTCGTAAAACCAAATGGACCATAGTGACACTGTGGGCCCCCATGGAGCCAAGGGGTGAATGTGACACTACGGGGCCTATTGGAGCTAAGTGGCCACTGTGACACTTCATGGCCTCGTGGAACCATGGGGACCATTATGACTCTGTGGGGCCTGGTGCAACCAAGGGGTCATAGTGACACTGCAGGGCCTCACAGAATGCTGGAGACCATTCTGACACTGCAAGTACTTGTATAACCGAGGGTCCATTGTCTTCCTCTCTCTGGCACTGCCCAGTCCAGCCTCTCCCTGCTCCTGCCCAAGACCTGCAGAGCAGCCCAGCCCTGTCTGGCCCTGCAGCAGGAACTGGAGGCACTGGAGGTCAGGGACAGCGACTCTGGCTCTGGAATGCTCAGGAGATGCTCAGCTCGGGCAGCTCCTGCAGCCCCAGGGCCAGGGCAGCCTCTTGCCAGGGCTCCTGTGCACACCCACGGGCTCCTGCTCTTCTCCTGGCACATCCCAGCTGCCCACAGAGCCTTTCCCAGGGGATCACAGCTGTGCTGGCCTGAGCAGCCATTGCTGCAGCCCCTGCCCTGCTCCCCACAGCCCCACAGAGCTGGGGGTGCTGCTCTGCAGAGCACGGGGGCTGTGCTGCCCGGGGCCATGGGCTGCCTCTGCTGGGCTCTGCTGCTCCAGCTGGGACACACAGGCAGCTGATGGTGCTCCCTGCACTAACCCCTCCCACACGAGCTCTGCTGGGGCCATGGAGGCTGCTCAGAGGTGCCTGCCTTGTTCCAGGCCTGCCAGATGGCCTTGGGGCTGCCCTGGATCCTCCTGGGGAAGTTCCCTGAGGGTCAGAGGAGTCACTGCCCAGACTCCTTTCCCTGTCCCTGCTGTGTCCCCTGGGGCTGCAGAGCTCTCATGGGTCACAGCAGACATTCAGTCCTTTATCTCTGTTCCCAAGAATGACTTTGGAGGGAGAGCAAAGCCTTCCTGTGGTGCCTTCAGGAGATGCCCTTTGCTGCTGGAACTGCTGTGGTGGAGCCCAGCTGTGTCCCAGCAGTGCCCATGGCCTGTCCCTGCCTGTGCTCACAGCACAGACACACAGCAGGGCTGTGACCACCCTGACAGAGTTGTTGGCCTTACACCACCATGGGGGCTCCAAAGAAGAGTGTGGAAGTGGAAAAAGAGTTCTGAAATGACCAAGCTGGGCTGCCCCCTGGCTGTGCTGCTGTGCTGGGACTCTTTTCTGCTCCACACCTGCAAAACTTGCCCTTCCCTCCAGCTCCAGGGAAGGTCTCAAACCAAGGAACTTGAACACAGAAGTTGCTGATGGGTCCTTTATTTAATGTGAACACACACAGAGCACGATTCCTTATTTACACAGTCCCTGTCAATAGTCACATTCAGTACATAAACAATAAATTAGAGGCATAACAAAATCTTTTGTGTACAACATTGGCACAAGAAGAAAAATGCCCAAAAACAAGCACCATTAAAAAAGCCTGAGAAGACAGGCTGGGCATGTAATGAGTTACACTATAGGCTATGGAGCTGAAAACAGGCAGGTTTTTGGTTCTGAAAAGAATCCAGTGACTATTTTCCTCAGGGCGTTCTTGAGCTCCTGGTTCCGCAGGCTGTAGATCAGAGGGTTCAGTACTGGAGGCACCACTGAGTACAGAACTGACAGTGCCAGATCCAGGGATGGGGAGGAGATGGATGAAGGCTTCAGGTAGGCAAATACTGCAGTGCTGAGAAACAGGGAGACCACAGCCAGGTGAGGGAGGCATGTGGAAAAGGCTTTGTGCCGTCCCTGCTGAGAGGGGATCCTCAGCACAGCCCTGAAGATCTGCACATAGGAGAAAACAATGAACACAAAAAATCCAACTGCTAAAGAGGCACTGAACACCATAAGTCCAACTTCCCTGAGGTAGGAGTGTGAGCAGGAGAGCTTGAGGATCTGTGGGATTTCACAGAAGAACTGGCTCAGGGCATTGCCATGGCACAGGGGCAGGGAAAATGTATTGGCTGTGTGCAGCAGAGCAGTGAGAAACCCAGTGGCCCAGGCAGCTGCTGCCATGTGGGCACAAGGTCTGCTGCCCAGGAGGGTCCCATAGTGCAGGGGTTTGCAGATGGACACATAGCGGTCATAGCTCATGATGGTGAGAAAACAAACTTCTACTGAAATGAAGAAGAAAAAGAGAAATAGCTGAGCAGTACATCCTGAGTAGGAGATGTCCCTGGTGTCCCAGAGGGAGTTGTGCATGGCTTTGGGGACAGTGGTGCAGATGGAGCCCAGGTCGGTCAGGGCCAGGTTGAGCAGGAAGAAGAACATGGGGGTGTGCAGGTGGTGGTTCCAGGCTACGGCGCTGATGATGAGGCTGTTGGCCAGGAGGGCAGCCAGGGAGATGCCCAGGAAGAGGCAGAAGTGCAGGAGCTGCAGCTGCCGTGTGTCTGCGAATGGCAGGAGGAGGAAGTGGCTGATGGAGCTGCTGTTGGACATTTTTGGTTTCTGGCCATGGGGACCTGTTCAAGGAGAAAAGGACAGTGACAAGTCAGGACAGGCTGCTTGGAGCCAAACCTGTGCCATTTCCTGCAGCCTGTCCTTCTAGGACTCATCCACCCTTGTTCCTTCTCTGGGAAAACCTTCATCCAGGTCCCTGCCTGAGCTCCACTTGTGTTGTCTGAGTGTGCCATGAGCAGCCAAGCGTGTGTGTGAGGCTCTCGAGGAGCCATCCCTGCCCTGCTGCCCTGGGTGTGTGGCCATGGGGCAGAGGGACAAGGCTGGATATTCAGGGTTTTTCAGTGGAATCACTCCTAAAGCAGAAAGGCTTGTTACCATCTGTACTCTCATTACTACAGGACATGGACAGCAAAAACGACATTTAAGAATTTTTTCCACACATCATTCCTGGTTCTCTGATGTCAAATATCATCAGCATTTCTGCTGCACTAAGAGTTCGCCACTGAGAGATGTGAGAGGCAAAGGGATTCCCTGTGGCTCAGGGCAAGGTGAGGGGCTGGATGGGCTTGTTCCCAACTGCCCTGGGTTTGCACCTCTGGCTGCAATCAGAGCACAATCACACTTCCCTGTCACCCTGAGAGAAAACCAGACCCTGCTGAGAGCAGAGGGATCACTGAATGTCTCACCCTCTCCAAAGGTCTCTCAGCAAGGTCTCAGCACCCCCTTCTACCAAGGACACTCACAGTGCCCTTGGGAAACCCAACAGCATTTCCTCACTTCTGGCATCTCTGCACTTCCCTGTGGGATATTCAGGGAACTCCAAGAGGCTCTGGCACAGATTTGCACCCAGGAGGGAAGCTCAGAGCTTGGAAGAACACAGCAAGGAGATCCCCAGGTGTGCTCATGATGGCATCTCAGGGAGGGAGGCTCAGCTCCTACCCCTTTCCCATGGACTGCTTTGCCCACAGCCCCACAGGTCACAGGGAAGCTTGGACACCCCATTCCCATGGACACAGCTGCCTGGGAGGAATCCCAAGGGCAGTGCCTGACTCAGCTGCTGCAAACCCCAGAGCCTCCCTGAGAGCACCAGGTCACAGTGACAGTATCAGAGAAATGCAGAAACAAGAGAAGATGTTGTGGTGCTGTGCCTGAGAGGGCAGGGCAGGGACAGCCTGGCACTCAGGACAGTGTTCCCTGTCCCCAGCTGTGCACAGCACCTCCCACACACCAACAGTGCCCTCCTGCCCACAGCATTGCTCTGTTCAGCTCCCTCTCCTTCCCTGATCATCTCCCTGTGCTGCACATTTTCCTCCTGAGAGGAGCCTTGTCCCTGTCAGTGCTCACAGAGCCCATCCCACCCTCTGTGCACTCGCCCAGCCCTACAGAAACCTGCCTGTCTGCAGGGCCCTGCCTGGGGGAGGCTCTGTGTGCAGGTGGGCAAGGGCAGCTCAGAAGAGCCTGCTGGGCCCTGCAAAGGTGCTGCTGGTGCTGTCCATGGGCTGAGCAGTGGCTGAAGGCACATTAGCAGTAGTAGGCTCTCCCAGCAGAGAGACTGACCACCCGAAGTTACGGACCAGTAATTTCAGTAAACGTTCAAACATTACTGTGATGATCCTGTTGTGTCCCTTTCAACTCAGAATGTTCTGTGATTCTGGGATTACAACTCCTGTTCTGCTTCTCTCATCCACCGACCTTCCCACCCTGATCCACATAAGAAACTGAAAACAGTCTCAGAAAAGCTCCTGAACATTACTGCAATCTCTGGCTTACCTTCTTTGGGAAGTGTTCTCCAGGCTGATCTGGAGCTGGGAGCAGCCCTGCCCCACACAGCACCTCTCAGCAGCAGCACCTGCCCTGCTCAGGGTCTCTCCTTCCCCCCACAGCTTCTCCCCCAGCGCTGGCAGCAGCTCCCCAGGCCAGCTGAGAGCTGCCCCTGGCAGGCAGCAGAGTCCCTGCCCCAGCACAGCCCTGGGCTGCAAGACCTGCTCTGCACGACAGCCCTGGGCACTCTGAGAGCCCTCCTGGAAGATCCCAAAAGCTGTGGGATGTGCCAGCTTCAGGAGATCCCTCCAGGAACTGAAGCTTATCTTCCCCACAGCCAGAGAATGACTGTTTCAAATGCTGTGATGATTTCTCCTCCAGTGAGAGCTCAGTGAGCTCTGCTCCTCTGTGCTGCTAGCCCAGGCTGAGTTGCAGCCCTGTGTGCCTCTGTGCTGTGCCCTGGGTGGCTGCAGGCAGTGCCCCAGCCCTGCTGGGCTGTGCACAGGAGCTGCTCCTGGGCAGAGCTGTCTCTCTGTAGTGCTGCTGCTTGCCAGGAGCTCCTCTGTGCCAGGAGCCCAGCCCAGCTCAGCAGCACAGCAACAGCCCCAGGACTTTAATGACCCTCTGGGGGCTTTGGTGCTGAGGCCCTGAACATCAGTCCCTGGGAGGGAGCTGCAGAAACCTCTCAAGAATTCAAAGTCACAATCAATCTCCAAAGTTTCCCAAAGATTTAATGGGTCCCAGTGAGGGACATGATTGAGACAGTGTCCTGTCCCCAGGTTCCAGTTGGAGCAGGAAATTGGAGGCAGAGATGACAGGGTGGGACAAAGAGAAGCCGTCTTGGTGTCCTGGGTGAAGCAGCTTCTGCACCACCAAGAGCTGTGAGGAGACACCTTGTCCTGAGGCACTAGAGCTTCCTGGCACAGCCCCAGCAAGGCTGGGCACCGTCAGCCATTTGTCCTTAGCATTTCTCCCCCCCACCCATCCCAGGGGCCTCAGGGATCTGCTGGAAGGAGTCCCTGGGGCGCCTTTGGCAGACATGGCCCTGGGGGCTCCTTCATGCTCCCAGGGACTGCAGGTTTGTCAAAGGACTTTGGGTTTTGCTTTTACCTTGGAGTCTCTGAGAGCTTTGTGCAATCATGGCCTCCAATTATCTGCTCTAACGAGTCCCTTGAGATTCTCTGTCAGTAACAACACTCAGTGGGGCTCATTAATGCTTCAAGGTACTCAGGGTTTATTGAAGTCCTTCTTTATGAATCTGAGTCTATGAGAGGTTTGTGCAGTCATGGCCTCCAATTATCAGCTTTGATTAGTTCCTTGAGTTTCCTTGTTAATAATGATACTCAGTGGGGCTCATTAATGCCTTGAGTACTTAATTTTTTTAAGGTATTTTTCTTTTTCCTTTTCATACTGAATATCTGAGAAGTTTGTGCAATCATGGCCTTCAATTCTCTCCTCCAAGGACTCCATGAGGTTCTTGTGTTGGAGATGGATCTCTGTGGGAACCATTAATGCATCAAGGCAATTTTGGTTTTTCTTCTGCCTTTGACTCCTGGAAAGGTTTGTGCAATCTCCTCTCAGGTTTGCCCTGAGGTTCAAGGGCTCAGCACCAAATGCACCACAGGGCTCATTAGGATCAAGCAAGTCCTGACAAACCATGGCTCTGCCTTGATTTCCCTCTGGTCTGGTGCAGTTCGTTAGCAAGGTTTCCTCCTACAGTTATGGAGAAATATTTCAAAGAATTACTAAGAAGTATGCATTCCTATTTTACAGGGTGTATTTTATTACTGTTCTCCTTAGAGAAGAGGTGATTGCAGCATTCTGTGATTGATATTGATGCAGGGTCTCTTCTGAGGAGGTCTGGACTGGTCAGAGAAGTTGTGCCTTGAGGTCTGACCCAGTGTAGACAACCTTGCTCCACATTGCCCAACTCCATCCTCACTCTCTCATTTACATGGGACCAGCTTTGCTTGGAGAACTGGCTGCACTCAGGCAAAGAGGGGTTTTCCCCACTTTTATTTTTTTGAAGCAATCTGAAACTCCTAAATTTCCCCATTGAAAACAGACACTCTCCTCAAGTGTGTTCCAAGCCCAAGCAGCCACCAAGAAGGTTCCCATTCCCCAAGGCAGAACCCTGCAAGGAATGTTTTAGACCTTTGGACTTCTTCATTCCACGAGGCCTTGCTGTGTCACAATGGACATTTGTTCCATGAGGTTCCTTAGTCATCATTGGTATCCTTAGTTCCAAAGAGTCACAATGGACACTTGGTTCCACGAAGCCCAGCTGGCTAACAATGGGCTTCATGATTCCGTGAGGAATACAAAAGCTTTGCATAAACAAGTAAAACCATGGTCTCCTTGGATCCTCATTGTCACCATGGACAGTGGAGTCCATAAGGTCTCTCTCTGTCACAATGGATATTTGGTTCCATGGAGCCCCACAGTGTCACCATGGACTCTTGGTTCCATGAGTCTGAAAAATGAAGTTTCACTCTCCTGTTAGGATTTTAGAAGTTTAATGAAGGACAGTAGGGGACAAAGGCAATAAAGCAAAAATAACAGCACAGTTGGTTGGCCAAAAGTACACTGTGATTACAGGGCCCAGGCTTTACATAGTTAACTATTGCATTATCCAAATGCATATTCAGAGACAATTATGCATTTTCAAACATTTCTTCAAACTAGTTTACATGTTCCAGGAACCTTTTAGCATGGCCCCTCCTCTGGCTCACCTCTTTGGAGCATGCATGGTCCTTTTGGAGAATCATCTATCTCACCTCCATTCCATGGTTCCAGCAGGTGACAGTCACTGATAGAAATGTCAGTGGCAGGGATCCTTGTCACACCTGCTTTTCAGATGTTCTCCAGCTAAGCAGGTGGTTTAATTATTGTAGGTTAACTATAAGTATTCTAAAACAACTCTATTAGCTATTTCACCATGTACCTAAGTTAGTTGCAAAGAAAAATAAAGGTATTTCGTTATTAACAAAGCTACTTCTGTAAGAATTAACATACACATAGCATCCATTTTGATATTTATGAAAAGCCAATACTGGAATATGTATTTATCACAATCCCTCCTCTTATTTTTTTATAAATCATTGGTTTTAGTGAAAATTCTTGTTTTTTAACTTTCACAATTTGCACAATTTTTTTCATAAATCAATTTTGCCTCTTCAAAGGAGTCTTCCATATTGTTTCATTTCTTTAACACCATTATCTTTTGTGCCATTCTAGATGTAGCCAGCTGTGAGTCCACAGGTATGGTTACTACTTGCATGCCTTGGACTATGCTAGTAATTAGTCAAATAAAACAGGGAATCAAGCAAGGAAGAAATAACAAACCAGCTGTTGCGAATAAAAGGAAGAAGCCTAGCTTTTCCCACCATTCTATTCCCAATAGGCTGTCCCACCAGTTAGTTTTTAGCATCAATTCCCATTTTTGGATTGGTACGTGGACTATTATTCTGATATCCTTGGCTATTCCAAGACAGTATCTCCGTTATCATCTATTTTCAAACAACGACCAGATGTATTAAATTTTCCACAGACACTTCCTTCTTCAGCTAATAAATAGTCTAAAGTCAACTTATTCTGACACACTGCAGCTTTTGTTGGTCTTTCTTGGTTTGATATTATTTTCAGTGCCAGGGAAGTTTTGTAAGTTATTATTTCTACAACTGTTTGGAGTCTTGTAATGTGATTTAACATATAAACTGGGGTTTGGTAACCCCAACTCCCATCTTGTGCCCATGTAGCTGGCCCATATGCTTCCAGTATGCATTCAGGAGGCCATTCATCCTCTCCCCATTTTTGAAATTTTCCGATCAATTCCCTTTTATTATTTTTTGAGTCTTCATAAACTGGTACTCATAATTCATCCCCATCCTGCCCTGGTAAAAGGACAAATCCTGGTTGTATGATTCTAGAGTACAACTCCCTCTTCACCGAGGGGGGAGTTTTGGGTATGCTCTCTTCCCACATATCCAAAATAAGCCATCTGGTGCTTTCTAATAATCATTATCCTCTTGATTTATATTCTCACAAAATCTGGATATTTCTGGGATTCCAAAATAAGAATTCTTGCCTCTATTTTTACATTGAAAAAGTTTGGTTTCGTTGTTATATTTACCTTTTTTTCCCTTTGTTTTTCTCTGTACCCAATACAGTGTTGGTTCTTCTGGGACCCACCATGTGAAAGTCCCATTACTAACTTTATATCTTTTACAGGGGGTACTTCCTACTCCGTTAGGAAAAATTTTCCCAGTTTGCCAGAGGCATTCTTCTCCTACCACTGTTGAGCTTAAAATCCACCCTTCTGGTTGGTTTTTCCCTCTTATTTTTGTCTGGTCCCATTTAAGAAGTTCAATGCCTTTCCATGGCCATTCCTCTGTCATCAAGGCTCTGCCACAAACCCAACAGTTGGTTACGTTTAGTTCTTTGCTTATCCTTTCTCCCAAATCTACAAACAGATTTTTCCCTAATCTGGGGATTTCTATTTCCATTTCTAATTGTTTCTTTATTCCTGAATATAAATCTGGGTGGGGGTTGGGTTTTACTCTAGGGATTTTCTAATGTCGGGTAACATTTTTTATTAATTCTTCTTTTGCCATGTCTTGTTCCCTACCTCCATCTGAGAGGTCCCAATATCCAGTTTTAGTAAAACAAATTAATGATTCCCCTCTTGGACAGCTTAATCCTAATCTCATCCCCCATTTGCCCAAATTTTGTGCAACCCAGTAGGTTTGTCCTGACACTCTACAAGTTTCTAATGTCGATTTATCATAACAAACTCGGTTAATATAGGAGTGGACAGTTAAGCAGAGCCTTTAGTTCTTCCATAGACAAACATAGTTTGTTATCAGAGATTGGCTCTGCTGGACTTGGTGAAAAACGTCCAGAACTTTCATACAGGACACACAAGGGCTGTCATTGTGCCTCTTCCCACCCCTCAGACACTTCTTCAGGCCGACCACAACAGCTTCTGAAGGGTTTAAATTTCCTCTAGATGTTAAAGATACCTTGCTGATGTTCTGGGCTAATCAAAACCACCACAGACATACAACAGAAATGGGTTTATCTAAGGTAAAGCTGTGCCAGCATTGATCAGATGCACAAACAGATTGGCCAATTATTTTCCCTTTGTTATGTTCTATAAAATCCCTTACAGTGATTTGAGTTAGAGGAGTTAATTTTCCATGGGCAGATTCCTCTACACCCTATCTGTACTTCTTCCCCAATTATTCAGTTAGAATACCAATTCCATTTTTCTTCTTCCAATCGTGTTTCAACTATGTTTCATTTCTGTGCATAACCACAGTTGCCAAATTTAAATTGGAGAGATTTTCCCTGGCCTTACTGGATTGTCTGATGTGAGTGTGGGACTATGGCCAGTGAAAGGTAAAGAGTCGAGTCAGAATTATGAAACTTATCAGAACCCCAAGGGTCACCATCAGGAGAACCTGAATGTCAATGGTCCTACTGGCTCTGATGTCCATGTTCCTTTGGGTGCCTTCTTCCCTCATGAACAGTGAATCCAGGCACTGTTGTTCTTTGATCTTGATTGCCATGAGGGTCATCAGAAGCTCCTGGTATGGTCCATTCCACTTCTCTTCCAGACGTTGATCTGGAAAAGTCTTAACAAACACCCAGTGTCCAGGTTTAAAGTAATGAATTGCTTGATCCAAACCTCTAATCCTAGTTTCAAAAACCCTCTTATTAGTTTTGTTCAGTTGTTTTCCCTGAGTTGTTATATACTGTCTCAAGTACCCTTCTCCCATTTGGCTGATGTCTTCTCCCCTGTATTGAGTCTGATAAGGCCTCTCATGTAACATTTCAAATGGGCTCAGGCATTCCTTAGACTGTGCTTTGACACTAATTCTGAGTAGGGCAAGTGGAAGTGCCTGATTCTAATACAAATTTGTTTCTTGACAGATCTTTGCAAATTGCTGTTTGAATAAATGGTTCATTTTCTCCACTGGTCCACTGGCCTGTGCATGATAAGGGGTATGCAATTGCTGGTTTATCCCTAGTGCCTTACTGACTTGTTGAACTACTTGTGCACAGAAATGTGCACCACTGTCACAAGATATCATAGCTGGCACCCCAAACTGAGGTATAATTTCATGTAAAAGTACTTTAGTAACTTCTCTAGGTTCCTTTGTTTTGCATGGGGAAGCTTCCTGCCAACCAGAGAAAGTGTCTGTCAGTACCAATAGGTACCTGTACCCCCTTGTTCTAGGGAGTTCAGGAAAGTCACTTTGCCACTGCTAGCCTAGTGTATTTCCTTTTCCACTTGTCTCAATTTGTGTCCTATTTGTAGTGTTTGGATTACTTTTCTGGCAAATTCCACGCTGCTGAATGACTGTTTGGTAATGATATACAGGTTATGGCCTGTTATCCATTTAGTCAAGTCTGCTTACAAAGCATCTGCTCCCCAGTGAGTTTTGTTATGCTCCTCCAGGATTACCTTCCACCGTATGTTTGAGGGTATGAGAACCAGATTGTCAGGTGTCACAAACACAGTTCCCTGCTTGGTTCCTTTGCTTCTAAGTCCTTCACCAGTTTCATATGCTCTTTTGAGTGCTGGTACTGTGTTTCTGGACCCATGGGTTTATCATCTGGTATCAAAGCTAGTGCCTCAGTCTGAGCCCCTTCTGCTGCCCATTTGGCCTCATGGTCTGCCAATGTTTCCTAATTCCTGTTCAGTGCTACCCTTTTGGTGACCTCCACAGTGCATGATTGTCACCTGTTCCTGTAAATCTACAGCTTCCAACAGATGCAAAATTTCTTCAGCATGTTTAATTTGCTTACCTTGAGCTGCAAGCAATCCTCTTTTCCTCCAGACATCACTATGATCATCTACTGCCTCAAATGCATAGTTGGAGTCAGTCCATATAATAATCTTCTTCCCTTTTGCCAATTCCAGGGCTCGTGTCAAGAAAATTCTCTCTGCTTTCTGTGCAGATATCCCTGCAGGTAAAGGTTTTACCTCGATTACCTTGTGGGCAGTGGTCACTGCATATCCTACCTTACAAGTCCCTGAGTTTACAAAGCTGCTTCCATCTGTGAACCAGGAGTCCTCAGCATCCTCCAGAGGTTCCTCCTTCAGCTCAGGTCTGCTGGAGTAAACTGTTTCCAAACAGCCATGGGCTACAGGTACCAAACTCTCTCCTCTGAGAAAAGATGCTGGGTTTACAATATTAGTGATTATGATATTATATTAGTGATTATGATATTAACAGCTGGGTTTACAATATTAGTGATTACAATATTAACAGCTGGGTTTACAGTATTAGTGGTTATGATATTAACATCCTCTTGTTCTGCCAGTATCGCTCGATACTTCAGGAATCAAGAAGGGGAAATCCAGTGACTTCCTTTCTTCTCTAACACCACAGAGACTCTGTGAAAGTCATTTTCTGGCCCATAGTGGATTTGCAGACCCCTTGAATGTTAAGAACAATGGCTGCAATATCTCGCAAGCACCCAGGCCAGCCGGTGCTTACCTCATCTCATTGCTTAGAGAAGTAAGCAACAGCTCTCTTGTAAGGTCCCACTTGTTGGGCTTATGGTAGAGCTGTTCTTGAAACCTTGGGGTAACACTGACCAGGTTAGCTGGGTCTTTCACCCTGTATCTGGATTTTCCCATTCAAAAGCAAATGGCTTTTGACTATCTTTAGCTAAAGCCAAACAGAAAAAGGCATCTTTTAAATCCAGTACCATAAACCACATCTGATTATCCTTTAAGTTGGTTAACAGGGTGTAGAACTTTGCTACCACTGGGCAAAAATCCTCCAAAATATTGGTCTTAAATCTTGCACTAATCTGTAGCTCCTACTATCAGGTTTTTACAGGCAGAATGGCAGTATTATATTCTGATTCACATTCTATGAGTAATCCAAATTTCAGAGAGGTATTAATTATTTCTTTCATCTTTTTGTGGGCCTCTGCTTTCAATGGATATTGTCTGAGTCTAACAGGGTTGGCTCTTGGCTTCAATCTTATTTCTACTGGAGTTGCACTTTAGCTTGACCTGGCATCCTTGCTGCCCACACTCCTGGATATACTTGATCCAGGATTTCTTGAGGCATGTTACCTCTCACTTCAGGTTGCATCAATGCCAAGCTTAGTATTTTGAATAACTGATCTTCTTTATTCTAATTTTTTTTCCTTGCCTAAAAGTTATTTCAGCTCCTAATTGTTTTAACAAGTCTCACCTCAATGCTGATTTTGGGGATTACAGCATATATAAAAATTTATGTACCCAGGTTTTTTTATTTGATATTTAATTGGCTGCAAAATTATCCTTTCTTTTGTAGGCCAGTGGCTCCTATTACTTTTACAAAATATTTATCCACTACAGTTAGTTCCTGATTTAACACAGAATGTGAAGCACCTTTTTTGACCAGAAATTCAATTTATTTCTCTTGATTCCCTAGCCTAATTGCAACCAGTGTGTCTGCTAACACAGATTTCCCTGGTCTCTGTCATTCGACATCTACCATCATTGCAGGCTGTGCTTCATCCCTGGCCCAGAATTAACCCATTGTCTGTGTTGTAAGGGTGTCCTGATGCCCCAGAGATCTGAACGGAGCTCACATTGAAAGGAGAAGGAGCTGCTCCTCCCAGGGGAGCAAGATGAGCTCCAGACACTTTTCCTGAAAGGCCCAAGAGGCCAAAGCAGGAGTGGGAGCCAGGGCTGCAGTAGCAGTGCAAGCTGTCTGTCCCTGCTCCCCACAGCTGAGAGAGCTCCTGACAAGCACAGGCAGGGCCTTGGGCAGCACACAGCAGTGAAAAATGTCATCAAACCTGCCTGCCCTGAGTGTGTTCTCCAAACAGCTCTCTGAGGGGGTGGGATGTGTTTTGCAGAGCTGCACTCAGGCTCTGAGGACTTGCCTTCATCATCTTCCCTCTGCTGACCTCTGTACAGCTGTATTTCTAAAATCTCTCTGGGAAAAAGGGAAAAGCAGGCAATAAACAGATTTTCCAAGACTTGCTGGGCCCCCATGTGCTCAGACACTGCCCAAGCCTCTGGCAAAAAGGATGATGTTCTCATGGAGTGACACGCTGAGAAGCAGCGTGTCACAAGCCCTCCACAAGCCCTGGGCCATCCTCCAAAGGGAACAAAGCCTGGGACACTGGGATGCTGGGTTGTTCAGCAGCAAGAATGCCAACAAGACCTGAACTCTAGGCAGGAACTCTTGAGGAGAAGAAAGATGCCATGCTGGTGGTAGGGCAGAAGGTATAGGGAACAAGGGAGTTGAATTTCCCTGCAGGAGACCTCTCTGGTTTGCCACACAGTGGGAGGGGCTGTAGCTGCAGGCTCTTCACTGCTCCCAGCTGCTCTAGCGATGCACCTTCCCCACCACAACCCAGCTTCTGCTTAAGTATTTTCTGGTGCCAACTGAAACTTCCCCACTGGAATATTTTTAGAGTGCCTTAGAATCTGCTCTTTGTCAACAGTCATTTCCAGGTTTTGATTCTTCTCAAGATGTATCCCCTAATACCCACTGGAGGGGGATCCAACCAGGATTCACCAATTACCTGCTCTGAGACCACCCTCACACACCCCTGCTTCCCACTCCATTCTTTTAACTGGTTCTGCTCTCATGTCTTCAAAAGAAAACAGTAAATTAGGCTGTGTTGTATTTTTGCTTCCCAGGCGTGGGGCACATGGCTCCAACTTGCTCCCTCTGAGGTGCAAGGAGGACTGAAAGCTGCCATGAGATGAGCTCAGCTTCCCTCTGGGAAGACAGACCAGGGGAATGGCCAGACCATGTACTGAAAAGGAGAAGGGTTTCCACAGAGAAGGGGCTCCCAGGGAAGAAAGGCCACTTTCCTGCACCAGTTACCTGTGGGGACACTTGGCAAGCTCCACTGTGAGGAAAGACAAGCATCACTGGGACAGTGACCTTGCCTGCCCTGAGGGGAGACCTTGTCCCAGTAATGACACTGGGCCTTTCTGCTTTAGAAAAGACCAAGAAGCCTCTGATCTACTTTCACTGCCAAAGAGGACCCAACTCCAGAGCACAGTGGGGTATGAACGATCCAGGTCCTGAGCTGCTTTGTCCAGGAAAGGGACACTATTCATGGTAAGCTGCTGTGGACAGGACAGAAGCCACACCAGGACAGATTGGGCACTCCTGAGCCAGTGGAAGGGGACCAGGCCTTGCCCAAGGCCTGAGCCCAAGATTCCCTTACTCTCTTCCTCTGGAGCTCTCCCACTCCTGTGGTCCTTCTCTCCCTGGAGTGTCCACCTCCCAAGGTTCATCAGCACATGGGCTCCAGAAAGAATCACAGATTCATGGACTATCCTCAGTTGAAAGGGAGCCACAGGGATCATCAACTCCAGCTCCTAGCCCTACCCAGGACACCCCAACAATCCCAGCCTGTGCCTGAGACCAGTGTCCAAACACTCCTGGAGCTCCAGCAGCCTTGGGGCTGTGACCATTCCATGGGGAGCCTCTTCAGTGCCCCAGCACCCTCTGGGGGAAGAACCTTCAGGGTCCTGTCCTTTGAGAGGAGAGAGGATTAAAAAGCCCTTCCTACCCTCACAAATCACCAAATGTGTAAGAATGGGAGACACTGCTTGAGGTTTTCTCATCCAACCTCCCTGCTCAAGCAGGGTCTCCTAGAGACCATGAGGCAGATTTGTGTCTAGCTGGCTTTTGAATATCTCCAAAGGAGTCTCCACAACCTCTCCCAGAACTGGTTCCAATACTGAGTCACCCTCACAGTAATAAAGTTCTTCCTCATGTTTAGGTGGAAATTCCTTTGTTTCTGTTTCTGCCCATTGCCTCTCATCCCATGACTCAGCACCACCAAGAAGAGCCCAGCTCCATCCTCCTGACACCCACCCTTCAAACACTTCTGCACATTGATGAGGTGCCCTCCTGGCCTTCTCTCCTCCAGACCAAACAGGCGCAGCTCCCTCAGCCTCTCCTCACTAGAGAGATGCTCCAGGCCCCTGATCATCTTTGTACTCCTCAGCTGAACCAAGAGCTCCAGGTTTCTCTTGTACTGAGGAACCCAGCATGGGACACAGAGCTCCAGATGTGCCCCACCAGGGCTGCTCCTCCCCTGCCCTGTTGGCAAAGTCCTTCCTAAGGCAGCTCAGGCAGCCTTTGGCCTTCCTGGCCACCAAGACACATTGCTGACTCTTGGACAACTCTTTGGCCACCAGAACCCCCAGGTCCTTCTCTGCAGAGCTAATTCCCAGCAGCTCAGCCCTGAGCCTGGGCTGGTGCTGGCCTTACTCCTCACCAGGTTCTTTGAATTGGTTTGGATGGACTGACTGCAGGAGGCTGGGGAAAGAGCACAGGCCCTGTGGGCATTCCTGAGGGCTTGGCAAAGGCCTGGGGGCAGAATGGAGAGCAGGGATCATCTCCCTCCATCTCCCCAGACAGCAACCATGGGCCACTGGAGACAACACTCTGTCATGAGGAAGGTGAGTGGGAAGGAGGACTTGGACACTTTTACCACATATAGGTCATACCTACACACTCTCTTCAAAGACAAGAGAGCAAAGAGGGGCCTTGAGCACCTGCAGAGAACACTTCAGCATGGAGGAGTTTCTGTGTCACAGATCACAAAATCTGAGCGGCCCAGAAAAGCTGACTTTAGTTGCAGGATGGATTGAGGTAGTGAATCCCATACCTAAATTCAGCTTCTCTGGGCCTCTGCCCATGGAAGGACTGTCCCTCCCCATCCCCTCTGAGGAACTGAGCAGGATGGTTGGGCTGTAGAGCAGCTTTTGCCTTCAGAGGCATGAAAGTCTGCTTAGCAATGGACCTGCTCACCGAGTTTATTCTCCAGCTCTGCTCTGAGAAGCTGAAGCTCATGCTTTGTGTTCTCTGGCCATTCCTGTACATCATCTTCCAGAGTTTTAATTCTTCGGAAGAGCTTTTGGAAGTTCTTCTTTAACCTGAATTCCAGGGCTCTTGCAATTTCCTCCTCTTTCATTCCTGTAAAGAAAGAACAATGTCACTGGGTCACTGATGTATTCTCCTTGAGGGGGGATGGGACAAGAAAGTTAGAGCAAATTTTCATCCCTTTTCAACCTCTCCAGGCTCTGCTCAGGGAAGCTCCTCTTCTCATTGATCATCAGCAGGGAAACAAGGCTGATCTCACATGTGCCCCAACATGGCACCAGCAGTGGGGGAGCAGGAGAAGAGCAGTGGGGAAAGAGAGAGAGATGGGGACAGGACTTCAAGGGGAGAACCTTAACCAGGATCAGGAAATGAGAGAACTCCCAGCACACACTCTCTACAAAGCTGAGGAACAGAAGAGGGACTTTGCAGAGAACATTTCAGCATGGAGGTGTTTCAGTGGCATGGATCACAAAAGCTGTTCCCCATGGAAGGACTGTCCCTCCCCATCCCCTCTGAGGAGCTGAGCAGGATGAGCTCACAGGGTAGCTGTGCTGTAGAGCAGCTTTTGCCTTCAGAGACATGGAAGTCTGCTTGGCAATGACCTTGCTAACCTTGGTTCCTCTCCAGGTCAGCTCTGAGGCACTGAAGTTCATCCTTTGTGGTCTCTGGCCATTCCTGTACCTCATCTTCCAGAGTTTGAATTTTTTGAGAGAGCTGCCGGAGATTCTTCTTCAACCTGATTTCCAGGGCTCTTGCAATTTCCTCCTCTTCCTTTCCTGTGAAGAAAGAACAATGTCACTGGGTCACTGGTGTTTCCTCCTTGAGGGATGACCAGCTATCTGACACAAAGATGCCCAAAGGCTCTGATTTAACGTCCCTCACAGAGGGTGTCTTCTCAGGGATCTCCTGTTGGTGTTTTTCCTCTTCCTCATTCCCCCTTAGAAATCCTCACCTCACAGGAATTCCATTTGGCCAAGAAGGCACAACCTGGAAATTGTTTTCCTTTTGCCCTCTGACTTTTAGCAGGGAGGGGACAAGAATTTCAGTGCAAATTTTCATCCCTTTTCAACCTCTCATTTGTGTTTTCTGTAGCTCTATAAACAGGGCTTCAGCTTTGAAAAGCAGGCCACAGGCTTAATTCAAAGCCCACAGTGGCTTGAGGCAGCAGGAATTCCAGGGGTTTCCCTGGACGGCTCTGGGCTGCTCCCTGCCATGGCTTTGCTGGCAGCAGCTGGAGCAAGAACAGGACCCACGGTCAGGGAAGGCAAATGTTCCTCAGCTTTCCCTGCCCTGGGTGCCAGAGGCTGTTCCCAGCTCCCTTTGTGTCCTGCCTGAGCCAGGCCCAGGGGCACCATCTGGGGCCAGCCAGGCCCACACTGCAGTCTGTGCCCCAGCTGATCCTTCCCCTTGCCAGCACCAGCTCCTGCAGGCAGAGCTGCTCTCCACAGGCTCTGAGCCCACAGACACCTCCATGCTCTGCTCAGGGAAGCTCCTCTCCCTCCTGATCATCAGCAGGGAAACAAGGCTGATCTCACATGTGCCCCAACATGGCACAGCAGTGGGGGAGCAGGAGAAGGGCAGTGGGGAAAGGGAGAGAGATGGGGACAGGACTTCAAGGGGAGAACCTTAACCAGGATCAGAAAATGAGAGGACTCCCAGTACACACTCTCTACAAAGGTGAGGGACAGAAGAGGGACTTTGCAGAGAACATTTCAGCATGGAGGTGTTTCAGTGCCACGGATCACAAAAGCTGTTCCCCATGGAAGGACTGTCCCTCCCCATCCCCTCTGAGGAGCTCAGCAGGATGAGCTCACACGGCGGTTGGCCATTAGAGCAGCTTTTGCCATCAGAGACATGAAAATCTGCTTGCTCACCTTGTTCCTTCTCTGGGTCTGCTCTGAAAAGCTGAACCTCACTCTGTGAGGACTTCTGTAATTTTATGAAATCTTCATGCAGAGCTTCCATTTTGTTCTGGAGCTCCTGGTGGGCATTGTTCATCTGGTATTCCAGGGTCTTTGTGGTCTTCTCTCTCTGTCTCCTTCCTGTAGAAGAAGACTGGCATCAGTGGGAAAGTGACATTGCACCCTTGAGGGGGAGACCACCCATCCTCTCTGAGGATGCTCAAATCCTCTGCTTTAAAGTCTCTACTTGAGGATCTCTTCTTACATCTTGCTACAGGTTGGTTTTTATCTTCCTCTGTTGGCAGAAATACTTCAGAGGAATTAAACTTTATGCTCAAGGTGCAATCTGGAAAGGGATTCTCTTTTTTGCCTTATTTCTTTATGCAGAGAGGAATTGAGAAGCTCAGACTCAGTTCCCTCCTGTCCTGCCTGTTTACCAATTTGTGTGCTCCAGACCTCTTCTTCTTTAGAGAACCTTTTCTAATTCAAGCAGCCTTGGAAAAGAATTCACTCATCCCTGAAAAATAGGGATGCAGAATTCACATGCTGATGCACCTGTGGGCAACACTTGCCTTTTTCCTGGCTTTCAAATCCTTTTCCAACAGGAGTTTGCTCTGGGAAGGACCCTTGGCCTCCTTTCTGTCACCCCAGTTTTCCTCCTGACATGGAGACTTGTGCTCTTACATCTTTTGCCTGTTGAAAGGCCTCTCAGCACCATTGAGAGCCCTTCAGACATGAGCTTGGAGCTCCTGAACTGCTGGTGAGGAACACCTGAAGGAACCCCATGGCCTCCTCACTGCCCAAAGGCCTGGCCAGGAGAGAGCCCAGGCCATGCTGAATCCCAAGTGTCCCTTGAGGGCACAGCACACCCCTGCCAGCATCCCAGCTGGAAAGAGCAGGAGCAGGAGAAGAGCTGGCCTTAGAACCCAGGGAGGATGGGATCCAGCAGATCCAGGCTGTCCTGGTGTGTGCTGGGGCAGCTTTGCACCCTGGGGCCCTGGGCACCTGCATGGGATGGGAAATAAACAAAGAACTGCCTGGAGGCTTTGGAAGTGGGGATTTATGGCCAGGTGGGATTGTTTGACCTGACTGCACTGAGCCCTCATGCACAATCAGCCTCGGGATCTCCTTCTCACTTGGCAAGGTTTTGTTTCCAGGGAGTGTGGGCAAGGACTGGCACTCACCTGCACAGAAAGGCTTCTGCCTTCTGCCCCTGGAGGAAAGCCCAGCATGAGATTCCTCCTTTAGTGCTCAAAGAAAGGAAAGGAAATCCCAGAAGGGATGTGCTATGTCTTCAAAATCCTTACCAATTGCAAGGAACACCCCCTGCTAGAGTAGGATGTGTCTCTTGTCAAAGAAGGTCAACTCTCTGATCAAATTCATCAATTCATCCCACCTCAAAGGCCAGGCCTTCTGTGTGCTCTGGAAGGGTTCTGCAGGTAATGTGCTCAGGGGAGACACCTCCACTGGCCTCCCTTCTCTCAGGGATAACACCTCACATCCCAAGGGTTCCCAAGGATGGCCCCAGACAAGAGCAATGGGATCCAGCACACTTACTTGCTTTTCTGGATATCTTGTGTATGGCTGCCTTAGTCAGCTCATAACCAATCAGCATTGCTGGACATCAGGTTCATATGAAAATAAAATCAAAAAGAGAACATTTAAAAAGGAATTTTCCCCAAGGAACTCCAGGACTGCACTGAGCAGGTTCTGGGGCACAACACATCCCACAGCTGGCCCAGGAGCCATGAGGTCCTGTGAACCAGGAGCCCCACAGCAGTGCTGGGGGTCTCTGATCCTCAGGGCCACTGAGGCTCTCCTGGGCCAGGAAGCTGCCTTGGCTGCCACAGCACTCAGGCACCACACAGGTGCCTCAGCACAGTCCCATCAGAGCACAGAACCCACGAGAGGTGAGACTCTCCTCCTTCACCCTCCATGAGTGGAGAGAGACCTCCCAGGTCCCTTCACTGTCCCTCAGCACATTCATTTCAGCCTGGCTCCTCAAAGCTTGCTCAGCAACACCCTCTGCTAGAGCAGGATGTGTCTCTTGTCAAAGGTCACCCCTCTGTCCAAATTCATCAATTCATCCCACCCCGAAGGCCAGGCCTTC
Organism: Lichenostomus cassidix; assembly: GCF_008360975.1. NCBI lineage: Eukaryota > Metazoa > Chordata > Aves > Passeriformes > Meliphagidae > Lichenostomus > Lichenostomus cassidix. The sequence continues at coordinate 2,882,840 of NW_028147597.1, forward strand.
TGTGTGCTCTGGAAGGGTTCTGCAGGTAATGTGCTCAGGGGAAACACCTCCACTGGCCTTGCTTCCCTCAGGGATAACACCTCACATCCCAAGGGTTCCCAAGGATGGCCCCAGACAAGAGCAATGGCATCCATGAGCACACACTTATGGGCTCACTTACCAAATAAGCCTCCACTCTTCCACAAACTCATTTCTTCTGGCCACTGGCTCCCATGAAAAGAAAAAGAAAAATGAAAAAGAGGAAACTTCACTAAGATATTTCCCAAAGGATTTCCAGAATGCATTAAAGAGCTTTTTTGGGACACATAAGTCCCTTTTTACTACTCAAACCTCTGATCCACTCAGGGTTTTTAAAATCACTTCTTTTCCCTTCCATCACTGTCTTAATAGAAGAAATTCAGCTCTCAGCAAAAAATTTAGCCATGTCCTCATTTCTTGTTACCTGAGTCCTTTTCTCAAGGTTCACTCTGCAATGCAAGGGAAAAGAGAGGCAAAATCTCTGTGATGGGCACAGGACTAGAGAGGAGAAGGCAGTTGATAAGATGTTGTGTTGTACTCCCAGCTGGTCCCTAACCCATCTTGGCTGCCCTGGAGCTCTGAGAATTCTCACAGCCACACATACCATCTTCCTTGGTCAAGATTAGGACTTTCTGCTTTTGCAGAGTGCAGAACCACATGTTCAACCCCAGGTACGACTATTTCCAGAGAAAAGGGACCATTGTCCATTCCTTCAGACTCAAATCCTGGAGCTATCCTGACCAGCTATGAAGAAATCTATGAAGAAAGGACAGTGGTGACCTTGGCTGGCTGCCACATGCTCACCAAGCTGCTCTCTCACTCCCCTCCTCAACTGGACAGGAAGAAAAAACACAACTGAAGATCTCACAAAGCCTGGGACATCCCTCACCAGCTGCCATTGTGGCCAAACCAGATGCAACTTGGGGACAATTGCTCTGCTTTCCTGGCAATTCCCAAGAGAGCAGCAAGGCAAGTAACAAATACAAAACTGAAACCACCTCCTTCCCACTGTCCCCTCCTCCTGGTTGTGAACACACAACAAGGCAGGTGGCTGGGGGCAGCTGCAGTGCCAGATGCAGGCTGAGCCCTGGGTGGGATCCTGAGACAGGAGCCTGTGAACTGCCAAGGATGCCCAGCAAAGATGACCAAGAGTGGTGGCACAGCCAGGGAAGGGACACTGAGTGACCCAGCAGGAGCTGAGGGCTCAAGAAAAAGAGCCAGATTTGAGTCCTGGGCATTTCAAGTGTGAGGGGATAAAGCCAAAGGCTTCCTCTGTTAGGGTCCCTCTTGGAGGCATCAGCTCAGGCTGTTTTTGTGTCACTGCACCAGGAATAAATGGCTTTATGGAATGAGACATCTGAGACTCTGCTGTGGGAAACCTGGGCTGGAACTGGGGAGGACACAGGGGCTGAGTGTGGGAGTGGTGGCTGCAGGGAGTCCAGCAGGGCCTGCTGGGTCTGTGGAGTTGCTGCTGCCAAGGGGCTCTGGTCCCAGCACTGAACATCTCTGGTGGTGGAGTGTGATGGCCTGAGAGCCTCGGAATGATCAGACTGGGAAGTTTCCTTAACACCCTGTTCTGCAGAGCTGGCAGCAGAAAGCATGGCCTCGCTGGCCCTGCCAACAAAGCCTCCTGTCCCTTCTGACCAGATCCACCAGAGCAGCACTGACCAGGTGAAGGCAGAAACAGACTGACCAGGAACGAGGAAAGCTCTGCTCAGGGCACAGCTCACCGCCCTGCTCTGCTCTCCCTCTCTTTCTCACACTCCATTTCCCTGTGCTGTCTGCTCCTTGTGAATTTTTGTTTCCTTTGCCAAGGGCCACGTTCCAGAGAAGGAGGAGGACCTGGATTAAATTAAAGAACCCCTTGCCAGAAGCTGCTGCATGTCAAGAAAGCTCTCCTGGTGTTCCAGGGATCTCTAGACCTGGGTGAGGAAAAGAGCTCCACTGAGGACTGTAAACAGAGAAATGCCAGCAGGGACCATCTGAAGTGACAGCTCCAGGACCCATGGCTGTCCCACAGGTCTAACCCAAGGCACCAGACAGGAAATGCCAGGGATGCTTCCCCGGGATTGAACTCTGCTCTGTTTCTTTCAACTACCTTTTCCTATTCTTTTGTGGTCAGAAAGGAGGGAAAGAATATAAATGGCATAAACCACTCAATATTTGAGGTTGTTTCTCCTGAAAGCAGAGCAATAGAGTGATGGATCCTTAAACAGTAACAATGAATAGAAGATGTGCACATGGATCTGTCCTGAATGTGCCTCTGCTATTGACAGCTGATGAACACAGACATTTAGCTCAGATCACTCATGGGCAGGTGTTTGTGCTTCCAGGAATGGGTCATCCCACTTTCCACAGTCAGAGAAAGATTATTCTCTCTGCCTCTCTTTGTCTCCCTCTCATATTTAGAAGGAACCCTGCCTACTGCTCCGGACAGGAAAATTATTTTATGCAGGGCCTGATCTGCAATCCTGAGACAAGGCTGAAGCTTTGAGGGAAAAAAGAAAATGAAGAGGGAAGGAGAGGAGAGAGGAGGAGAAGAAAAAATAAAATGCAAGTGGGAAGGAAAGAGAGGAGAAAAAAAAGTACAGACAGAAAGAAAAAGAAGAAACTCTGTCTTCTGCATTGTCAGTGATGCCTCTGTTGGCCAGAGATCAACAGCCTGTGAGTGGGAATGGACAATGGACTTTGAAACGGGAATCCTATGAAATATTAACTTTGTGGTCTCAAACCCCTCTTGACTGCTCCCCCACCCTCTACAGCCTTGATGAGGCAAAGATACTGAATGCCCTGGGGGCTCTGGAGGGCAGCAGAGTCCTTCAAGCCTCAGCAAAGCCCAGTGAAGGCCCCAGGATGGTCCAGGGAGCAGTGCCCTTTTCCCATTCAATTCTCTCTGGCAGAACTGGACACAGCACTCCAGGGGTCTCGGCAGTGCCCACAGCAGGGGGACAGTCACTGCCCTTGAAGTCTGGTGAGGAGGGGGTGTCCCTGCTGTGTATTGCAAATAGGGTTTCCATTGGCATTGCCCAGAGGGGAGATTGCAGGTGCAGATTGCTCTGCTGAAGGTATTTCTCTTGGGGCAGAATCACACTTTTGTTGTTGGTTTTGTTGTTGCAGACACTGATATCCTTAGGAAAATCCCAGCAGCACCTGAAGGACAGCTGGAGGATTCCCACCTTAGTGTCCCAGCAGTACAGTGGCTCCTGACTGCCACAGCTGCCCTGTCGCTGGGCAGGTGTGGTGTAGATGTGCTGGGCAGAGGGTTAAACCCTTCCCCTGGCTGTGCTCCTGCTCACACAGCCCAGGCTGCTGTTGGCTTTCTGTGCTGCTGGCTCAGGTGTTCCACCTCCCTGTGCTGCCTTTTCACCTGGAGCTCGGTCAGCTCAGCCAGGAGCCTCAGGAGATGAGTGCTTTGTCCATGGCTCCTTGGAGAGGTCATTCCTGCCCTTGGAAGAGGCTGCCCTGCAGGGCCTCTCAGATTTCCTGAGCTCCTTCACCCTTCGGAGCTGCTGCCCCTGCCACCAGCTGCTTCAGCACCCGAGTTCACCATGGTCTTCTCCTCTGCAGCCCCAGCTCTGTGCTCTGCTGCTGGCCTTTCTCCCTGCCCTCTGGTGCCTGGGACACCACTCTTTCCTGGCTGTGACAGCCCAGGCTGCACTGATGAGAACATCCCTGACCAGCTCTTCCCTGTGGGCCAGGACCAGGTCCCTGTGAGCATCCCCCCTATTCACCTGCAGGCAGCTCTGCTGAGCCATCAGCCCAAGATCCCCCACGCCCTTGGATCCCTGTTGCTCTGCCTGGCCATGAATGCCAGGGCAGTCCCCATTCCCCAGGGCAGTCCCCATTCCCCAGGGCAGTCCCCATTCCCCAGGGCAGTCCCCATTCCCCAGGGCAGTCACCATTCCCCAGGGCAGTCCCCATTCCCCAGAGCAGTCCCCATTCCCCAGGGCAGTCCCCATTCCCCAGGGCAGTCCCCATTCCCCAGGGCAGTCACCATTCCCCAGGGCAGTCCCCATTCCCCAGAGCAGTCACCATTCCCCAGGGCAGTCACCATTCCCCACAGGGATCTGCTCACTGGTTGGAGATCTCTCCAGGTTGCTCCCAGAGCTCTTCTGCCAACTCTCCCCAGTGATCAAGGAGTTCCTGAACTGCCAAGACAATGTCCCCCTTTCTGAACTCTCCACTGCTCACTCACACAAGGCAAATTAACCTTTGCCCATCCTGTTGAGGATCTCCAGGCATCCAAGCTGCTCTTCACACCTCCCACCCTCATCCTCCCTTCCCACTGTGTTCCACCAGTGCTCAGGCACAGCCTCCCAAACCATTTAGGGATGTTTTTGGCTCAGGAAAAAAATGATGTAGGGAGCTTCTGAGCTCAAACCCAGCAACTTCAGGTTCTTAGTCGCTCAGAAACTCCCATTTAGGAGCTTTTGGACTAAAAAACTGCAAGTTTGGGAGCTTTTAGGCTCAGAATCAGTGATTTAGGGAGCTCTGGGGTCCCAAACACTCATTTTTAGAGAGATTTTGGGCTCTGAAATAGCCCAAAGTTATGGCATGTTTGGTGTTGAGAAACACCAATTCAGGGAGCATTTGGCTCAGACCCACTGATCTGGGGAGCTCTTGGCCTCAGAAAGTCTCCCCTAGGCAGCTTTCCAGCTCAAAATTCCAATTTAGGGAGCTCTTGGGCTCAGATGTTTAAGGAACTGCAGTGCTCAGAAAAAGCAATGCTGGGAACTTTGGGAGTCAGAAAGAGAAACTTGAGGAGCTTCAGGGCTCAGAAACACCCATTTAACAAGCTTTGGGGCTCAGAAAAATTAATATCCAGAGACTTTGGGCTCCAAAGCCACAATATAGGATTCTTTGGGGCTCAGCAACACCATTTCAAGGAGCTTTTAGCCTCAAAAACAGCCATTTAGGGAACTTCACGGCTGAGATTAGAGATGTTTCGGGAGCACTGGGGCTCAGAAACCCACCTAGGGAGTTTTTGGCACCTGAAACAGCATTTGGGTTCAGAAACACTGACTTAGGGAGCACTGGGGTTATAAAACATTGATTTAGGGACTCACAGGCCTAAGAAACCCTGATCTGGGGAGTTTGAGGCTGAGAAAAAATCATGTCGGGAGGTTTGGGGGTCAGGAGAAGTGACTTAGGGATATTTTTGGATCAGAAGGAGCTATTCAGTCAGCTTCTGGGCTCCAAAAAAACAATTTAAACAGTTTTTGGGCTCAGTAGCCCCCATTTAGGGAGATTTGGAGCCCCAAACCAGCGATTTAGGGAGCTTTTGGGCTCAGAAATGTTAATTTCAGCAGCAGAAGTAGCAACCCGGGGAAAAACACGGGCGGGAGGGTTTGGTGCTCACCTGGGACAAGGCTGGGCAGAAGCAGCTCTGCTGTGGGGCTGGAAGCACTGCGGGGCTCCTCAGGGTTTTCCTCGCTGCACTTATCCCGGTTCTATCTCACCCTGCCTGCTCCCACCCCACCCCACGGCTCCTCCCTAGCACTATTTCTTGGTTTTACACCGATTTCTCGTAAATCCCTGGGAAACTGAAAGTGAAAATGCTCTAGTCAGTTAGTGGCTCCTCGATCAGGGTGGGGAAAGGCACAGCCGAGATCTCCTGCCTGGTCCTGGGAGCTCCCAGGGGCACCAGGAATGCTCTGGGAGGAGACTGGGAGTGAACCCCACGGTCTGATGGCAAACATGGCATGAGTATAGGGAGCTCAGGGCTCTACAACACTGATTATGGGAACTTGATGGCTTAGAAACCCCTATTTCAGCAGCTTTGGGGCCATGACAGTGATTTCAGGAGCTTTGGAGCAGAGAAAGAGCAATTTGGGGGGCTTTGCTGCTCCAGAACACTGATTTTCCAAGTTTATGGTGTCAGGAAAAAAAACCTTAGAATGTACCAAGCCTCAAAGACAGCAATTTTGGGATATTTTGAGCTAAGGAAAAGCAATTTAGAGAGATTAGGGGCTCAGAAACACTTGTTCAGGGATATTTTGGGTTCTGAAACACCAGTTTAGGGAGCTGAGAAACAGTAATTTAGGGAGAATTTGGGCTCAGAAATATCAAATTGAAGAGATTTTGGACCTCCCAACCCAAAAACCTATTTGGGGAGGGTTTTGCTCACGATGGCTGGAATACAAGTATGGGGAGGCCTGGCAGACTGACTATACTCCAAACCTACCATGGCAAGTGCTGTGTGCCTGTGGTGGTGCAAACAACCACTGCATGACTGCAAACATATCCTGTGTCCAGTGTCACTGCCCAGAGCACTGTCCTGGGCCTTGGAAACAAGTCTTGGGGACACAATACCTCAGAAAGAATTGAATCAGACTACAGAACTCATTTCCAAAACAATCTTACAGACACCTTACACACCCACATCTTTATTGTGGATGAGGTCACACTGGCAACTCCAGTCATTTGGGACCTCCCTGGTGAGCCAGGACTGATGAGAAATGATGGAGAGCAGCTTGGTGAGCTCATCCACAGCTCCCTCATCCCCCTAGGATGGATCCCATCTGGTCCCACAGACCTGTGAGCATCTGAGTGGCTCAGCATGTCCCCAGCTGCTTCCTCCTGGATTAAAGAGGGTCCATTCTGCTCCCTGTCCCCATCTACCAGCTCCAGCTTTTATCCTAATGTGACCCAAAAAGCTCTTCCCCTGAACATGAACCAGACACTGTCATCAGAACTCCAAAGCTCCCTGAGCTTCTGCCTAATCCCCACCCTGAGCTCTAAACCCCAATCCCTGAACCACTAACCACCCCCACACACCCCTGGGAGCTGGGCAAGGACCCTGAGGGCCCAGAGCAGGCACAGGGTGTTGGAAGAGGCATGGGAGGTGATCTGTACCTGATCAGCCCTTGGGGCACAAGGAGGAGAGGGGTGGGAATGCTGTGAGGAGTCAGCTGTGCCTCAGGGTCTCAAGGAGCCCCATGGCTGGGAAGGGCTGTGAGGTCACATCTGTCACATCCCTGCCAGGCAGCAGCAGAACTGAGCACCAAGGGTCAGCTGAGCCATCTGTGCCACACTGAGAGCTGCTCTGACTGAGAGTCACTCTTAGCCATGAGCTGCCTTAGGGGCAGTGTGGACACCCAGACAAGGGAGTTGTCACCCCTGGACTCAGCAGTGAGGCAACCACATCTGGACTGGTCTGTCTGTCTGTCTGTGGAGCTCCCCATTCTATAGGAATGAGGAAGAACTGGAGAGAGTCCATAGGAAATCTGCCAGGATGGAGCTTTTCTTGGTGCTGGAAATAGAATGAAACTTCCACAAAGTGCATATTTTGAAAAGTTCATACTGGAAGTGAGGGAAAAGAAATGTCACTCAATTGAGAGCCTTGTGATACCAGAGATGACCCAGAGTGGGCCTGGATCCTGCCATGGCACTGTGTTCCAGGGACTGGCAGTGCTGGGTGCAGGGACACCAGGGAGTGCACAGAAATGCTGGTGAGAAATGCTGGTGAGAAATGCTGGGTGAGAAATGCTGGGTGAGAAATGCTGGGTGAGAAATGCTGGTGAGAAATGCTGGTGAGAAATGCTGGTGAGAAATGCTGGTGGCACAGCGAGATGGGCGAGTGCAGCCGGCCAGGGCACAGGAGCAGCACGGAAACGGAGCCATAGCCTGCAGGAGACATGGCCAAGGGCTGGGCAGGGCTGGCAGGGCCAGAGGCACCCAGAGCTGTGTCCGCTGGGCTCTGGCACTGCCTCTGGAGGCCCCACTGAAGGAACTTTGCTCTCAGGGTCTGCACTTTGCTTCTCCCTCACCCCTCCCTGAGCAGGCTGGCTGGGGTTGCAGTTTTATGACATTTGTCCTTCCTCCCCCTGACACCCCACTGCCCCACAAACAGCCCTGAGCCACCCGTGAGGGACAGGCCCTGCTGTCCCAGGGCTGGGCTCAGCCCTTGGCCTTTCTGCTTCCTCCAGCCAGCCCAGGGCTCTCTCAGCATTCCAGTTCCCTGCTCACAGCCTTTGGCTCCCTGCAATCCTGACCCCAAGGATCTGCTCTCATGAGTCCCTGGGGAGCCTTTGGCAGTCCCTGCCCTCAGTGGGACCAGTGATGCTCCAAGGGACTTGTAGTTTTGCTTCTGACTCCTTGAGCAGCTTCTGCAACCTTCTCTCAGTCCCTGAGGGTCACAGACTCAGCCCCAAATCCACTGCACGGCTCATTAAAATACAGAAAGCTTTCAGGAGCTTTTCCCCTTTCTTCCATTGTCTTCATGTCTCCAGGACTTGTGCAGCTCATTACAGTCAGTTTGGAGTTCTGTTAAGGAGAAAGATTTCAAAGTGCATCTCATGAATTTTTTTAATTATTTCTTTATTTTTCAGTTCATAGAAGAGGTGACTGAAGCATCCCCCAAGTGATCTTGATGCTGAATGTCTCCTTAGCAGGTCTGGGCACAGAGAACAATGAGTCCCTTGCAGGCTGACCCTGTTGGACAATCTGCTCCTCACCCCAACCTCACCATGGCTGACATTGCCCATCCTGCACTGACATCCCTGTTCCCTGCATCACAAACTTGTCCCCTCAGCTCTGCAGCTGGCTGTCCCAGCCCATGGCTCCATGTCCCACCTGCTCTCCTCAGGGCTCTGCCTGCACACAGCCCAGCAGAAGTTTTCCTGTTTGTAAGGAAAGAATGGAAAAGCCTGAGCAGGTTTCCTACACAACAAACCCGCTCAGGAACCACATGCTCAGTACAGGCTGCTTCTGATGATGTCACCTTTCTGCAAGGGACAATGTGACCAGAAATGATCTCTGTAAGCAGAACTCTCTGAGTGTTTCAGCTGAATTCTCTGTCGCTGTCCTTTCCCTGATCTCTGTTGCAGATGGAAGCTGCTGGTGCCATTCTCACCCTGAGCTCCTCTCTGGGATGCACACAGATGTTCCCAGCTGTGCTCAGCAGGTGATTGATCTCATCCAGCAGTGGGTGTGGCTGAGAGTTGCCATGGCAATGGAGCTTCCTGGAGCTGCCAGGGGATGTCAGCAACAGGACCTGGGGGTGATTGCTGTGGAAACACATTTTTGTATGGCAACACATTTTTACATTCAGTATTTTATTTTTTAACTTACAAAATGTACTGTAATTTACAGTATTATGAATGCAATTTTTCTTTTTTTATTAGTATTTAATGATTTTTAGTATTTCAAATTATATTTATTTGTTACTCATAATATTAGTGTGATAAATCCATGTCATAATGTTGGCTTTTTGCAAAGATCCCAATGGATACTCTGTGTATTGTTTAAATTCTTTTCTTACAGAGGTAGCCTGGCTGGGAAAAATTGCTGTGCAATGATGACTAAGGTCTTTCTTTCTAGTACTAGCTGAGTTTAATAGCAGTAAAATAGCTGTTCTGGTTGGATTCGAATGCTTGAAGTGTCTGCTTGAACTGGATCCCATCCCCCGGCCGGACCCTGCCTCTGACACTGCAACTATCAGCTCCTGGCGCTGCAGGAACCACAATCTGGGAGTGAGAACAGATCAGTGACAGACGACTGCGCATGCTGCCAGGAGGCGGATCAGTTCCCAGAACGTGCAAAAGAGTTTGGAGAGAAATAGGAATATGTGTAACTGTTTATGAATATGCATTAGGCTGAAGGGTATGGAAAGGGTGTCTCTGTCCATTCCAGGGGTGCTTTTCTGGCTGAATGCCAAAGCACCCAGTGCTGACCTTTTGCTTTTATCTGTCCCCTATTGTCTTTTATTAAACCTTTTTAATCCTAACAGGAGAGTGGAGCTCGTTTTTCACAATTGGCAGCCTTGTCTGGTGTCATGGGTTCGAGACAAGGACATTTGCCAGGAGGACGCACGAAAAAGGGCAAACAGGCTTCAAGCTTAAAGTTGCAACAAGTGTTTAATTACCTAACAGAGTTGGAGGATAAATGCAGGCAAAAATAAACTTTTCATACAGTTTTTGTTCACTCCCCCCCTCCCTCTTAAGAACCTATAGTATTCACCCCCTTTCCTCCTTTACAATCCACAAGCCAGGTGGGGGGGGGCAGGGTGTGGGGTCTCTTTTCAGTCCACAGAGCAGATTCTCAAATTTATTCATCACCACAATTCTTCTACTACAAATACTCTTTATCTCTACTTGTCTCTCTCTCTCTGTCCCCAATTTTCTGCTCTCACCCCCACCCTCTTAAGAAGCATCTCTGCACTCACCCCCCCCCTTCCCTCTTTCCAAACCAGCAGCACAGACAGGGGCAGGTTGAGGGGTCCTGTGGTCAGTCCAATCAGGAAAAGAGGTTCTCTACTTAGCCAGGGGTCCTTCCCACGAGAGACAGTCCTCTGAGAACTTCTTTGGCGTGGGTCCAATCTCACGAGCAACATCCCACCCGAATTTTGCTTCAACATGAGTTCTTTTGTCCATAAGGTGCTGTGCAGACTCTCCTGAGCTGAGGCCAGGCTGCTTCCATGCCAGGAGCAAGGCCTTTCTCTCCCTTGCAAGGCCTTTGCAGTTTTAACTCTTAAATGAGACTCCCACTGGTTCACAGTCTTTTCCAGGCATCCACCTGCCCTTCTGGCGTGGGCTGTGGGCAGAATTTCTGCACTCCTGTGGACTCCATGGGCTGCAGGGGGACCTCCTGCCCCCCCCATGGCCTTCACTGTGGCTTGCAGAAGGTTTTCAGCTCCAGCACTGGAGCACCTCTTTCTCCCCCCTTCTTCACTGACCTTGGCACTCTCCATGCTGTTCTCCCTCACATATTTTCACCTCCACCTCCTCCTCCTCCAACTACAAAGTGAAAGAAGTGCGCGCCTGCTTTGTTTTGAATTTTTCTTAAATATGTTTTCACAGAGGCGTAACCAGCACCTCCAGTTGGCCCAAACTTGGCCAGCAGCATGTCCATCATCTTCAGAGCCATCAGAGATTGGCTCTGCTGTACTTGATGTAAGAACTTCCAGAACTTGCACTCAGGACACACAGGAGCCATCTTTGTGCCACACCCCACCCCTCAGACACCTCCCTAGGCCTACTAGAACAGCTTCTGAGGGGTCCAAATTTCTCCTAGATGTTAAAAACACTTCCCTGATGTTTTGGGCCAATCAAAACCACCACATCTGGGATCAACACTTCGCCTCCAAGACCCTGGGAGACTCTGAACAGGGGAGAGTACCCCCGTTGAGTTAGGCAGCTGGCTCTGTTTCTTCCAGCAGGAACTGGCAGGTAGCAGGTTGGAATCCTGTGAACAAGAAGGGACAAATAAAAGCAAAAGAAAGAGGAAAGGCTCCATAAAAAGCCGCGGCAGGGAAGCCCCACAAATTTTTGTGCACAAAGATCCTGACAAGGAAACACGGATTGTGAGTATTTTCTGGGAAGGGGCGGACACGGGGGACTGACTGTGAGACATGAGCTGCTACTCCAGACTTGAGGAGCAAGTGAGGAGTCTCTGATACTGCAGTTCCAATGTTTCGTGAGAAACACAGCCAGGAAGGAGACAAAACGTAAGGAAAAAGGAGTGAAAGATCCCCCGGGGGTAACTGGATGTGTCCCAGGGAGGGGTTGGACCCCTAGGAAAAGGAACCCAGAGTTTCCTGGTAGAAATCCACTGGGAGACAGGGGACGAGAATAAAAGTCCCCAAATTCCAGGGAAGGGAAATATTGCCGGATTGAGGGTGGAAACACACAAAGACTGGAGAACAAAGTACTCTGGACCGGAAGTGTGGGATAGCAGACCCAAGAGAATCTAGGACTGGAGGACAATATTTGAGAGTTTACCATTTTATTTAAAACACAGAATCTGTGAGGAATCAGTTAAAAAGTAAAAATTGCTTTATTATTGTATTGTTGTGAGTGAAAATGAATTATATAAGAAAATAAAGGTGGGAGAATGTGAATGAATGGAAAAACGTGATTAATTTAAACTCTGGTATTTGAAAGGAGGTGGATATAATATACAGGAAAGGGGTTTTTTGTGATATGAAGGAGGTAGAGGCGTGGGTGAGAACAAAGAAAGGGGCCAGGGAGGAAAAGGAAAAATGGGACAAAAAGGAAGTAAAATAGGTTCAGGAAAAAAGGGAGAAAAGGAAGACTGGGATCCCCCGGAGTCACCCTCACCGCTGTTTGTGCAGGTGCGGCGGGCGCTGCTCTGCCTCCAGCAGCCAGACATGCCGGAGTCCCGCCGGGCTTAAATGCCATGGCTCCCGGGCACGCGGCGGCCCCGCTTCAGCCGGGTGCCCTGCTCTATGGCCCCGATCCTACTGCACCCACGCTGGGGGCCCTCGTAATGGACCTGGGCCGGCCCAGCTCTAGCCGGCACTCCAGCCCACATGGCTACCAGAGGAGGAAAACTTACTTCCGCCCCGCTGTAGTTCCGTTTCTGCCGGCTGCCCTATCCACTTCCGGCCCCAACTCTATGACTGTGGAGGACTCAGCTGCCTGTTCCGAACAAACTCAGTCAGGACTCAAAGGCAGCTTGATAATCCCTCCCCTGCCACTACTCCGAAACAAGGGAAAAGGTTCCTCTCCTCTAAGGTTATGGGGATTGAAGAGCAGAAAGGGAGGGGTCACGAAATTAACTTATTCCCCTTACGAGAAGTCCCCATGAGGGGAGTACAAGGAGGCATAGGTTTCGTAAATGCCCCTCTGACCTCCTCCGAGGACAGAAATTTTAAGAAGGAAATTAAAGGGTTATTAAAGGATCCCATAGGTGTAGCTGAGACATTAGATCAATTTTTAAGCCCCAATATTTATACTTGGGAAGAGGTATAATGAGTATTATATTTTCCCAAGAAGAGAGGCAGATGATTAGAGCTGCTGGAATGAGAATTTGGGAAAGGAGATAATATACAAGGTCCCCCAGGAGACCAGAAGATGCCAATAGCACCTCCTAACTGGAATCACAACGAGGAGGCAGGGAGGGGGCATATAATTGATTATCGTAATTTAATGATCAAAGGGATAAGTAAAGGCAACCAAAAGCTAAATCCTGAGAGGATTGCAGGGATTTTATCTCTCCACCCCTCCTTCTTCAAAGAAGGAAGTAAGAAGATTACTTGGATTATTGGGATACTGTAGATTATGGATTGAAGGATATACTCAAGCAGTAAAATTGAAGATCAGCCTGGGAAGTGGAGGCTTTCTGATGGGAGGCAGTTGCTTAATAAACCACTGACTAGAAAAACATTAGAAAATATGCATCAAAAGACTCATTGGGGTACTCAGGCATTGTGTGATCATTTTTTAAGGTATTATGGATGTATTGGGGTCTTTGGAGTGGCGAAACAAGTAACTGAAAAATGCATAACTTGCCAGAAAGTAAATAAAAAGTAATGAGAAAATTACCCCAGGGAGCCGTGAATTAGCTCTGAGATCATTCCAGAGTATCCAAGTGGACTTTACTGAACTTCCCTGAGTACAGAGGTGAAAGTTTCTATTGGTAATAATAGACCATTTGACTCATTGGGTAGAAGCAGTCCCTACTGTCAGAGCTACAGCTAATGTAGTATGTAAAACCCTTATGGAACAAATGATTCCCAGGTATGGAATGGTTAATAGAATAGACTCAGATAGGGGGACACATTTTACATCAAGAGTATTACAGCAGATAACTCAAGCCTTGGGAATAAAATGGGAATTACATACCCCGTGGCACCCACAAAGTTTGGGTAGGGCAGAGAGAATGAACCAGACAAAAGAAAAAAGAAAAGAAAAAACACTTTAGCAGAACTGATGATTGAAACACAAATGTCCTGAGTAAAATGTTTACCATTGGCTCTGTTGAGAATCCAAACACAACCCAGGTCAGACCTGGGAGTGTCACCTTATGAGATGATGTTCGGGCTACCCTTTCTGACCACCCAACATGAAACTGCTACTTATGAAATGGGAGAAATGAGTGTTAGAAAATATGTCATCACAATTGCAAGAACACTGGAGAATTTGAGGTTGAAAAGGATAATCCCTCAAACCATACCCTTAGAATTTAAAATCCATAATGTCCATCCAGGAGAATGGGTGCTGGTGAAAACATGGAAAGAGCAATCTTTAACTCCACAATGGGAAGGTCGTTTTTGGGTACTACTGACAACCAAGGCAGCAGTCTGGACCAGAGAAAGAGGGTGGATCCACACCAGCAGGATCAAAGGACCTGTGGAGTAACCTAAAGAGTGGACTATAACCTCTAAGCCGGGTGATACCAAGTTGACTCTTAAGCAAAGACTGGGTGGTAATGAACTGGGAAGACCCAAATGATTCAGAGAATGTACTGAGGATCACACCTGACTGGGAAGTGAGACCAAGTTTATATCAGTGGTTCCAAGTGCCACCTGGACAAGTTTTGAGGAGCCTCCCATACCCCCTTGGGAGGAATACTTCCACCCCAAACCAGAGGTTCAGGACTGTTTCGGGCAGAGGGTCCTCATGTTTTTGCTTTAGCCTGTGACTTGTATAAAGAAGAGATATTGCAACCTCCATCAGTACCGTACCACATACCTTGTCTGGTTCATCACAATACTGCACATGCTAGCTGGGTTAAATGTAAATGCATACATTGTGGGAAAAACTGGTATTGTAGTTCACATAAACAGTGAGCTCATTGCATGCAGTGTTGACAGCGAAATTCACTCCCTATCCAGACAGAACTAGGGTTAACTCAAATAATAACTTTGCTCTGTGGGAGGGAATTACAATTACCTGCTGAACGGGAAGTACCTGAGGAACAATGGTAAACTAACACAGGGGGGGAGGAGGGGTGGAACCAGGCCTCTGCGTTTACCAAAAGTGTCTCTATGGCTTTTCGAGAGATCACTCCAGCCAGCACTGCCTGGTGCTGTACAGAAAAGCCCTTCTCACACCCGTGCCGGTGTAAGGCACATATTCTCACTCACCCAGGGAGTTGGATAACTCGTGCGTCACCAGAGACAAAGAACTCAGAGCGCTCAGTCAGCCGGAGGTTCCAGAGGTTTATTCTGAAGGGTTCCAAGGCTGAAAGAGAGCGAGTCACCCCAGCCGTCTACATTTACAGGGATGGCTGGAGGGTCAGGGGAGAGGAGGCGGGGGGAACACCACAACCAATGGAAAGGAGGAAGGGATGGGATAAGGGGTTAGGTTACAGCTGGGGGGATTTACATAATTTGGGGAGAGACCATTGTGTTCTCCAGAGGGGAGGCTAAAATCTCCGCCAACAGTGGGGTTCTGCTGTATGGGACCCACTCAGCTCCTCAGCAGTTCCTGAGGTGGTATATTCAACCCCAACAGTAAACCACAGTTAAAAGTGTCAGAGGCAATTTGCTTGGAAACTAATAAGGAGGAAGTGACAAGGAAATAGAGGGCAAGACCGGATTGACCACTGTACTCGCCACCGAGAAGATTATATACCCCTGCTATGGGCAGCAACCCCATAGGCATGGGAAGTGGGGGTATAAGCCACACCAGACCTCTATTATTCCTCCTTGTGTCACTCATTCTTTGCCTTTTCCCTTATGAGATACCAGCAAAATCATGTCGCAAGTGCTACCAGACACTTTACTGGGAAAGGACCCGAGATTCCATACTCATGTTAGCAACCAATGCTATGATCCATCCAAATTAGGTACTTGCACACAGAAAGGGAAAAGATACTGGATTGCAGAAAATTTAGGAACAAGTGGTAGTAGGTTAGGAGAAAAATGTCCAAAAGGGGAAAAATGGGTTTGCTTCACTTTTGCCCTTAGTAACCGGGTCCAGGATTTAGTAAAGGAACAAATAGTAAACAAAAAAGTGAAACCAACCCAGCAATCCCAACCTGTATCAACCCTATGCCAGGATTTGTATACAAAACTCAAACAACAATTAGAAAAAGAAATGGAAATCTCAGGAGCAGGGAAAAACCTGTTTGTGGAATTAGGGGAAAGAATAAGTAAGGGATTAAACATTACCAACTGTTGGGTCTGTGGTGGGGCTATAATGACAGAGGAATGGCCCTGGAAGGGCAGTAGCCTGGGCCCTGCAGAACTTCTTAAATGGAACCGAACAAATATGAAAGGAGAAAACCGGCCAGAAGGGTGGATTTTAAGTTCAATAGTGATAGGGGAAGAGTGCCTGTGGCGTACTGGGGAAAACTTCTGTAAGAATTGACTCCGTGGGGCTTAGCTATGGGGGTAAAAATAGAGGCGAGAGATCTTCAAAGCACGTGGGTTTATTGCGAAATAGAGTGGGGGTGAAAGGCCTGTGAGCCGCAAGACGTGACTCCAAGCAGGCCAGCAGAAAGGAGAGAGAGAGAGAGAGAGAGAGAGCAGAAAGAAGAGAGCAAAAAGAGAGCGATTTGCCATTTACAATACAATAAATTGTCTTCTCTGTTAAATATGCAACTCTTCTTTAACCAATCTAAGACAAACTACAAGTCCTACAGCATTTACATAGAGCCTATAAGAATCATCACATTACCATATAGGGTCATGTTTCAAACCTTAAATAAAACTGCCTTTTTGGGATTTCTATCAGGCAGGTAGGGTCTGCTCTGGCCCTTGGACTTGCCTGGGCAGAGGGCATTGTTCTATCAGAAAGGGGGATTACCTGCCTTGGTCATACCGTTGTTCTCTTAGTTACTCTACAACTCGAATCTTGTTTTCATTTCAATCTCGCTCATATTTTCCATATTCTCATCATCTTTTGCAAGGCCATCATATCTGTAAGGCCTTCCTATTTCATCTTCCCTAACAAACTTCCTTAGTGAGGTAGGAAATACTCCCTGTAAAAGATATAAAATTAGTAATGGAAGTTCTATAGGTTGGGTCCCAGAAGAACCAACTCTGTATTGGGCTCAGAAAGGAACCAAAGAAAAAAACTACAAGTTTAATAACGAAATAAAGCTTTTTCAATGTAATGCCACAGGTAAAAATCCCTATTTTGGCATCCCAGAAATATCCAAATTTTGGAATAATATAAACCAACAGGCTAAGGATTACTGGAAAGCACCAGATGGTCTATTTTGGATATGTGGAAAAAGAGCATACCCAAAACTCCCCCCCCGGTGGAAAGGAAGTTGCACTCTGGGGTCATACAGCCAGGATTTTTCCTTTTACCAGGACCAGATGGAGATCAATTAGGAGTACCACTTTACGAGGACCTAAAAAGAAACAAAAGGGAATTGATTGGGGGTTTTCAAAAATGGGGAGAGGAGGAATGGCCCCCTGAACGCATATTGGAAACATATGGGCCAGCTACCTGGGCACAAGATGGTAGTTGGAGCTATCGAACCCCGATTTATATGTTAAATCGAATTATAAGACTTCAAGCTGTTGTAGAGATCATAACCAACAAAACTGCTTGGGCATTGGCATTAATATCAAGTCAACAAAGGCAAACAAGAGCTGCAGTGTATCAAAATAGGTTGGCTTTAGACTATTTATTAGCTGAAGAAGGGGGAGTTTGTGGAAAATTTAATACATCGGACTGTTGTTTGAAAATTGATGACAATGGGGATACTGTCTTAGATATAGCCACAGATATCAGAAAAATAGCCCACGTACTGATCCAAAGATGGGAATCAATGCTAAAAGCTAACTGGTGGGATAATGTATTGGGAATAGAATGGTGGAAAAAATTGGGCTTCTTCCTTTTATGTGCAACAGCTGGTTTGTTATTTCTTCCTTGCTTGATTCCCTGTTTTGTTCGACTAATCACCAGTGTAGTCCAAGGAATGCAAGTGGTAACAATGCCTATGGACTCAAACTTGGCCGCATCTAAAACAGCACAAAAGATAATGGTGTTAAAGAAATAAAGAAAAGACCCCTTTGAAGAAGCAAAAATAATTTGTGAGAAGAACGAGCGAGAAATGGAAATTAGAAAGCAAGAATTATTGCTCAATCCAAATAATTTATAAAAAAGAAAAAGGGGGAATTGTGATAAATACATACTAATATAGTGTTGGCTTTTCGTAGATATTCATTATGTGTATGGTTTTATTCTTTTTATAGAAGTAGTCTTGTCATAAAGATAGAGGTATATAACCAATGTTTTAATTTCTGTTATGAACTAGATTTCGATATAGTAGTAAAATAACTAATAAAAGTAGTTTAAAAGACTTTCCTTTACTAACCACACTACCTGCTTGACTGGATAACACCCAAAGAACAGCACAAGAGAAGACCTGCCACTGATACCTGACTATCAGCCATAACCAGATGCAAGGGCCACGAACAAAAACCCAAACTAGGAGACGATAACCAAGACTGGAAGAAACCACAGCCGAAAAAGCGCATGCTCTAAAAAGGCAGGCCCAAGGAGGAGCCATGCAAAATAGTTCTTGGAACATGCAAAATAGTTTTGAGAAAAGTTTGAATATGCATCAATGCTTATGAATCGGCATAAGGCTGACGCAATACAAAGAGTATTTAAGATGACTCCCTCAATGGCAGGTGTGCTTCTTGGCTTAGGGCCAAGCACCCAGCACTGTTTCTTTGCTTTATTGCTTTTGTCCCCTATTGTCCTTTATTAAACTTTTACATTTCAACAGGAGAGTGAATCTCGTTATTCACATCAATACAGCTTGTTATTCTTCCCACGGGAGAGAAGGAAGCCTGCTTATCTGCTTCAGATCCTGAGCTGATCAATACTTTTCTGCATCCGGTTCTTTGGTTTCTCATGGGATCATGGGGGCCTCTTCCTCTGCAACCCCACATCTGCCCCTTCTGTTTTTACTGAGGTTGTGGATAAAGCTAAGGAAATCATGGCTTGTTTTGGTTTACTTTTAACATTTTTAACTGTTTTGAAAAGGACAAGACAGAGAATTAAAAAGGCTATTATTGCCAAACAACCTAGTCCAATGAAAACCCAAACTCGTAAGTTTATTCCAGTGAACTGTGACAAACGAGGTTCACTCTCCTGTTAGGATTAAAAAGGTTTAATAAAAGACAATAGGGGACAGATAAAAGCAAAAGGTCAGCACTGGGTGCTTTGGCATTCAGCCAGAAAAGCACCCCTGGAATGGACAGAGACACCCTTTCCATACCCTTCAGCCTAATGCATATTCATAAACAGTTACACATATTCCTATTTCTCTCCAAACTCTTTTGCACGTTCTGGGAACTGATCCGCCTCCTGGCAGCATGCGCAGTCGTCTGTCACTGATCTGTTCTCACTCCCAGATTGTGGTTCCTGCAGCGCCAGGAGCTGATAGTTGCAGTGTCAGAGGCAGGGTCCGGCCGGGGGATGGGATCCAGTTCAAGCAGACACTTCAAGCATTCGAATCCAACCAGAACAGCTATTTTACTGCTATTAAACTCAGCTGGTACTAGAAAGAAAGACCTTAGTCATCATTGCACAGCAACTTTTCCCAGCCAGGCTACCTCTGTAAGAAAAGAATTCAAACAATACACAGAGTATCCATTGGGATCTTTGCAAAAAGCCAACATTATGATATGTATTTATCACACAGGGCATATGGGGGCAGAGAACAGGGGGCATGACGGGAGTTAGAGGCAAAATGAGACGAAAATGGCATCACCTCGAGGCCCCGCCCCTAAGCCCCATATCCGGATGTTGATTGGCTGCTGAGTGATGGGCGGCAGCAGTGACCAATGGGTGGTGACAGAGGCGGGAACAGCCTAATCAATCCCTCCCATCCCTCCCAGTACAGCCCAGTTCAGCCCAGTACAACTCCAGTGCCCCTCCAGGCCCCCCCAATATACTCAAGTTCATTCCCAGTCTCTTCCATTTCCTCCCAATGTCCCCCAGTATGTCCCAGTTCATCCCAGTGTCATTCCCAGAGTTCCCCTGTGTCCCCCAGTATTGCCCA
This sequence comes from Lichenostomus cassidix, assembly GCF_008360975.1. NCBI lineage: Eukaryota > Metazoa > Chordata > Aves > Passeriformes > Meliphagidae > Lichenostomus > Lichenostomus cassidix. The sequence continues at coordinate 2,902,577 of NW_028147597.1, forward strand.
CAGTGTCCCCAGTGTCCCCAGTATGTCCCAGTATCCCCCAGTATCACTCACAGCATCCCCAGTTTGCCCCAGTGTTGGCCAGTATCACGCCCAGTATGTCCTGGTATGTCCCAGGATGTCTCAGTGTATCCTCACAGTCCATCCCAGTCCATCCAAGTCAGCCCAGTTTCCGCCTCAGCATTCCCTGTGTCCCCCAGTATGTCACAGTCCACCCCAACGTCACTCCCAGTATGTCCCAGTGTCCCCCACAGCATTCCCAGTGTCCCCCAGTATCCCCCAGTCCTCCCCACTGTTTCCAAGGAAACTTGAACGTCTCACGGTTGCCATGGCACCCACACCCAGCAGTGGTCAGTGAAGTGACCATGGCAACAGCCCCTTGCAATGCCCAGTGCAGGTTGGGATGAGAATCCACCCTCAGCCTGGCCCAGGGCAGGGCTGCAGTGCCCTTCCCAGCAGCCTGGCTGCACAGCAGCACTTCCAGGGCTCTCTGCATTTCCCTTCCCTCACTCTTGGCTCACTCACACACCTCCCAACAACCACTTGGTGCTTTGAGCTGCAAGGAGTTCAAAGCTTGTCTGTCCTTCAGCAGTTGGTCTAATTCTGCCTTCTGCAGCTCTTAATTTGTGCTTATTGTAGAACTTCTGTTGTGTCCTAAACATTCCTTGCATGTCTCTTCCTTGGGGAAGGGGAACCTCCTTGGTGGCAGCTTGGGCTTGGCACACACTTGAGGAGAGTGTCTGTTTTCAGTGGGGAAACTTAGGAGTTTGAGATTGCTTCAAAAAATAGAATAAGAAAACCCCTCTTTGCTTGAGTGCAGCCAGTGCTGCAAGCAAAGCAGGTCCCAGGTGAGTGAGGAGAGACAGGATTAGGTTGGGCATTGAGGACCAGGGTTGTCCCCACTCAGATGTCAAGGCACAGCTTCTCTGACCAAGCCAGACCTTCTGAGGACAGACCCTGGATCAATGTCAGTCACAGAATGCTGCAATCCCCTCTTCTCTAGAGGGAAAAATAAACCCTTTATACTAGGAATTTGGATTTTTTAGATGCTCCTTGAAATATCTTTCCATAACTATAAAAAAACCAATTTTTTAATGAACTGCACTAGACCAGAGGGAAATCAAGGCAGAGCCATGGTTTGTTAGGAGTCTGGATCAGCCCAAGGCTTTGTGTGCCAAGGCAGAGGCAGGCAGGACGCAGAGCTGTCAGCAAAGGAAGGGCCAGCGAGGTGGGGCAGCCGGGGGATGACGACAGCCTGCAGGGACAGAGGCGCAGGGCATGGACAGCGTAGGACAGCCTGGGCTGGAGAGGGCAGAGGGATGTGCAGGAGCTGCAAGGCCCTGACAGAGCCAACTTGTGCAGCACTTTGGCCATGGCTGCTGTCCCTGGCCCTGAGGCCATGAGGAGGACACAAGTGACCCTTGCAGCCCTGGGGCCTCATTGCCTCCTTGTCCCTGCCCAGCAGCCTGGCAGGGGCTGCCCCATGGTCCTGCCCTTGGCATTGCACATCCCCACATGCCAGTGCCCCGGGAAGAGCCCTGAGCACTGAGGGAGGGACAGGATCTGCCTTGCCAGGGGCTGGGGCTCAGGCCTTGGCCCTTTGCATTCCTGAAACACATCCAGGTTTGCTCAGCATAAGAGACACCTTTGCCTTGTTTGTCCCCAGCTGTCATCACTGCCTCCAGTGTTCTGCTCTAACTGCAACCTGGGGACACTTTCTCAGTCATGTCCCTCAGTGGAACTCATTAACACTACAAGGAACTTCAATGTTTCTATTTATGTTTGACTTCTTGAGAAGTCTTTTTTCACACACTCTGAGGGACTGAGTGTGATGCAAACAGCACCAAAGCCCCAAGAGGGTCATTCCAGTCCCTGTGCTGTTGCTGTGCTGCTGAGCTGGGCTGGGCTCCTGGCACAGAGGAGCTCCTGGCAAGCGGCAGCGCTGCAGAGAGACAGCTCTGCCCAGGAGCAGCTCCTGTGCACAGCCCAGCAGGGCTGGGGCACTGCCAGGCCATCTCAGGGACACCAGCAGGGCACACCCAGAGCTCACAGGTGCTCAGCATTGGCAGGGGCTGCTGGTCTAATTGTGCCTCCTGCCAGCTCTTGATTTGTGTTTATTGTAGAACTTCCTGTTTGTCCAAAACATTCCTTGCAGAGTTCTGCCTGGCTTGGGGAAGGGGAATCTCCTTGGTGGCAGCTTGGGCTTGGCACACACTTGAGGAGAGTGTCTGTTTTCAGTGGGGAAACTTAGAAATTCAGAAGTTTTACATTGCTTCAAAAAAATATTTCTCCATATCTATGATAGGAAACCTTCCTAATGAACTGCACTAGACCAGAGGGAAATCAAGGCAGAGCCATGGTTTGTCAGGACTTGCTTGATCCTAATGAGCCCTGTGGTGCATTTGGTGCTGAGCCCTTGAACCTCAGGGCAAACCTGAGAGGAGATTGCACAAACCTTTCCAGGAGTCAAAGTCAGAAGAAAAACACAAAGTGTCTCCAAGCATTAATGGTTCCCACTGAGGTCCATCACCAACACAGGATCCTCCTGGACTCCTTGGAGGAGAGAATTGGAGGCCATGATTGCACAAAAACCTCTCAGAGACTCAGTGTAGAAAGGAAAATCCAAAGTACCTTAAAAATCCTTGAGTATCTCAAAGCATTAATGAGCTCCACTGAGTGTCATTACTAACAAGGGCTCTCAAGGGACTAATTAAAGCAGATAATTGGAGGCCAGGATTGCACAAAGCTCTCAGAGACTCAGGGTCAAAAAGAAGGACTTTAATAAACCCTGAGTACTTTGAAGCATTAATGAGCCCCACTGAGTGTTGTTTCTGACAGAGAATCTCAAGGGACTCGTTAGAGCAGATAATTGGAGGCCATGATTGCACAAAGCTCTCAGAGACTCCAAGGGAAATGCAAAACCCAAAGTCCTTTGACAAACCTGCAGTCCCTGGGAGCATGAAGGAGCCCCCAGGGCCATTCCTGCCCAAGGCTCCCCAGGGACTCCTTCCAGCAGATCCCTGAGGCCAGCAGTGCAGGGAGGCAAAGGCTCTGTGCAGGCAGCTCGGGTGCTGAGCACAGCCTGGGCTGGGTGGAGGCAGCAGAAAGGCCAAGGGCTGAGCCCCAGCTAGGGGAAGGCAGATCCTGTCCCTCCTGCCTTGCTCAGGGCTCTGCTGGGGCACTGGGATGTGGGGGAGGATGCTGAGGGCAGGACAAGGGGGTGACAGTGCCCAGCCTTGCTGGGGCTGTGCCAGGAGCCCCAGTGCCTCAGGACAAGGTGTCTCCTCACAGCCCTTGGTGACAAAGTTGAGAGAATGAGTTCTAAAATCAAATTGCAATTGGGTAAAATATGTCAGGAAACCTCCTTGACCTGGTCATGCCTTACCTGTGGCTCTACTTCAAAACAATTCAGCCATGGGACATCAGCAGTATCAGCCCCTATGAGCTGCTCTGTGATCAACCCTACCAAGTGCCACATTGCAGGAAACACACACATAAAAGGAGGGGTTGATTTGAATAATTCCCTCATTTCTCTTAGTAAAACCTTGCAGGATTTGCAGCAAGCAGTGGAGATCTCCAGACTGATGGGATTGGACACACAGGGCATGAGTTCCAACCAGGAGATTGGGTCTGCTTGGAAGGCTGGGGAATTGCTCTGCTCCAGTCAAAGGAGAAGGGACCTTTCCAAGTGCTATTGACAACTTTTTGCAACATGCAGCTCAAGATGGCATCTCCTGGGGATTTGAAGAAATCTGGACCAAAATTAACTCATGGTTACCCAACTGGACTTGGTTAAAACATCTGTTTATAAAGGTCACCATAAGAATTGTTGTATGGTTTTAGCTTGCATCAAGATTCAATGTTGTAACTTTTTTAATGTCGTCTGCTATAAATAGAAATAGAGATATTAAGAGATCAGTTCCCATGTGGAACTGAGTGTCAAGAAAAGGGGGGACTTGATAAGGACAGTAGAACAGAACAGCACAACTCTGGAGAAAGAGACAAAGGATGCAACTGAGGCAAACAGAATTCACACAAAACACAAGCAGGTTGCCAGCTCAGCTCTACAAGGCTGACAAAGCAGTAGTTATGCAAAACCATGATATTGCCTTACTCAAAAGTGAGGGTGAAGGAACAGTCGCCTAAAAACTACACTGGATGTTGAAGGCAGACCCCAAAGAACTATACAGAAGGACTTGCAATTTGGGGTGCAATCATGTAAATAATGTGATACATATCCATCAGGTAAGTGGGGATTTCTCATGAATATGTAATCAGTATGTCAGTTAAAATCTCTGTTCACCCAATGCTCATCACTCGGGGCACTCTGTTAGAAAAAATGTCCTCAGAGTGACTGGGGCTACATAAAGAATGGCTGCTTCTGGATACCCACAACTGTGTTAGAAAGATTCTGCTCAGCTGATTTCAGTGTCAGTTCCATGAGGCCTTACAGGGTCACAATGGCCTCTTGGTTCCATGGGGTCCTTCAGTCTCACAGTGGCTCCTTGGTTCTGCAGTGTCACAATGGCCTCTCTCACAAGGCCGTGCAGTGTCAACTGTCACCTTGATTGCACAAGGGCCCAAAGTGTTGCAATGACCCCTTGGTTCCAGGAGGCTCTACAGAATCATAATGGACACTTGGTTCCACAAGACTCTGTGGTGTCATGTTGATCTTCTTGATTCCATGAGGTTCCACAGTCTCACAATGATCTCCTTAGTTCCACGAGGCCCCACAGTGTCACCCTGGCAAAGGACACCAGGAGGGATTCATTCCCCACTCCCTGCAGCTCCCTGGCCCAGCTGCACCAACACCTTCTCCCAAGCCAGCGCTCCTGGGCACAGCCAGGGCTGTGCCACACTGCAGCTCCCTGCAAACCACAGCAGCAGCTTTGAGTCCCAAACCCGAGTCACAGACAGTTTGCCAGTCTTTGTGTCTATATCTGACCAAGAAATGTCCCACTGTGGGCTGCCCCTTTCCTGCAGTCACTGCAATCCTGGGACCATACACGGAGCTCTGAGCGAGAGAAATGGCCAGCGCTGCACCTCTGCTCTGACTCGGGGATGGTGGCAAATGCTCTGTGGGGTGGCTGCAATGATGGGAAAAGGACAATTGGCAGTGCAGAGGGAAACCCATCTGGGCTGCTGGATTGGGGCAAAACATCACTGCCAGGGGAAAGAAGTTGGCTGTGAAAGTCCCTCCTGTGGATGCTCACATAGCCAAGAGTTGGGCACTGAAGAGCATCACAGCAATGGACAGGGGGATGGGGCTGCCAGGATTAAAGTGTCTCAGGTAGGTCTGGAATGGCCACACAAGGCTGAGTTATTTCTGGCTCGATGGGCCCAGGACAGCTCAGGTCATCAGGGAAGAGATGGAACCTCCAAATGGGCTTATGACTGAGGGGTGGATTTACCCCTGGACAGCATCTCCAGGTTATCCATGAGTGTGAAACGTGTGCTGAGATCAAGCAGGGCCAAGCGGGTAAAGCCCCTGTGGTGTGGGGGATGATGGTGGGAATATCGATCTGGGGAGACACATGGTGTTTTTAGTGGGAGTAGTAAATTGGAGAACACCATTCCCAAACCACAATAGCCCTGTCAGAGCCAGCCCTGTCCCTGCACTGCCCCAGCTCTGCTGCCCCACAGCTGCTGCAGCAGGAAGGGCAGAGCCATGGGGAGGGAAATGCACAGGGACTCCTCCTGGGAGGCACCTCGGGAGGTTTCCAGGCCAAGCCAAAGCCCAGTCAGTGGAGAAAGGGACACAAGGATGGGCTGTTTGTGTGCTCTGCCATGGCAGGATGAGATGCAGAGCTGCAGAGACACCCAGACTCTGTGGATCCCTGCAGGAGCTGATGTCACACAGCAGCTCCCAGGCCTCTGCTGCTTGCTGGTGGCTCTGGTTTGATGTTCCCTGGTGGTTACACCCAGCCCCACACACCCCAGTGCTGTGTGCACACACACCAGTCTCACCAGGGCCTGGGCCCCAAAGGACACAAGACCTGATGGTTTGTGGTTCCCACTGCAGTATGTGGCACTTGGAGCTCCCTCTGTACCCAGAGCAGAGAGAGCTCCCTTGTACCAGAAAGTTCTTGGCAATGGAGGGATTGAGAAAACAGGACAGGCTGTGTGGATCAGTTGCAGTGCATGGCCAGGGATGGGCACTGACCATCACCTGTTTACACATGACCAGCTCTTTCATCTGCTTTTTCTGTTTTTTCTCATGTTTATTCTTTCACAACCCACCATGGTGCCACCCTCTCCCTTCCTGTGCTCCTTTCCTAGACATCCCATGGAGAATCTCACTCATTCCCCAAATTCTCATTCTGGATGCCCATCTTGAGTCCCAAACCCCAAGGAAGAAACCCCCATGCTGATCTGGGAGGTCAATATGGGATGTCTCTGCCATTGTCCCACTTGGTGAGTCTTTCTCATAGAGACGTTGGATCTTGCTTTCAGTTTCTTTACTGTTTGGGTTTTGAATGGTTCCTCCATAAATCTGCCAATTCATGTCCTAGGAATGGAAATTCTTTCCTTTTTATGGTAGTCTTGGACATTAGGCCAGATGACAATGCTGACATGATGTGTAGATATTTGCAGCCTTGTGGAGAAGGATTTGGGGATATAAGAATCACAGAATTGCAAAATGCTTTGGGCAAGAAGACACCTAAAAGTACCTCCAGTCCAACTCCCTTTCCATTAGCCTGGAGTAACTTCACTCAGTCAGGTTGCACAAAGCTCCTGACCTTGGACACTTCCAGGGATGAGGTTTCCACTCACTGAGCAACCTGTGCCAGAGTCCTGTCAGCCTTATAACAAACTATTTCTTCCTTATATCCTATCTAAATCTGCCCTTGTTTAGTATAAATACATAGTGCCTTGTTCTGCTAATACAACCCCTGGAAAAAGTGTCTCTCGATCTTACCTGGACTAAGAGCACAACATTTTCATGGCCAAACCACGGAGACTTCAGAGAAATGTCCCAAGAAGGGGTTTGGAGGCCTCAAGTAAAAGACCAATACACAAAGAATGAGTCTCAGGGCTCAGTGGTTTGAGACTGAGGACAGGAAAGAACTGAGACAGCTTGAAGGGTGGATTCAGAGATGGTGGAGATTTTCTCCATAGCAGGAAACAGCCTGAGAAAGAAATAATGGCACCAAGTGCAGCTGGGGAGGCCCAGACTAGACATGAGGAAAAGAAATTTCTCTCCCAGGGCAGTGCTGTGGTGCAACACATCCCCCAGAAGGAGTCTGGGTCAGCCCAAGGCTCTGTGTGCCAAGGCAGAGGCAGGCAGGACGCAGAGCTGTCAGCAAAGGAAGGGCCAGCGAGGTGGGGCAGCCGGGGGATGACGACAGCCTGCAGGGACAGAGGCACAGGGCATGGACAGCGTAGGACAGCCTGGGCTGGAGAGGGCAGAGGGATGTGCAGGAGCTGCAAGGCCCTGACAGAGGCAACTTGTGCAGCACTTTGGCCATGGCTGCTGTCCCTGGCCCTGAGGCCATGAGGAGGACACAAGTGACCCTTGCAGCCCTGGGGCCTCATTGCCTCCTTGTCCCTGCCCAGCAGCCTGGCAGGGGCTGCCCCATGGTCCTGCCCTTGGCATTGCACATCCCCACATGCCAGTGCCCCGGGAAGAGCCCTGAGCACTGAGGGACGGACAGGATCTGCCTTGCCAGGGGCTGGGGCTCAGGCCTTGGCCCTTTGCATTCCGGAAACACATCCAGCTTTGCTCAGCATCAGAGACACCTTTGCCTTGTTTGTCCCCAGCTGTCATCACTGCCTGCAGTGTTCTGCTCTGAGTGGAACCTGGGGACACATTCTGAGTTGTGTCCCTCAGAGAGACACATTGAAACTTTGAGATACTTGCAAGTTTGAATCTGACTTTGAGTTCTTGAGAAGTTTTTTGAACACTCTCTCAGGGACTGAGGCTCATGTAAACAGAAAAGCCCTGGGAGGCTCATTAGTTGTGCTGTTGTGCTGTTGCTGTGCTGCTGAGCTGGGCTGGGCTCCTGGCACAGAGGGAACTCCTGGCAACCAAGGAGAGCTTCAAAAAGACATTTCTCCTGAGGAGCAGTTTCTCTCCCAGCCCAGCAGGGCTGAGGGTGCTGCCTGCAGGTACCTGAGAGGAGTGAAGCAGACAGAGGCTTGAAGAACTGGAAGGACAATTCTGAGCTTATTCATGGAGAAATCTTCACAACGTCTGACACAGTAAGTCTCTGGCTGCAGGGATCTCCTAAAGCTGACACATGACAGCACTGATATGACTGTAAGGATGGCTCTGCTGGTGTTTCTGGTTTGGGGAGGATGTGCTGCAGAGCGGGGCTGCCCTGGGCACCGTCAGAGGGACAGGGCAGGACAGCTGCTGCTGCCAGGGATGGCTGCAGGCTGGGAAGGTGGGGGTGCAGCCAGGGGTGCCCAGGGCTGTCCTGCAGAGCAGCTCCTGCAGCCCTGAGGGCTCTTTGCCAGGGCAGGGGATCTGCCA
>NW_028147597.1:2911549-2931108 GCF_008360975.1 Lichenostomus cassidix
CCCAAGGCTTTGTGTGCCAAGGCAGAGGCAGGCAGGACGCAGAGCTGTCAGCAAAGGAAGGGCCAGCAAGGTGGGGCAGCCGGGGGATGACGACAGCCTGCAGGGACAGAGGCGCAGGGCATGGACAGCGTAGGACAGCCTGGGCTGGAGAGGGCAGAGGGATGTGCAGGAGCTGCAAGGCCCTGACAGAGCCAACTTGTGCAGCACTTTGGCCATGGCTGCTGTCCCTGGCCCTGAGGCCATGAGGAGGACACAAGTGACCCTTGCAGCCCTGGGGCCTCATTGCCTCCTTGTCCCTGCCCAGCAGCCTGGCAGGGGCTGCCCCATGGTCCTGCCCTTGGCATTGCACATCCCCACATGCCAGTGCCCCGGGAAGAGCCCTGAGCACTGAGGGAGGGACAGGATCTGCCTTGCCAGGGGCTGGGGCTCAGGCCTTGGCCCTTTGCATTCCTGAAACACATCCAGGTTTGCTCAGCATCAGAGACACCTTTGCCTTGTTTGTCCCCAGCTGTCATCACTGCCTCCCGTGTTCTGCTCTAGCTGGAACCTGGGGATACTTTCTTAGTTGTGTCCCGTGGTGGAACACATTGAAATTTTGAAATACTTGGAAGTTTGAATCTGACTTAGAGTTCTAGAGAAGTTTTTTGAACACTCTCTCAGGGACTGAGTCTGATGTAAACAACACCAAATCCCTGAGAGGCTCATTAAAGTCCTTGTGCTGTTGCTGTGCTGCTGAGCTGGGCTGGGCTCCTGGCACAGAGGGAACTCCTGGCAACCAAGAAGAGCTTCAAAAAGACATTTCTCCTGAGGAGCAGTTTCTCTCCCAGCCCAGCAGGGCTGAGGGTGCTGCCTGCAGGTACCTGAGAGGAGTGAAGCAGACAGAGGATTAAAGCAACAAGAAGGAAAATTCTGAGCTTATTCAGGGAGAAATCCTCACAGCTTCTGACACAGTAAGTCTCTGGCTGCAGGGATCTCCTAAAGCTGACACATGACAGCACTGATATGACTGTAAGGATGGCTCTGCTGGTGTTTCTGGTTTGGGGGAGGATGTGCTGCAGAGCAGGGCTGCCCTGGGCACCGTCAGAGGGACAGGGCAGGACAGCTCCTGCTGCCAGGGATGGCTGCAGGCTGGGAAGGTGGGGGTGCAGCCAGGGGTGCCCAGGGCTGTCCTGCAGAGCAGCTCCTGCAGCCCTGAGGGCTCTTTGCCAGGGCAGGGGATCTGCCAGCTGCCCTGAGCAGCAGAGCTCTTGTGTCCCCTGGCAGCCAGCACAGCCCTCAGCCCGGGGGCTCGGGGCCCTCAGTCCCCTCCTGGGCCGGCAGAGCAGCACCAGAGATGAAGGGCATCTCTCCTGCCATTGCCCATTCCCTGCTGACCAGGACCTGAGGGCGACTGTCCTGCACTGCTGCTGCCTGCAAGGGGCTGTGCAGGGCTGGGCAGGGAAAGGCTTTTCCTCAGGGCTCGGCTGTCTCTCTCCTTGCCTTGCTCAGCTGCTCCTGGCATTGCTGACAGGCTCTCTGGCAATGGCAGTTGCAGCTGCAGGGTCAGGCGCAGCCCTTGGGGCTCCTCCTGTGCAGGGTGAGCACAGCAATGAGGTGTCCCAGCTCCCTCTGCCCTGGGCAGCTCTGGGCAGGGCAGGCTGGCAGGCTGGCAATGAAATGATTCTCCTCAAGCAGTTCCATGGCCAGGACCCTTGGTGTGTCCTCGGGGTGTCCATCCAAGCTGTGAGCTGCCTTCCAGGGGACACTGGGGGACAGAAGTGTCCTTGGTCAGCAGTGGGGCTGAGACTCTGAGAAAGGCTGAGCCATTTTGGCTCTGCTGTGAGTCCCTCTGCTCTCAGCTGTGTCAGGCTGATTTTCAGGGGAGCACAGTGACTGCCCTTGATCTCAGAAAGGGCAGCTGGGAACAGATGGAGCAACAAAGCAGCCCCCCTCACCCTTCACTGAGTTACAGCCAATCCTCTTGCCTTGCACAGTTCTCTCTGTTCTCCCTGAGCACAGCAGGAAATCCTCTCAAACTGCCTTGGGCTGTCACTGTTCCTTAGCCCTGGGACAGGAGATGCTGCCAAGCTCCTCTGCCTTAGGGGCAGTTTGGTCTGACAAAGTCCAACCCAGGACTGGTCCCTGTCTCCCATTGCCATGACCCCACTGTTACAGAGCAGAGCTGACTCCTTGGTGTCCATGGGCAGAGCCACTGCTTGTCACAGCAACAGGGCCAGATCCCAGCAGAGCTGCAGGCATGGGGCTGGAGGAAGAGCTCTGAGAAAAGGGAAATTGGGTGACACAGAGTGGGAGGGGCAGGGCTGGGAGAAAGGGCTGGACATTGCTCAGGAAAGCCTCTCATGACTTGTTACTGTCTTCTCCCTGAACAGGTCTCCATTGCCAGAGGATCAAAATGTCCAACAGCAGCTCCATCAGCCACTTCCTCCTCCTGCCATTCGCAGACACACGACAGCTGCAGCTCCTGCACTTCTGCCTCTTCCTGGGCATCTCCCTGGCTGCCCTCCTGGCCAACAGCCTCATCATCAGCGCCATAGCCTGGAACCACCGCCTGCACACCCCCATGTTCTTCTTCCTGCTCAACCTGGCCCTGGCTGACCTGGGCTCCATCAGCACCACTGTCCCCAAAGCCATGCACAATTCCCTCTGGGACACCAGGGACATCTCCGACTCAGGATGTGCTGCACAGCTCTTTTTCTTTCTCTTCCTTATATCAGCAGAGTATTTCCTTCTCACCATCATGAGCTACGACCGCTATGTGTCCATCTGCAAACCCCTGCACTATGGGACCCTCCTGGGCAGCAGAGCTTGTGCCCACATGGCAGCAGCTGCCTGGGCCTGTGCCTTTCTCTATGCTCTGCTGCACACAGCCAATACATTTTCCCTGCCCCTGTGCCATGGCAATGCCCTGGGCCAGTTCTTCTGTGAAATCCCACACATCCTCAAGCTCTCCTGCTCCAAATCCTACCTCAGGGAAATTGGGCTGCTTGCTGTTAGTGTCTGTTTAGGGCTTGGCTTTTTTGTTTTCATAGTTTTCTCCTATGTGCAGATCTTCAGGGCTGTGCTGAGGATCCCCTCTGAGCAGGGACGGCACAAAGCCTTTTCCACATGCCTCCCTCACCTGGCTGTGGTCTCTCTGTTCATCAGCACTAGCATTTTTGCCAGCCTGAAGCCTCCCTCCATCTCCTCCCCATCCTTGGATCTGGCAGTTTCAGTTCTGTACTCAGTGGTGCCTCCAGTACTGAACCCTCTCATCTACAGCCTGAGGAACCAGGAGCTCAAAGATGCCCTGAGGAAACTGATGATTGTATCTTTTCAGAAGCACTAAACTCTCTTTTCTGCTTCAGAGTGTTCAGGATGAAACTCTTTACAATCCCAGCCTTTTTTTTTTCCTATTTCTCCTTTTCACTGGTACTTTTTCTTGCAATTTTTCTAATGTTGTAATGTTTTTTATAAAATACTATATTATTACTCCTTGCATTTTTACATGAACATCTGCCTTTCATTTGAAACACAAAAACTTTTAAGAGGCTAGTTCCCCATGTATTTAAATAAAAACAACTGACTGCCCTTACTTGTGTGTCAAAGATGCTTCCTGAGCCCTCCTCAGTCTCTCCAGGGGCTGTGCCTGTGAGAAGAGGTGGAGGGAAGAGACTCCCAGCACAGCAGCACAGCCAGGGACAATGGCCCTGGCTCTTCCCACATCTGCTCTCCCCAGCTCCACACTCCCCAGCCCTTCTGTGTGTGTAAGGGCTGAGTGCTCTGGCAGCTTGGTGACAGCCCTGCTGTGTGTCTGTGCTGTGAGCACAGGCAGGGACAGGCCATGGGCACTGCAGGGACACAGCTGGGCTCCACCACAGCAGTTCCAGCAGCAAAGGGCATCTCCTGAGGGCACTGCAGGAAGGCTGTACTCTCTCTCCAAAGTCACTGTCAGGAACTTGCCCAAGGAATAGACTCTAAAGCGGCTCCTTGTGTTCCTTGTTCTCCCAGGGCTCAGTGGGATGAGATCAGGGTGCCAGTGTGGCCTTCAGGGGACTCAAGTCTGGTTCGGGTTTTGCTTGTTGGTGGCCAGTGCCCATCAGATGGTGAATGGTCTGTGATGAACCTTCCTGGGGCTCTCCAGCTTGTGCCAGGGCTGATGGCAGGGGAATGGTTGTCTGAAGGGCCTTGGGAGCTGCCAGGAGAACACAGGGGAGCTGCAGGGACAGTGTGTGCCAGGGATCAGCAGTGCCTGGAGCTCACTGGGCACAGGCCTGTCCAGGCTGGGGTCACCCAGAGATAAAGGACTGAATGTCTGCTGTGACCCATGAGAGCTCTGCAGCCCCAGGGGACACAGCAGGGACAGGGAAAGGAGTCTGGGCAGTGACTCCTCTGACCCTCAGGGAACTTCCCCAGGAGGATGCAGGGCAGCCCCAAGCCCCTCTGGCAGGCCTGGAACAAGGCAGGCACCTCTGAGCAGCCTCCATGGCCCCAGCAGAGCTCGTGTGGGAGGGGTGAGTGCAGGGAGCACCATCAGCTGCCTGTGTGTCCAGCTGGAGCAGCAGAGCCCAGCAGAGGCAGCCCATGGCCCCGGGCAGCACAGCCCCCCATGCTCTGTAGAGCAGCACGCCCAGCTCTGTGGGGCTGTGGGGAGCAGGGCAGGGGCTGCAGCAATGGCTGCTCAGGCCAGCACAGCCGTGATCCCCTGGGAAAGGCTCTGTGGGCAGCTGGGATGTGCCAGGAGAAGAGCAGGAGCCCGTGGGTGTGCACAGGAGCCCTGGCAAGAGGCTGGCCTGGCCCTGGGGCTGCAGGAGCTGCCCGAGCTGAGCATCTCCTGAGCATTCCAGAGCCAGAGTTGCTGTCCCTGATCTCCAGTGCCTCCAGTTCCTGCTGCAGGGCCAGACAGGGCTGGGCTGCTCTGCAGGTCTTGGGCAGGAGCAGGGAGAGGCTGGACTGGGCAGTGCCAGAGAGAGGAAGACAATGCACCCTTGGTTGTACAAGTGCTTGCAGTGTCAGAATGGTCTCCAAGGTTCCGTGAGGCCCTGCAGTGTCACTATGACCCCTTGGTTGCACCAGGCCTCACAGTGTCATTTTGGTTTCCATGGTTCCATGAGGCCATGACGTATCACAGTGTTCCCTTGGTTCCACAAGGCCCCATAGTGTCACAGTGGCCACTTAGCTCCAATAGGCCCCATAGTGTCACATTGACCCCTTGGCTCCCTGGGGGCCCACAGTGTCACTATGGTCCATTAGGTTTTACAAGGCTCTGCAGAGTGACAGTGGCCCCTTGGTACAAAGGGGTCCTGCAATCACTGAATGATCTCCTTGGTTCTGCAGTATCACAATGGCCTTTTGTTTTGCTAGGGTCCCACAAGATCACAATTGCCTATTGGTTCCATGTGGCCCTGAAGTGTCACAATGGCCTCTTGGTTCCATGTGGCTCCTCTTGTGGCTCCTCTTGTAGACTGAAATATTATTGTTTATGGCTTAAACATCTCCATGAAGGACTTTTGCCTATTATAGCAAAACTGTAAAAAAGCTGCAGAGAAATCCATCAAAACTCTGAACTGGGCCCTGAACTACACTACTCACTGCCCATTGGGGAAGACAAGACAAAGTAACAACTCAGGGCTGGAGGAGAAGAAGTACATTCACAGAGGGATCAAGCTTAGCACCTTTGGGGTGGAGACCATAGCCCCAAGGCTATCAGGTGCCAGGCTCGAGCAGACCCTCATACCAAAGGGTGGGGGAAGAGAGGTTGTGGGTTCCTAGTGGAAAAGCCTCTGGTCAGAGGCAGTGAACTCCTGTCCTGTGCTGTGCAGAAAAGCCCAGCTGTGGAGCCCCTTCACCCTGGGAAAAGCTCATCCACTTGAAGGACAGAAGAGGGGCTGTCATGGCCCATCAAAGGCCCTCCCAAAGGGGACCCCCGACCCTGCACCAGAGATGATGCAACAGATCCGCAGTATTGCATGGGAGAGTGTCAAACCTAGCCCCCTCAGGAGACACATGGGCGTTCCCACCTGGCCCAAACGTATATTAACCCACTGGATTCTATACTTTTCAGCAGTGGTGGCAGCGGGGCATCCTCACCATCAAGAAGACCAGATGGAGGGAAGCCATGAGGTGTCTCTGGGGCCTTTGGCTGGGTGACATGTTTCTACTTAACCCCTGTCACTCTCTCCCTGTTCCCCCACTCCCCCGGCACACTTCTTTTTCTATTTCTTTCTTTCTCTTTCCATCTCCTTGCCTCTTTTACTATTAAATAAAATATATCAATTTTTTGGGACCAACATCTAATCTCATTTGGTTTTAATCATGTGGTTTGGGTATATTTTGAACCTTTCAGGGTTTGATCCGTTTTATTCAGATTTAGCTTGCTTTGCTCCTCTGTGTTTAAACCATTTTGTGACACCTGATATCCATCAGCAGAGCCTGGCACCCAGGAGGACAGCATGGCATCCTTGAAGACAGCCTGGCATCCATCAGGACAGTGTGGCACCCATGAGGACAGTGTGACACCCACTGGGACGGCCTGAAGCCCATGGAGACAGCCAGGCACCCCTGGGGACAGCCTGACATCCCTGGGGACACCCCACCAGCCACCTCTGCCTCCCATTCCCAGTGGCTCCAGGGTGCTGGCAGTGGCTGTGGCAGGGGTCCCACGGTGTAGGGACATGGGTGAGGGTGATCTCACCCCGGCAGTGTCCCCACAGAAGTGCCAGCACTTGTGTGACGTCCCTGATGTTGCTGACATCAGCACAGAGCAAATAGCGAGCCGGGAGAGCAGCCCAGAGGAGAACCAGCTCCTCACCCTCCCCAGGGTGGACAGCCAGGTGCTGGTGAGCTGGGAGGGTTTGGGAACCCCTGGGGACTCGAGGGGACATGGGGCTGTCCCCTCGCCTGGCACAGGACAGGGAGTTCCCCACACTGTGGGAGGCTCGTTCCTTCGTGGCTCTCCTCGATGGCCACTCCCGGCTGAGGGAGGATGCCCAGTGCTCCTTCTGCAGGGAGGTGACCTCTCCCGGCTCCTGGGGGACGTGGCAAACCAGTGCCACGGGGACATCGGGGGGTGCCGGGACCCCTGAGCAGCCCCGAGCCGGAGGTGACAGGGAAGGGAGGTGACAGAATCACCCCGGGAGGGGTAGGTCCCCATCCCACCCCCTGGGCACCACGGGACCTGCAGGGCTTGGGGACACCGTGGTGAGGGGTGGGCAAAGGGGGTGACCATTGTGTCCCTGAGGGTGACCAGGGCCATCCCTGCCCTTGGCAGCGCTGAGTTCACTGTGACTGAGCTAGAGATGGCTGGGGGTGCCCTGGGGATGTCCCTGCTGTGCCACAGCCCCCAGGCCTTGGACAGTTCCCCGCTGAGTGTCTGTGGCCAGGTGAGACCCCCATGGCACCCCCGGGGGTTTGGGGTGGAAAGGACCTCACAGGGCCCTGTCCCCATTAAGGAAACACAGCCCTGGCACCCATGGGGACAGTGCCAAGGGGACAGTGCCATGGGGACAGGCACAGCCCCGGGGCTGCTGTGGGCACCCGTAGGGCAGGAGGGGTTTGGGGTCTCCCGGGGGGTCCCTGCCCTGCTGAGCCCTGTGGTCACTCCACAGTTACACTCCAGCCAGGATTCCAAGCAGTGCCAGATCTGCCAGGACAAGGACAGACACTTGTGGCTGTCAGGGGTGGCATGGAGGTTCTGCAGCCTGTGGGAGCTGCTGAGCACCTCTGGGCACTGGGGGCTGCAGACAGAGGGGGCCAAATATGCCTGAAGGCCACCTGTCCATCCTGTCCCAAAGGTGACACTGGGGGACATTCCAGAGAGGGGCTGTGAGGTCACAGACCAGCTGTGATGTCCCAGAGAGGCTGTGTGATGTCCCAGAGGGGGCTGTGTCATAGCAGCACCACTGTGGCTGTGTCATAGAGCCACAGAGCAGCTGTGATGTCAGAAAGGGACTGTGTGACATCACAAAATGGGTCATGGGAGGTCACAGAGAGGATCATGACATCACAGAGTGTGTTATCTGAGGTTGTCGAGCATCTACAACACCATAGAGGTGACTGTGACATCCCAGGGAAGACTGTGACATTGAGGTGGCTGTGTGGCATCACAGGATGGCTTTGTGACATCACAGAGCCACCGTGTGTGACATCACAGGGGGCTGTGCAGGGTCACTGGGGAGGTCACTTCACCCCAACCCCCTCTCACAGTCCCTCCCCAGAGAAGTCCCCCATGCTGCCCTGCACAGTGGTGTCCCCTGTCCCCCCGGGTCCCTTTTTCCCCAGTGCTGCAGCCTTTCCCAGAGGATGTTCCACAAATAAACCCCCAGAGCCAAACACGGGGACAAGGGGGCTGTGTGACCAGGAAGGACATCAAGGAAGTGGACTCTCCAGGTCACTGTGGCCTGCTTTGTGCTCCCCAGGGAAGGAAAGATGACTGGCAGCTGCAGCAGGGTCAGTGAAGAGCCTCCAAGGTGGGACTTGAGCCCTTTGGCTGTGAGGAGAGGCTGAGGGAGCTGGGCTTGTCCAGCCCAGAGAAGGGAAGGCTGAGGAGCTCCTCATCCCAGCCTGGCAGTGCCAGCGAGGAGGTGATGGAGAACACAGAGCCAGGCTCTTCACCAGGGTGCCTGGTGGGAGACACAAGACAATGGGTGGGAGGGGAAAGAGGAGAGGTTCAGCCAGGAAGGAGGAGACAGAATGAGTCAGGCTGGTTTCAGCATTTCCTCAACACAAAAGGCAGCCTGACCTCCCTTCTCCATCCACCACTGATAGCTTCGCAGATACGGCATTGTCTGAGGTCTTTTAACCCCAGTCCAGGAAGGGGTTAAAAGATACAAGAGGTTAAAAGATCGTGATACAACATCTTAAAGGTGTTTATATCTATCATAGAATCATCTTGGTGTAAAATTGATTTTCTACAGAAATTCCTTGTAGATGGTGGACTCATCGGATGCTACTGGGACATCGCACAGAGCTGAGGGAAGAGCTGTGATGGTTATTAAATTGTATCCTGTTCAACGTTTGTCCATTGGCCATGAAGAAAAACTTTCTGTGCCTCTGAGTCTCACCAGTTCCTGACCCCAAAGGACACAAACCTGATCAGCTGTGGTTCCCACTCCAGTGGTTGCACTTGCACCTCCCTCCATCCCCAGAGCAGAGCTCCCTTGTCCCACAAAGTCCCTGGCAATGGAGGGATGAAGCAAACAGGACAGGCTGTGGGGATCAGGGCCAGGGAACAGCCAGGGATTTGGTGTGGTTGTGACCCCAGAGCAGGACACTGCCCTTGGCCTTGCTGAACCTCATCCAATTGTCCTGGGCCCATGGCTGCAGCCTGTCCAGATCCCTCTGCAGAGCTTCCTGCCCTCCAGCACAGCCACACTCCCACCCAGCTTGGGATCACCTGGGGACTGACTGAGGGTGCCCTCGGTGCCCTCATCCAGATCAGCAATAAAGAGATTTAACTGAAGTGGCCCCAATCCTGAGCCCTGGGGACACCCCTGGCTGTGACTCCATTGCCCAGCACTCCTTGGGCTGGACTTCTGTCTTTTATGGAGCTCTGCATTCCCTTGCTACTGTTTGCTGACAATAAATGAACATCCCTCTGTGTCTCAGGCAGCTCCTTCTCCAAGGAAAGCAGCTGGGAGTTTGTGCCAAGGAGCTGAAAGCTGCAGGTGCAGCCTGGAGTGGAGGAAGCTGAGATTTGCACAAGGCTGCTCTGAGTCCCAGGGGTTGGATGAGGGAAATGGTGGGGAGGGGGTTAGGGACAGAGTCTGATAGATTGTCAGGCATGAAGGGTCTTGAATTTCATATCTATTCAGACTGATTAGGAGATGCTGGGGATCAATATCAGATGGAGATTACTGATATCAACCTATAAACAGGGAAAGAAAACTGAACTGGACAAAACAATTCTCTCTGCATTTTTAAAAATCCAATATACTGACATCAAAAGACTTCTGAAATCTCTATAATTAACCACAAAACAATTGAAAACCTAAATTATTCCCAGGGGCTTGTCTCGTTAGGGTGTTTTGAAATGTTAATGAGCCTTTGGCACTGAATTCCTGAAGTGAAGAGCTGAAGGCTGAACAAGCCTCTGGAGAAAGAAAAGTTAACAGCAATGTCCAAGTTGCTGAGGATGTCAGCAGCCCTCACTGAGGCCATCCCTGCCAAGAGACCGTGGGGCAATGAGCAGCCAAGGAGAGCATCCCTGGGGCTGGGGAAGCAGAACTCAGAGGCACCAGTGGCTCCAGGTGGGGAATGGACTCTGCAATGTGGCTGTGAAAGCCCTGCCTGGGCTTGGCCAAGCAGGACAGCCAAGGCCTGACCCCATGCCCTGGCAATGGGGATCGGTGGCCTCACAGGATGCTCGTGGCTCTCCTGGAGCAGTGGGATGTGGGGTGTGGGATGGTGAGGGCAGGAGAGCAGCAGGAGCCCTGCAAAGCTCTGTGGGCTGGGGGAGGAGGCCACAAGCCCTGGGGCTACAAGGAACTGGTGTCTTCTCATGGGCCTCAGTGGCAGGGACAGCAGCCACAGCCAGGGGACACAAATGTCATTGCTGCTGGCAGGGGGTGGTCCCAGCCCCCCCAAGGCCTTTGGTCACCCCACTGCAGCTCTCCTCCCCTGGCCTAGGCCTGTGCTGCTTCCCTTGCAGACTTTACCCACTGCCCCATTTCCCCACCTCCCTCTGACCCTGGGAGCTCCCAAAGCTTTCCTCATGTCCCTCTGTCCTCCCTTGCTGTTGCTTCAAACAAAAAGCTGTGTTTGGCTGAGGAATGGCCAATTCATGTGGGATTCCCAACTCCTGCCTTCTTCTCACACCCTGCTAAAGCTCCTGTGGCACCCAAGCTGTCCCAGGCACAGCCTTGCTGGAATCTGCTCCTTCTCTCCATCTCCCAGCACTGAAATCCATGTCCCATCTGCAGCCCTGCAGAGCAGCCCAGCCCTGTCTGGCCCTGCAGCAGGAGCTGGAGGCACTGGAGGTCAGGGACAGCAACTCTGGATCTGGAATGCTCAGGAGATGCTCAGGAGATGCTCAGCTCGGGCAGCTCCTGCAGCCCCAGGGCCAGCCCTGCTGCCCAGGACAGCAGCAGAGAGTTGGCCCCAGGGCTCCTCAGGCAGCTCCTGGTGCCCCAGGGACACAATCACAGAACCACAGCATTAACCAGGATGGAAAAGACCTTTGAGACCATCAAGTCCAACCTGTGACCTAACACCACCTTGTCACCAGATTGTGGCTATAAGTGCCACATGCAGTCTTTCCTTAAACAGCTCCAGGGACAGTGAGTCCACCACCTCCCTTTCCAACTGGGTGTTGGTATTGGGCAGCCCTTTCCAATACCCAATGACCCTTTCTGTGAAGAACTTCTTCCTAATATCCATCCTAGATTTCATATAGCACAGCTTAAGACATTTGCTTTCAACCTCTCCCATGTTCCCTGGGAACAGAGCCCAATCTCCACCTGGCTGCACCCTCCTCCATGAGGCCTTAGAGTGTCACAGTGGTCTCTATGATTCCATGAGGCTCTGTAGTGTCACAATGGCCCCTTGGTTCCTTGGGCCCCAAAGTGTCACAATGGCACCTTGGATCCAGGAGGTCTTGCAGGGCAGTAATTGTCTCCTTGGTTCTGTAGTGTCACAATGGACTTCTTGGTTCCATGGAGCACCACAGTGTCACAATGGGTCCTTGGTTCCGTTTTATCCCACAGTGTCACAATGGCCTCTTGCTTCCCTGGGGCCCTGCAGTGTCACAATCATCACAGAATCAACCAGGTTGGAGAAGACCTTGGAGATCATCAAGTCCAACCTTTGACCCAACACCACCTTGTCACCCAGACCATGGCAGCAAGTGCCACATGCAGTCTTTCCTTAAACACCTCCAGGGACAGTGACTCCACCACCTCCCTGGGCAGTCCATTGCAATGCCCAATCACTCTTTCTGTGAAGAATTCTTGCCTAATGTCCAGCCTAAATCTTTCCAGGTGCAGCTAAAATCTGTGTCCTCTTGTCTGTCCTCTGACTGTTGCCCAGGAGAAGAGCCCAACCCCCACCTGGCTGCAGCCTCCTGTCAGGGAGTTGTAGAGAGTGATGAGGTCTGCCCTGAGCCTCCTCTTCTCCAGGATAAACAACTCCAGCTCCAAACTCAGCCACTCCTCACAGCACTTGTGTTCCAGACCCTTCCCCAGCCTTGTCGCCCTTCTCTGGACATGCTCCAGCCCCTCAATGTCCTTCCTAAACTGGGGGCCCAGAACTGGACACAGCACTCGAGGTGAGGCCTCACCAGTGCCGAGTACAGGGGAAGAATCACTGCCCTGCTCCTGCTGGCCACACCATTCCTGATCCAGGCCAGGTGCCATTGGCCTCCTTGGCCACCTGGGCACACTGCTGGCTCATGTCCAGCCTGCTGTCCATCAGTGCTCCCAGGTCCCTTTCTGCCTGGCCACTGTCCAGCCACTCTGACCCCAGCCTGTAGCACTGCAGCGGTTGTTGAGGCCAAAGTGCAGGACCTGGCACTTGGTCTTGTTAAACCTGACATTGTTGGATTTGGCCCCTGGATCCAGCCTGTCCAGGTCCCTCTGCAGAGCCGTCCTGCCCTCCAGCAGATCCACACTCACACCCAACTGAGTGTCATCTGCAAATCTGCTGATGCTGGACTCAATCCCTTCATCCAGATCACCACTGAAGATACTGAAATCCACTCCGGCTGGTCTGATCCCTCAGCCATCCTGTAGGTGCTCTGTGATGGCACTCAAGGTGATCTGTTCCATTACCTTGCCAGGCACTTAGGTCAGGCTGACAGGCCTGGAG
Organism: Lichenostomus cassidix; assembly: GCF_008360975.1. Classification (NCBI taxonomy): domain Eukaryota; kingdom Metazoa; phylum Chordata; class Aves; order Passeriformes; family Meliphagidae; genus Lichenostomus; species Lichenostomus cassidix. The sequence continues at coordinate 2,924,327 of NW_028147597.1, forward strand.
TTCCCCAGATCCTCCTTCCAGCCCTTCTTGTGGATGAGGTCACATTGGCACCTCCAGTCCTCTGGGAGCTCCCTGGTGAGGCAGGACTGATGATAAATGATGGAGAGCAGCTTGGTGAGCTCATCCTCCAGCTCCCTCATCCCCCTAGGATGGATCCCATCTGGTCCCACAGACCTGTGAGCATCTAAGTGGCTCAGCAGGTCCCCAGCTGCTTCCTCCTGGATTTCAGGAGGTCCATTCTCCTCCTTGTCCCCATCTCCCAGCTCAGGGGACCAACTGTCGTGAGAATGACCTATCTTATCGGTGAAAACTGAGGCAAAGAAAGTGTTAAATACCTCAGCCTTTTCCTAATCTTTGGTAACTCTATCCCGCCCAATAATGAGTGAAATTTGTCCTTTCCCCTCTTGCCATTGATGTATTTGTAAAAGCATTTCTATTATCCTGTACAGAAGTGGCCAGGTTAAGTCCTAATTCAGCTTTCACCTCTCTAATTTTCTTTCTGTGTGACCTAACAACATCCTTAAGCATTTCCAGAGCAGTCTGAAACCTCTTTTTTCCCTTAGTTCCTGCAAAAGCTCAGCCAGGCCAGTCGTGTTCCTTGCTGGCTCATCTTTTGGCACACTGGGACAGGCTGCTCCTGCGCCTTCAGGATTTCTTTCTTGGAATTATGTCCATCCTTCCAGGACCACTTTGTTTTTAAGGGCTGTTTCCTTTAAAAGAAATCAGTATCTGATTCAGTTCTCCTCAAAGCAGCATCCTGAATAGGCCAAGGTCTGCCCTGTGGAAGTCCAGTGGAGCAGTTTTGTTGATGCCTCCTCTTTCACAGAATATTAAAAATCTCAATTATTTCATTGTCCCTGTGCCCCAGGCAGCCTCTGACCACCACATCTCCCCCCAGCCCTTCTCTGTTTGTGAACAGCAGGAGACAGAGTTTGCCTTGGGAGTGGGAAGAGAAGTAAACCTCCCCCAAGTACAGCATGGAAGGTTCAGACTGGAGGTGAGCAAAAAGAAAAGTCACTCCAAGGGGAGAATTTTGGTACACAAGGTCTCCCAGCGTGAGACCTCCAGAGGCAGGAGGCCCCAGTGCCTCAGGACAAGGTGTCTCCTCTCAGCCCTTGGTCCCAAAGTAGAGGGAATCAATTCTACAATCAAATTGAAATTGGGTAAAATATGTCAGGAAACCTCCTTCACCTGGTCAAGCCTTACCTGTGGCTCTACTTCAAAGCAGATTTCAGCTGTGGGACATCAGCAAAATCAGCCCCTATGAGCTGCTCTATGGTCAACCCTACCAAGTGCCACATTGCAGGAAATACACACATGTAAATGGAGGGGTTGATTTGAATAATTCCCTCATTTCTCTTAGTAAAACCTTTCAGGATTTGCACCAAGCAGTGGAGATCTCCAGACTGATGGGATTGGACACACCAGGACAGGAGTTCCAACCAGGAGATTGGGTCTGCTTGGAAGGCTGAGAAACTGCTCTGCTCCAGCCAAAGGGGAAGGGACCTTTCCAAGTGCTATTGACATTTTTTTACAATGCACAGCTCAAGATGGCATCTCCTGGGGATTTGAAGAAATCTGGACCAAAATTAACTCAAGGTTATGCAGCTGGACTTGGATAAAATATCTGTTTAAAAAGATCACCATAATAATTTCTTTATGGTTTTAGCTTGCATCAAGATTCAGTGTTGTAGCTGTTGTAATGCCATGTGCTATAAAATGAAATAGAGCTATTGAGAGATCAGTTCCCATAAGGAACTGAGTGTCAAGCAAAGGAGGGACTTGATAAGGACAGTAGAACAGAACAGCACAGCCTTGGAGAAATAGATAAAGGATGTAACTGAGGCAAAACAGAAGTCTCACAAAACACAAGCAGGATTCCAGCTCAGCTCTGCAAAGCTGACAAAGCAGAAGTTCTGCATGACAACAATATTGCCCTTACTCAAAATCAGGGGTCAAGAAACAGGCAGCTGAAAAGGACGATGGATGTTGATGGCAGACCCCAAAGAACCATGCAAGGACTTGAGATAAAGGGTACACTTATGTAAAATAAAGTAATACATATCCATCAAGTAAGCTGGGATAGCTCATGAATATGTAATCAGTGTGTGTGATAAAAACTCTGCTCACCCAACGCTCAGGGCACTCGAATGGAGGAAGGAATGGAGGAATGATCCTCTGAGTGCCCAGCACTGCAATAAAGAGTGGCTGCTTTCTAATACTCAAACTGTGTTAGAAAATTTCTATCTGGCTGATTTCAGTATCAATTCAACAAGGCCCCACAGTGTCACAATGGTCACCTTCATTCCATGGGGCCCTGCAGTGTCACACCAGCCCCTTGGTTATATGAGGTTCTGCAGTGTCACAACGAACCCTTGGGTCAATGGGGCCCTGAAGTGTCACAATGGCCTGCTTGGCTCCACGAGCCCCATGGTGTCACCATGGTCCCTTGGTTCCAAAGAGCTCTGCAGTGTCTCAGCAGCCTCTTGGTTCCATGAGGACTCGCAATTCCACAATGGTCTCCTTGGTTCCATGATGCCCTGCAGTGTCACAATGATGTCCTTGGTTCCATGTGGCCCCATTGTGTCACAATGGTCCCTTGGTTCCATGACACCCCACAGTGTCACCCTAGGACAGGACACCAGGAGGGATTCATTCCTCACTCCCTGCAGCTCCCTGGCCCAGCTGCACCAACACCTTCTCCCAAGCCAGCGCTCCTGGGCACAGCCAGGGCTGTGCCACACTGCAGCTCCCTGCAAACCACAGCAGCAGCTTTGAGTCCCAAACCCAAGTCACAGACAGTTTGCCACTCTTTGTGTCTATATCTGACCAAGAAATGTCCCACTGTGGGCTGCCCCTTTCCTGCAGTCACTGCAATCCTGGGACCATACACGGAGCTCTGAGCGAGAGAAATGGCCAGCGCTGCACCTCTGCTCTGACTCGGGGATGGTGGCAAATGCTCTGTGGGGTGGCTGCAATCATGGAAAAAGGACAATTGGCAGTGCAGAGGGAAACCCATCTGGGCTGCTGGACTGGGGCAAAACATCACTGCCAGGGGAGAGCAGTTGGCTGTGAAAGTCCCTCCTGTGGATGCTCACGTAGCCAAGAGTTGGGCACTGAAGAGCATCACAGCAATGGACAGGGGGATGGGGCTGCCAGGATTAAAGTGTCTCAGGTGGGTCTGGAATGGCCACACAAGGCTGAGTTATTTCTGGCTCAGTGGGCCCAGGACAGCTCAGGTCATCAGGGAAGAGATGCAACTTCCAGATGGGCTTGTGACCGAGGGGTGGATTTACCCATGGACAGCATCTCCAGGTTATCCATGAGTGTGAAACGTGTGCTGAGATCAAGCAGGGCCAAGCAGGTAAAGCCCCTGTGGTGTGGGGATGATGGTGGCAATATCAGTCTGGGCAGACACATGGTGTTTTTAGTGGGAGTAGTAAACTGGAGAACACCATTCCCAAACCACAACAGCCCTGTCAGAGCCAGCCCTGTCCCTGCACTGCCCCAGCTCTGCTGCCCCACAGCTGCTGCAGCACGAAGGGCAGAGCCATGGGGGAGGGAAATGCACAGGGACTCCTCCTGGGAGGCACCTCTAGAGGTTTCCAGGCCAAGCCAAAGCCCAGTCAGTGCAGAAAGGGACACAAGGATGGGCTGTTTGTGTGCTCTGCCATGGCAGGATGAGATGCAGAGACACCCAGACAATGTGGATCCCTGCAGGAGCTGATCTCACACAGCAGCTCCCAGGCCTCTGCTGCTGGCTGGTGGCTCTGGTTTGATGTTCCCTGGTGGTTACACCCAGCCCCACACACCCCAGTGCTGTGTGCACACACACCAGTCTCACCAGGGCCTGGGCCCCAAAGGACACAAGACCTGATGGTTTGTGGTTCCCACTGCAGTATGTGGCACTTGGAGTTCCCTGTGTACCCAGAGCAGAGAGAGCTCCCTTGTCCCAGAAAGTTCTTGGCAATGGAGGGATTCAGAAAACAGGACAGGCTGTGGGGATCAGTTGTAGGGCATGGGCAGGGATGGGCACTGACCATCACCTGTTTGCTCAGGATCAGCTCTTTCATCCCCTTTTCTCTCTGATTTCTCATGTTTGTTCTTTCACAACCCACCATGGCATCACCCTTTCCCTTCCTGTGTTCCTTTCCTAGACATCCCTTGGAGAATCTTGCACATTCCCCAAATGCCCTTTCTGGATGCCCATCTTGAGTCTCAGACCTCAAGGCAGAAACCCCATTCTCAGCTGCGAGGTCACCCTGGGAGTTTCTGCCATTCTCCCACTTGGTGAGTCTTTCACAAAGAGATATTGGACCTTGCTTTCAGTTTCTTTACCTTTTGAGTTTTGAATGGCTCCTCCACAAGCATTCATGTCCCTGGTGTGGCAATTCTTTCCTTTTTATGGAAGTGTTGGGATTTAGGTCACATTAAATGCTGACATGGTGTGTGTAGGTATTTTCAGCTCTGGGGAGAAGGATTTGGGGATATAAGAATCAACGAATTGTAAAATGGTTTGCATTAGAAGAGACTTAAAAGAGTCTCTGGTCCAGCTCCCCTTGCAATAGCCAGGGATTCACTCGTTCAGGTTGCACAGAGCTCCTGACCTTTGACACTTCCAGGGATGTGCATTCCATTCAGTGGCAACCTGTGCCAGTCTTGCCACCCTCATTGTAAAATATTTCATCTTTACATCCAATCTAAATCTACCCTTGTTCAGCATAAATATGGTTTGTCTTGTTCTGTCAATAAAACCCCTGGCAAAAAGTGTCTCTCTGCAATTCCTGGACTGAGAGCATAACATTTTCATGGCTAAACCATGGGGAGGTCCAAGAGATGTCCCAGGAGAGGGTTTGGAGGTCTCGAATAAAGGACCACTATATAGGGAATGAAGGCCCTGGGCTCAGTGGTTTGGAGACTGAAGAGAGAACAGGAGTAGCCTGAGAGGGCTTGAAGGGTGGATCCAGATATATGGGAATTTTTTTCATCGTTGAAATGAGCATGGAAAAGAAGTAATGCCAGCAAGGACAACTGGGTTGGTCCAGAGTGAACAGGTGGAAAACAGAATTTCCCTCCCAGGGCAGTGCTGTGGTGCAACACATCCCCCAGAAGGAGTCTGGGTCAGCCCAAGGCTCTGTGTGCCAAGGCAGAGGCAGGCAGGACGCAGAGCTGTCAGCAAAGGAAGGCACAGCGAGGTGGGGCAGCCGGGGGATGACGACAGCCTGCAGGGACAGAGGCACAGGGTATGGACAGCGTAGGACAGCCTGGGCTGGAGAGGGCAGAGGGATGTGCAGGAGCTGCAAGGCCCTGACAGAGCCAACTTGTGCAGCACTTTGGCCATGGCTGCTGTCCCTGGCCCTGAGGCCATGAGGAGGAGACAAGTGACCCTTGCAGCCCTGGGGCCTCATTGCCTCCTTGTCCCTGCCCAGCAGCCTGGCAGGGGCTGCCCCATGGTCCTGCCCTTGGCATTGCACATCCCCACATGCCAGTGCCCCGGGAAGAGCCCTGAGCACTGAGGGAGGGACAGGATCTGCCTTGCCAGGGGCTGGGGCTCAGGCCTTGGCCCTTTGCATTGCTGAAACACATCCAGGTTTGCTCAGCATCAGAGACACCTTTGCCTTGTTTGTCCCCAGCTGTCATCACTGCCTCCAGTGTTCTGCTCTACCTGGAACCTGGGGACACTTTCTCAGTTGTGTCTCTTAGTGGGACACATTGAAACTTTGATATACTTGGAAGTCTGAATCTGACTTTGAGTTCTTGAGAAGTTTTTTGAACACTCTCTCAGGGACTGAGTCTCATGTAAACAACAGCAAAGTCCTGAGAGGCTCATTAAAGTCCTTGTGCTGTTGCTGTGCTGCTGAGCTGGGCTGGGCTGCTGGCACAGAGGGAACTCCTGGCAACCAAGAAGAGCTTCAAAGAGGCAGCTCTGCTGAGGAGCAGTTTCTCTCCCAGCCCAGCAGGGCTGAGGGTGCTGCCTGCAGGTACCTGACAGGAGTGAAGCAGACAGAGGCTTAAAGCAACTGGAAGGACAATTCTGAGCTTATTCATGGAGAAATCTTCACAGCTTCTGACACAGTAAGTCTCTGGCTGCGGGATCTCCTAAAGCTGACACATGACAGCACTGATATGACTGTAAGGATGGCTCTGCTGGTGTTTCTGGTTTGGGGGAGGATGTGCTGCAGAGCGGGGCTGCCCTGGGCACCGTCAGAGGGACAGGGCAGGACAGCTCCTGCTGCCAGGGATGGCTGCAGGCTGGGAAGGTGGGGGTGCAGCCAGGGGTGCCCAGGGCTGTCCTGCAGAGCAGCTCCTGCAGCCCTGAGGGCTCTTTGCCAGGGCAGGGGATCTGCCAGCTGCCAGGGGCAGCTCACAGCCTGCCTGGGAGCTCCCCATGGAGGGTGGGGGGAAGTTGGAGGTGGAAGGAGTGACTCCCATCAGGGCAGATTCCTCATACTGTGGAGATGCTGCTGCATGGCCAGGGCTGCTCTCAGATTTCTCCTAAAGCAAAGGGAAAGGCGCTGTCAGGTTTGGATCTGTCACTGAGACTCCTGCACTGTTCCACTGGGGATCAGCAGATCTGCTTCAGATCTACTTCAGAAAGTGCCTCCTCATCCTCCTGTACCTACAGACAGCACCAGCAGCACCTTGGCTTGCAGCAGCTCTGTTTGTCTGCCGTGCCTTTCAGGAGCTGCTGCCAGGGAGATGCCCCTGGGCAGTGCCCTGTGCTGGCAGGGCTCTGCAGGGCAGAGCTGAACCCCAGGGCTGGGCTCTGGGAGCACTGGCAG